>NW_024881655.1:600000-934674 GCF_019059575.1 Amphibalanus amphitrite
CAGACCTTATTGCGATGAACATCCTGCTCGTGTGCAAAAAAAGATTAGGTAGCAAGCAATTAGTACTGAAACAAGCCCAAGGTTCTACCAAACCCTCAAACTGGTCACTCAGTTTGTAGAAGGTGTAGAGGAAAAAGTAATAAGATTGCAAGGGTTTCACATATATTTTGTTTTACACTAGTAACAAACGTTTAGTAACACAAGTTTTCAGTAACACACAAGGGACACCAGCGTGCGACATTCTGCAATACCTCCCAGTGTGCAATTGCAGCATCACACTGAGCAGCAATATCTGCCGTGCAAAACATTCGTGAGCTGAGCACTCAACACGACACAAGGCATTCGTTGCGAAACATAGGAACTCCAGTTACGAGTCAAAAGTAAAACACCATCCAAACACTCCCTCAAATCACGTCGCATCCATACATCCGCGAAACACACGCTTGCACAGCCCTGCCACAACCGTTACGTATTTTTTAACACGACGGCGGTTTTGCCTAGTGAGCTGGCCGACCGGCGGATTTTGCGCCGCTCGGCCTGGTGGCGCAGCGCCTTCTCGCGCCGCCGCGAGTCGCGCTTCTTACCAGCCGGGGGCGAACGTCATGGTTCCTGAAGCCGGACACATGCTGCACGGGTCCGTCGCTCTGCTGGCGCCGCAGCCGGTCGCCGAGCGGCACGCGTCGCGCGCGCCGGGCGCCGCCGGTGATCTCGCGCACACTGTCGCCATGCAGCACGCGCACCGGCAGCGCAGCCGGGTTGGCCACCAGCTCGGCGGGCCGTTGGCGCCGCTCGAGCTGACGCTGCTGCTGGCTCCGCTGGAGCTCGGTGACGTATTCCTCGCCGTCGGAGCTGTCCTCGGAGCTGGGCCGTCCCTCGAGCTCGAGTTCCTCCTGGAGGCGGCACTCCTCGGCCAGCCGCTGTCCGCGCTCGGCCTTGGCGGCCCGCTGCTCCTCCAGCGAGCTGAGCACCGGTTTCAGCAGCCTGAACGTGTCCGACTCGTGATCCATCGTGAAGTCGGGGTTCTTGAACATCGCCTTGAAGCGGTTGTCCTCCAGCAGCCCATGAGTCGTCTTCCTCTTCTTGATGTTAGACGACTTGGCACCGTGCATCAGATTCAGCGCCACGTCTGTTGACTGAGGGCCGCTTGTCCAATTTGACGCCGCTGTCGCGTATGGCATCCAGCTTCTCCTTGATCTTCATCTTGCGGTAATAATCGAACGAATCATCAAGTCCTCGGCCCTCGGGTACTCAGCATCTGCTGGCAGACACAACGGGGGAGTAGCGATATAAGTCTAGACAAACAATTGGCACACCCTAAATGAGATAAACGTGATTTGTTAAATGAATGCCATGCGGCAGTAAGACAGTTGTGATTTGTTTTTTTTTTTTATACAATTTTAAATTATGTCCTTTAGCACTTTAAAAGTTATTTAACCGTATCACAAACCTAAGGTTACATTACATACTTTCACAGCTTGCTGATTAAGACGCGCAGCATTAAAAAAAGACCCCGTGGAGCCTACATTTTTTGGGCGATTTTGCGATAATACAAGAACGCGATGCCCTTGGCGATGCCAGAAAATGTTCACCTAGCGCAAACGGCTGGGGTGAGCCAAACTGCGGAAATTGCATTATTGCATGAAATGTCATGCAATATTGCTCAAATAAATTCTCGCACATTATCACAAAAAAAGTTCAGAATCTGATTTTTTGGCAATAATGCGATGTTATCACAATGACAAAATCACACAGAAAAATTGCGTAGTGGAGCCTGGGCATCAGAAGATTTAAAATTTGTAATTGTCAGGATTGTTACCAACACGTTGCTATCTTCCATCCTTACACCAAACCCAAGGCTATATTGATATAAACCAAACCAAACCTCACCTTTTCAAGGATCTTGCAGCCAACGCCGGATTGCAGGCACCCACAATTGCAATGGCAAAGATCGTAACCCACACAGTCGCGTCCAACCTCCAAGGCAGAAGGCTAATAACGTACCTATAACCTGATATCAACCAAGATACCTATAAGAAACCTATGTCCTATACCGCCTATACCTATAAGATATATACCTATAAGATATCAACCGCCTCGTCCCACAACCAAAACACAACACCTACGCTGGAAATCGCCACCAAATCGCCACTTTGGAAATTGCAAGGGAATCTTGGAGTTGGCGGCCAAATCTCCTGTTAACGTAGTGGTAATCTCATTTTGAACCACACAATAGGGTATTTTTGGGTATAGCGCCTTCCTTTGGTTGGAAAAACGAAACACGCACCGTAGTCGTTCAAACTGACGTCACATAAATGAAATTGTTCGGATTTTATTATTATTTTATTATTATTATTTTTTTGGGTTAGGCCCTTTCGGTCTGACAAGACCATTGCAGAGCCGGAAGGATGATAGGAATTAGGGGGAGACATTGGTCTGGGCAGGCACCCTAGTGAATCGCCGGGGCTGAGCCCGTCCAGACGACAGGCCACCCAGCCCCAAGGCACTCACTGCACCCGGCTACGGGGTGCGCTCCCTCGGGAGCAGCGGTGCCGCTCCAAGGGAGCAGCCCGCATGAGATAAAGTTGCCTGTCCAGCCCGGAGGGGGGTTGTGGCGTGGAGGAGAAGGATTTCAGTATCCTGAGGATAGAAGCACGGAACGGTGTTCGGATTTCTTGTCCTCCCGAGAACATCTACCGCCAGTCTATCTTCACAGCTAGTTTGGCGGTGGGGTGCGATCATCTGTTTCCGTGGGGAGGCGGCTCGGATGGCAGGGGCGCCTCGTGCCCTAATGTGCGCGCCACAGTCGGGCATCGCGTCCCATTAGACCCGGGCCGTATCATAGCCCCCATAGCTGGCCTGTCCCTCCCGCCCACCGCCCGGCCGGTCGGCCGGTCCGCCGCCGTCAGCGCGGCGGTGTGCAGCGCTCCGGTCACGTGACCACTCTGCGCCGGCCGTGACGGACGGGCTGTTCCGGTCACGTGACCGGCCTGGCCACTCGCCTGGAAGCGTTGCCACGGCTCATTGCCTGCGGGCCCGGCCCTCCGTCATATAGCTGCCCTAATGGCCAGTCGCCGCGGGGCCGGCGGACGGCATCGGGCCGGCTGGATGGAGCGATGAATTGGAATGTTTTTATTTTATTGGTTTGTTGTTTCATGAGTTATGCATTAGCCAGAGAATATCGGCCCTGAGAAATGACCTGGAAGAGTACTTATTAAGCAGCCTTGGCGAGCAATAGTCATAATGCGCTGGTAACGCCTGCAATATAGCACTGCACCATTTCATGTGGTATTGACCACTTGGGGCGGACCACTCGTGATTGGCTGTTATATTTTTATTCTATTTTATTTCTCCTTTGTCGCATTGAGGGATTATGGAATGTCATTTATTCCTTTGTGTACTTAATACCAAAAGTCTTGATAAATACTTCGGCATTGAATTAGCGTCCTTCAACCAGTCAGAGCTACGATAATCTCGAAGCTAGAGTCCCAGTTGTAGCAGTTTTAAACCTCTTTCTTTTTGCCTGAAATTACCAAGAAATCTAATGAAAGACAATGCTTGGCTTGCTGGTCCAAGAGAAGAAAATTAGGATGCCTTTGTGCTTAAGAGATATTAAGTCGCCAACGGTTCTACATTTAAGTAACTTTTAGGTTTACTCATCCCTTGACTTAATGATTTTCTTTAAAAAACTGGTTGTTAAAAAGTGACGGAAATGTAAAATACTCCAGATAGGACGACACTGAGCAATTGTCCACAGCCAGCGCATGGTTTGACACATATGCCCATAAAAAATTCCTCCTGTTACTGGGTGTTAATATTTCGAAGAACAGTTTTACGAGAGAACGCTCTGAAAATATATAACATCGAAACTGAACGGAGACAAAGGGTGCTGTCACGTCCAATTTCCATATTTTTGCCGCCGAGATCTCGTTTCAGTGCCAGTGGAGACCATTGATTTCATTCTGAAAGCGTCCGAGTATTCTTCTTAGAGCCGAGAAGTCACAAACTGCAAAATGTCTTCCCTGACGGACTTAGTGTTAGCCCAACCCAACAAAGGGTAACCAGGTTAGGCAGATGGAAAACGACTGCAGAGGTAAGCGCACAATCCAAAGACGAACCAAACGTCGGGCAAAAGCAGGATAACTAACACTGGGTGGCTAAATTCAGACCTGTTAACTTCACCGATAACTCCCAGCGTTTTGCGTTGATATATTAAAGAAAATGTTATACAAACGCTATTTAGAGAGTCGTTTAAGCTCTACAATGCCTTCATTTAGCGGCATTTGCTCAATATGCATTAGTTGATGTGCTGCTGTAAAAGTCAATATTGATGCACATTACCCATGCAAGTTTTGAACAGCTGCCAAGTTGTCTCGTAAGCTGCTGACGTGTACAATCTACACTGAATGATATAAAACCAATAGATCGGCTCGTATTTCTCGGTGTTTTGAAAGCAGCTTGTCAGTCGCTACAGAAGTTGCCTCATAAATAAATCCACTTAAACTTATGTGCACGGTCCTGCAGCATACAAAAGTCGCCATGCAGGCCATAACAATAACCGTTCAGTGCGAGGCCAGTCGAGTGAGCCAATGCAGGGGCTCCATGCAACTCGACAACTCCGATCGTTAGGTCAGTGTATCCTACAACCTCAGTCCCTCGTACCCCTCATTATAAGCCACCCATCCCCACGTTTTGATACCATTGGCCACCCTCCCCAATCCTGATGCAAACTGGCTAACCCCCCCCCCCCCCCAAATATCCCGTGTGCCTTTTTACCCTCCCCCCTTATATCCCACGTGACTTCTTCCCCTGCGTTGCCGCTGCTATGGTTTATAGACCGGCCACCGTCCCCTAACGTTCCCGGCACCGATATACCACAAACCGACTCAGATCGCGCCCTGCCGTGCTGTGGCATCTTTGGCTCGTATCCCGTGGTATTCGGCGGCGCATGTGTCGGACCACACACAGCGATTGGTTATTGTCGCATGGTCACATCGATTGGTGCGACGTCATCAGATGGGGGGGGGGGGGGAGGCTGGTCGACTAGCCGTGCGGCAGTTCATTCTTCTTCTGGATGAGAGAATTAGCGATAGGGAGCATACAGCAGAAATATTGACCTAGGATCAGAATTGGGAATTTGACCGATAATCGAAACGGAGATGTAGACCACGGTTTCTATTGGAGGAAATTTGATGTTACTATTATTAGCCAGGATGGAAGCAGGTAGGTCGATCATGGTGTTAGTTGCTTTTAGTGAAGTTTTATCGAGCTATGAGGCTGATGATTGGCTCCTTTTGGTGAAGTAATATTGCGTATATCAACCATAAAACATAGATATACGACCGTGTCGGCTGGCTCGACAGTTTCATCCAGTTTTACCGGCCGACTCTATGTTACACACAGACGGCTCGATTGAACGCAATGAAGCCACTAATTTGACGCGGTCATTGCCCGTTTAACGGCGACATTTGGCCGCAATGAGGTCGGGAATGACTGTATTGTGGCCACGGTACAGAGCCAATATACTCGGCGGCGCTGGTGGATTGCGGCCGGTGGTGGGCTATGCTATATATTTACGTCAGCAGACACTCCACAACACGGTGGCTATTACGTGTCAATTGTCAGTGAATAAAACGGTTGGGGAAGTCAAATGGGACACGGCACACAACAATCATCCGCTGAAACAACAGCACACACAACACTAACACACGCACAATCACTCCAAATAAAAGAAACGTTTCGCTGCCGGTTTAAAAGCTGCTGGCTCGAGCCGTGTCACTTCACTAGGCATAGAGTTTAAAAGCGAGGCTGCTCGGTATGCAAACCCTCGCCGCCCGACCACTGTTCTTGTAGCTGGCGGGCGCAAGTCACGGTCTTGTCTAGTGGGGCGGTTACACTGCCGTGCGTCGGCGAAAGTCACAAACAGTGAGGCGAGCTCCTCAGGCTCGCCCAGGGCACGGATTCTATGCGCAATGATAGCGGTCTGCGCATCACACATCTGGCGCGGTGTGTGCAGGCCCAGGTCGTCCCGCGCGCGAGACACACGATCGTACTTTCGGAGACCGGCTGCTACTCTGGTGGCAAAGTTCACAACTTTCAGTAGCCTCTCGTTGTTAGCCGCGGAGCCGTTCCCGTACACAGATAGACAATATCTCACGCGCGAGACGACCAGGCCCTGCACGACCGCAAGAAGCGCCCGCCGCGGGAGGAGGCGCCTCAGGTGGCGGAGACCGATCAGGAGGCCGACACACTTACGTACCACGTCACTGACATGAGCATCCCACGTAAGGTGGCGGTCGAAAATGACACCAAGGTTTTTAACATATTGGCTCTCCCGAACGGTCCCGCCACCGACCCGCACGCTGACAGGGGGGAGATCTCTGGTATTCTGTCGGGTGCCAAGGAGGAGGATTTCCGTTTTGGACGTGTTGAGTTTAAGTCCGTGGGCATGGAACCACGATGCCAAGGAGGTGAGGGTAGACTCCATGCGTTGGATGAGGTAAGGAAGATTGCGCTTGGTATCGGAAATAAGGATTTGGGTATCGTCAGCGTACTGGGTCACATGAGCGTCCGGCGCGTGCAGACTGAGGTCGTTGGCAAAAATGGTGAATAACAGAGGACCGAGGGCTGATCCTTGGAAGACTCCCATGGTGTTAGGAAGGGGCTTCGAAACCACTCTGTCACCGGAAAGAGAAGAGATACAGACAGACTGAGTGTGACCGGTGAGGTAGGAGGAAAACCAGGTCGGGTGGATGCCATAGAGCTGGAGCTTGGAAGCTAGCAGTGAGTGAGGAATGACATCAAAACATTTACTAAGATCCAGAAGGCAGAGGAGGGAGATAAGGCCACGGTCCATGTTGGAAAAAGCGCGATTAGTTACAGAGAGCAGAGCGGTTTCGGTAGAGTGAAGAGGACGAAAACCGTGCTGGGATGAAGAGAGAAAGTGGTTGTTAGACATGTAGGCGGAAAGTTGTCGGTGCACTAAGCGCTCGACAACTTTGGCTATGGTGGGGACGATCGAAATAGGACGGTAGTTGGAGACCAGATCAGGATCACCGGACTTAAAGATAGGATGGACTAGGGAGTGCTTCCAAGCATCGGGATAGTCACACGTGGAAAGACAGGTATTGACAACATGGAGCAGGATGGGACCAATGGCTTCGAAAGAAAGGAGCAGGATGCGAATACAGACGCCGTCAGGTCCACACGCACCGGAACGCTTCATGGAGAACACCACCTCCCGAAGCTCCGCCAGTGTCACCTCGGCGACCCGAAAACCACACGCACCAACACGCGGCGTCAAAAATACACGCACCATTGGTGTCAAAAATAACTGAACGTGTTGTCCAGAAACAGCTGTACATGTATTTCAGTGAGCAGGATCTATTTTCACCAGCGCAGCACGCATACCGGCGAAATCATTCCACCCAGACGGCGCTACTCACCGTGTCCGATTATATACTGTCCGCGATGAACCGCCGGGAAATTGTATTGATCGCTATGCTTGATTGTAGCAAATGCTTTGACACCATCGACCACTGCACGCTTCTGTCTGTACTTCGTCTGTATGGTGTCGACACCACTTGGTTTGCTAGCTACTTGTCAGGCCACAGTCAGCGCGTACAGGTAAACAGTGAGGGCAAAATTCACACGTCTCAACTAGCTAGCAATCCCACCGGAATCTACCAGGGGACAGCGTTGGGTCCCCTTCTGTTTAGCATTTTTTCTAACGATATGCATTTACACATAGACCCATCTGTCAGGCTAGTCCAGTACGCTGATGATAGCCAGATCGCCGTTTGTGGAAAAAAGGAGGACTTGCCACAACTCATTAGCCGACTCGAGGCAACTTTGGTCACAGTTCGCAAATGGTTTGCAAGTCGGAAAATGAAAATTAATGCGGCAAAAACGCAGTTGGTGACATTCGGAACAAAGCAGCTGCTACAGGGCCTCCCGCCCATCCAAATAAATTTTGGTGGCGAAACGATCACTGAAACGTCAAAGGTGCGTAATCTGGGGCTGACGATGGACCGCCACATGACCTTCCGTCCGCACTTAGACAAGGTGACCGGAACATGCACGGGCGTACTCTTGGGTCTGTCAGCTGCCCGCCATTGGCTACCTCGTGACGTCATGGTGATGTTGGTCAATGCTCTGGTCTTGTCGCGAGTCCGCTACTGCCTGGCAGTATACGGAAATGCATCTTCAGAAGTTCGTGATCGCATCCAGAAGATCATAAACTTCTGTGCAAGAACAGTCACAGGCCGATCCAAGCGTGACCACGTTAGTGATGCAATTCGCTCGCTAGAGTGGCTACGGGCCACTTCGCTTTACCAATATAGCACCATCACAGCATTCCGTGCAGTGATCACATGTGGTGAACCACTCTCGTTGGCGGAAAACATCAGCGTGCACGAACACTGTCACAACACGCGTCACGCAGGGCAATATAGACCGAGATCAATCAGAACCGAGTTGGGGAAGCGTATGTTTGCCTACTCTGCTCCTGCACTGTACAATGAGTTACCGCGGGCAGTGCGGGAGACGGGTGCCGGCGGCTTTAAGCGCGTGCTCAAAAACCATCTGATAGACTGTGAGTGACGTCATCGGCTGCGTGGGAGTGTTGTATGTGTGCGTGTAAGTTTTTAACTGTTTGTCTTGCTCGTTTTTCTTTTAACCCATTGCTTTTATCTGTACCTATTGAGGATCTTTTAGTGTGTTTTATATCGACGCGGTGTATGAAAAACCACGATGTATGTGTGGATCACCGAGAATACATATCATATCATATCATATCATAGCGGCAGGCGGCACGGAACGTCGGGCGGCACCCCGGAGCTAGCCAGGCTAGCCGCGACACGTGGGCCGACATCAACAAAAAAGGCGTTCATTTCATCAGGCGTGGCGGTGGGGAGGGTTGCTGTGCCACTCCGCTTACCGGCGACCAGCGGGCGGACGATGCGGTACAGAGAGCTGCTACCGTTATCGCGCAGTCTCGCCTCGATGTCCACCCGGCAGTCGCGCCGGATCGCCGCCCTCACCCTCCTGTCAAGTGCACGGAAGGCCGGCGATCTCCCCTCACGGCGCAACACACCCCTCCTCTCCGCCATCAGACCAGGGTCGCCGAGGTGACAGCCGGCGCACACGGGTTCCGGATACAGGTCAATCGGAGCGGAGCATGCTGGTCAAAGACATGAATCAAACGGCGACTGAGATAAGACCATTTCTCGGCGACAGACGGACAGCTAAAAACACCGGACCAATCAACAAGATACAAGTCATGTAACAAAGTGAGATGATCGATGTTCCTAAAAAGACGAGTGCTAACACGGCGAGGCTTACGGCGGCATCTAGGAACGTTAAAAAGAGCACGAACAAAGTAATGAGGGCTAAAAGCACATCTAAAAGCTCTCACACGCTGCACGACGTTACTCGAATTGCATATAACTACATCTAAAAGAGATCCTGATGAGTAGGTCGGTTGTGTAACGAACTGTTCTAAATTTAAAGATCGCAGCATCTCCAGAAGTCGGTCCTTTCCAACACAGGTGGTAGTGGTAGTGTCAGACAAGTCACAGTTCAGGTCACCGATGATAAAAATTGGTCCAGAGTGCTGCAGTAAAACTCTTTGAAACTGCACCTCTAGTTCGTCCAAGTCCGCCTGAACGGCCGCCACTGTACGGCGCGGGGGACGGTACACTGCGGCGATGGAGAACTGTCGGCCGGTCGCCGGCTTCACCCGCAGCCACAGCGACTCCAGCCGACAGGCCGCGCAGTCTGACGCAGGCTGGGGGATGACAGACGCCGTGTAGCTGTCCCTGACCAGAATGGCCACCCCACCGTAGCCCGCGTCACCCGGCCGGTCGGCTCGGTGCAGGGTGTAGCCGGGGAAGGTCACCAGCCGGGACGCAGTGGCGGGCCGCAGCCAGGTCTCGGTGATATGTATAGGAGCTGCACGGAAACAGGCGATGACAGAGCGTACTCAGCTCTAGTGCCAGGAATGACCGGATTTTACACAATGATTTTTCTGATGCAATGATTAGCCCGGAAATATATCGACGGGATGAACACAATAGCGATAACGATATTTAACCCGGCAGTTGCTGGGGTATTTCGCCACCCACCGTTTGCTGGGGGGGGGGGGGGCGTTAAACGCCCCCAGCCGATAACTCGAGAACCAATAGGCGCAGCGAAACGCACGAGACGGCAAACGAAAGAACGCGACGAGACGCTTCAGATGAGTACTTCAAAGTTGAATTTTGAGGTCACAGGTCGGGTCAAGGTCAGGTCAAACACCTGAAATCGGGCTTTCAGTAGCATGGACTTCAGGACTTCGCAATGGGCGCCTCTCGTCAGAAACTTTGTCAAAACGGTGCACAATCCATCATATAAGGCCTACAAGAGTGTCAGCTCCATGTAGGGGGCAGTCAAGCATAGGTCAGGGTCAAGGTCAGGTCAACCGGGTAGGCACATATCCCCGAAAATCAAAACTGATATTCGCAGCCTATGACACATGTTTTATGGGTAATTTGGGCCGTAGAACACGATGGTGACATTCATTTTATCATATGTGTACGTGTTTGGCTCAAAAAGTTCAATTTCAGAAATTCATGTATCATGGTCGTGAAGTAGTCACGAGAAATTGTCAAGATTCAGTTCAAGATTTTGGAAAATGCGGAACGATAATCAATAATCGAAGATAGCCATTTGATTGATCATGGTATTGGCATTCTAATGGCGTTTACGGCATGTCTGTATGTCTATTCTGTGATTTTATATGATTTTTTGAACATATGCCGTTTTTGGTCGAAAACTCAGAAATCATGACGTCACTAAAACCTTGATATCTCAAAAATTATCTGACCGATTTTTTTCAAACTTTGTCACAATAAACTTCAATCAATTCCCTACAGGTACCCAAAATTTGGCGCGCCTGCGGCGCGCCGTTTTTACGCTATGGCCCGGCGAAAAAAGTGGGGGCGTTTAACGCCCCCCCCCCAGCAACTCGCGGGTTAAAGATTAGTACATTAAAAAGTATATGTTGACAGTTAAAAGCTAGATACAAATATACTTTATCAACAGTTTTATGTTGGTCAGCTCTCACCGTTCCATGGGACCCGGATATAGCATGATTACCGAGACATCCGATAAATAGCCATCGATGATAAATTTCCGTGGATGTTCCAGATGCTCTCCGCGGTGGCCGTCTATTTTTCAGCGCGGTGTGGATTGTTTTCTGGGTGCCGTGGCGGGGCTGTGGAAGGGAGTGTGATGGGGTTAAGCCGGGGATCTGGTTCGCAGCCGGCTGTGGGTTCATTGGGACCATATTAGACCGACATCAGGGATCGATGAAGTACTGCTGCAGGCAGCTCTGCAAGGGATTAGTGCATCAGGTAGAAGTGTGAGGTGTGATAAGTTTGTGAGGTGTGCCTGGAGTATATGTAGATGCAGAGCGCGAGAGATGCTCGAATGTTTTTAGATGAGGTGGCTAACATGATTTACTGGAGTGAGCTGCAACGCTGGACAATACAATAAGTGCGGTTTCCTTGGGATTGGATGAACTCGAATGTAAAGTGCGGGCGTCGAGCTGTCTCGACGATGCAGTGGCTGAGGCCAATTGCATGGCAGTTATTGAGAGAAGTCAGAAGAACGACTAGCCTCGGTCATAATCGTTAAAGTGGTTTGATAACTTGACGAACTGAAGTTGACTGATGCAGTGATCCATGACGTTTAATCTTCTCGTCGATAGCACATAAATTGGGTTTGTTTGTGCTCAAACGTCGAGCATTGTTCGCTCACCGTCTGCTAAATACGCCCTTCTGAAAAAAACTCTTAGACTTTAGGCGTTATTTCCCTGCGGTGCTCGGTTCCAGCACACTGCAGCCGCTCCGGGGGACCATTCATCTCCGACAGTTTCCCCGGACTGTGACGTAATCAGGGGGCCGCTCCGTCCGGACCTCTCCGGGGACAGCTTGGTGTCAGACAGGGCCGCCAGAACTTGGACATCGCGCCAGCTCAGTCATCCGCCGCCGATCGTAAAGACCAACGGCGCAATTAGCAAGAGAGACTAGGATGGCCCCAGGCGATAGCAAGCCGCCTCAGGAAATGAAGTGCCAACTCGTGCTGTTTCACTTACGGTGCTGTCCACCGGGAGAACTATGGTTCTGGCATTTGTGGAGTTAGATACAGGCAAATAAAACTTTCTGCGCCAGAAATGAGAAACTTATTATTGAATGCTCGCATTTCGTAGGCTTATTTTGCTACCTATTTCGTTCCTAGTCGGGTAATCAGAACAAATGAATAGCATGAACTCGTTGTCTTACACTTAGTCCATACGTATGCAATGCTTGGCATTGGTGCTGTCCTACCTATTACACATGAGAGTCATGTTTAGAGGTTCCTTATGGGTTCAGTCTAGGTCCCCCAGACGACGATAACTGAGAGTTTGTTCTAAACTTGGGTGCTGTGAACGTGCCCTGTAGTGCTGCTACTACTGAGAGCAAAACAAACCAACCCATCCCCTGGAATAAGAAACGCACTTTTCACTCTTCAGCCAGGAGAAACTGAGCACTGATGCTTTTTTATGGTTGAGACCTGACAACACTTGACCCAAACAACGACCACGCATCATGTGTATTTTCAAAAATCCTTTTGATCGGTATCGATCAGTTACGGTGTTCTTTTTCTAGGACGTTCTGTGTACGTAACGAAAGTAAATTTTCGGACTGCATGCATTTGTAGGTACCCGTTTTTTCACTTTTTGTACGCATTTCGAAACTTTTTTGTATAGAAAATCAGCAGTTGGGTCATGGATCCTGCTCCGAACTAAAAAGCGTATGAAGGCTGAAGAAGTAACTGGGTGCTGCCTGCCGATCCTTCTTATTGCTCACAATATAGCATACAGCCACTTTGGTCATGCCGGAAGCGTATACCAGTGGTCATTTGCAGCAGAGGTGAAATTCCCGCAGCTCACCCCGCCGCGATGATCCTTATGAGCCCGGCATTACGTGTGACGGGCCAGTGCGATATTGCTCGCGCTGAGAGATGGCTATTCATAACAAGTTATTAGGTGACGATGATATTACCGGGAGATGTGTACCCAGTGGCCAGTCTGTCTGCTACTCCTTGACCGGGGAGATGTAGATACGGACAGTGCACGCACTATAGACGAGATCAGGCAGCCCTCTGCTGCATACTCTACCCTCGATCCGGAATACGCCGCCGCTCATACTCTCTCTCCCTGCAGTGTGATTGGCCCCGTCCGTTGGGAGAAGCCCAATTTAGCCGCCAGACGCCCGTCTTCCTCAACGGAACAGCACTCGTATCAAGATAAATGCACGCGTCTGCTTATTGCATCTATATTTCGGCCGAGTTTTGTAATATCTCGAGATGGATCGTCGGGCCGCTGTCCGAGGCCGTAAAAAGCCGCCGTGCCGGCCGCACGCATTAGTTTGATAAATGGCTGTGTCTGTCCCAGGTCCGACCAGATGCATTATTTCTGTGAACAGAGTGCATCTCTGAGGTATGCTCAGACTGGACATCAACCTGTACGAGCGAGTTGGACGTCCCAGGAACACATCTCATAACGTCATGGGAGGCGACTCTGAACTCTTGGAGTTCTTATTTCATAGGTTTAGTTGGGATGGCATGGAATTCAAAATTCTGACACATGATGTAACTTAACGTTTAGTAAATGCAGTCCTCATTGTTTTTTTTAGTAAAGTTATCAGGTCAGGTGGTTTCCTTTGCCGCCCGAGGCCGTCCGTGTCGGACCGTGTCCGTGTGCTGTGATTGGGCCGCCCGCCTGTCACGTGATTGTTGACCTTGAACCGGATGTCATCCGACTGGGGTGGGGTGCCGGATGGAGGACTACGAGCACGAGATTCTGTTAGAAATGCTTTGTGCCGTGGCGACAACTGATAGTCCCGGGATTCGGGAACGATTTGGCCTTTGGTTGTGGCGTGACATCACAGCTGAGAGCGACGCGATGCGCCACGAGCTTTATTAACCCTCGCCCGCACATGCCATTTTCCCATCCTAGAACGCACATGGGCGGGGGGGGGGTGGTTACCAGTTACCACCCCCCGCGCCATTTCGTTCCTGTTGGAGATAGAGCTTAGCGGTAAAGACCAAAAAGATTCTTTGGGAAGAGACAAATCCAATGATACCCAGTTTTACCTTCTCAGGTCAGTCATTGACCTTCCAGGTCAGGTCAAACTAAAATATGTTGCTGTTTTGGGTCACCGTTGGATATCAAGTGCACTGCTTATCATATACCGATGACGATGCCGTTTTCTGGTGCAAGCCAGCTAGAACCTCTTTGTCACACTACCCGACCAGATTTTTGCTGCTGATGTCATTTCAGGTCAAGCTAGGTCAAGGTCAATTATATATGTTTGTATGTCTGTGTGTGTCTGTGTATACTGATGTGTGCACCGATTGTTTATGTGTCCATAAATGATAACAATAACACGTCAAATGTATATTAAACACACAAAGCTTTCGGTATGAAAATACCTTGATCACTGTGTTAACAGAAATCACATTTATTATAGTATATTAAATTATAGTATATTAAACACATTTCTGTTAACACAGTGATCAAGGTATTTTCGTACCGAAAGCTTTGTGTGTTTAATATACATTTGACGTGTTATTGTTATCATTTATCCTAACTGTCTTGGATATTCTACATTATGTGTCCATATTACATGAAATCATGATCTGAGAAGCTTTTACCAAAAATGCAGTCAAAAAACTTCACAAAAGTAAATTCAGCTTGCCTAAAACGCAATTACCTATCTTAGATGACCTAGGTTGACATTGACCCTGACCTTGACACCTGTACATCGTCGAACAACATGTTCCATGATAGGTGGGAGGTAAGACTGGCAAAAAAAGGCCGAAATCAAGGTGTCAAAAGCTCACAAGGCCCATAGCCAACGCAAGATGTTGAGAATTGGCTATTTGGGTCATGACATGACCTGAAAAACGAGGTCATATCTCCGAAACCAAAAATCACAGAAACTTGAAATTTTCAGTGGACATCAAAAAGGATAGAGGAGTAGCTATACCAAAAATCAGCCTTTTAGCTCTAAAAATGTCGAGTGCAGAGCAGAAAGACTACCTGGGGGGGGGGGGGTGGCACCCCCCATGTGCGGGCGAGGGTTAACTCCGATCTCACGCTACCCCTTTCCTTCCACAGATGCTACAGCGCTGGTCGTACCCCTGTCTGCTAGCGCTGGCTGTGACCCTCTGCTACCAGAACGCCCTGCACTGTGACCTGGTGTTTGATGACGTCAGAGCGATTCACGGCAACCGCGACCTGCGTCCCGACACGCCCGTCTCCAGTCTGCTGAGCAACGACTTCTGGGGAACACCCATGGAAAAGGTAGGCCAATCACTGGCACACAATTGTCGCCATTGTCGCCACACGAACAATGGCTGTGTCCAATGACGATGAATGGGCGCGGTAACTGCGCACCAGGCCTGTGACAGGCACTGCCCACCTGCACGATTGCCGGGCGGAGAGGGAAGGGGTGCCGTCCTGTGTATGACACGCATCGTAAAAAGGAGTGACGCAGTAGGTATACCAACGGAGCAATGCCTATGGTGCGATTATGATAAGTTTCCTTTTGCGCTTGATATGGTGAAATCGCATTGATTACCGAGCACATATGCTAGATCAGATTCCTAACCAAACTACATGAACTGATAACTAAATACCAATGTGCAATGTGCAATGGTATGTGCAAAAAGCCAATTGACGAATCCAATTTTATACCTATATGCCACTATTGTAACGTAACATCCTAAAATTGGCAGCCATTTACTTCTTGTTTAACTGATGCTAATATATCAGGATTTTTTATATTGTCGAAAAGTCGTTCATGTTTTGGTCGTAGAAGTAAAAAAAAAACTTCACCTAAAAACAGCTCAAGGCAGTTACAGTTAGCATATTTCAGACCGTAATGTAACATGTATGCATGCCCACTGATGGTGGTACTGTAACGTGCCGAAACCGGTCTGGAATACGATAACTGCTTTGAACTGTTTTTTGGTGAAGTTTATTTTACTTCTACGACCAAAACATATCAGGATTTTCTTACCATGCTGCAGTGATGCTCACGTCTGGACGCTGGCAGCATTGCAGAGACGATTACAGTTTAACTTTTCCGCTCCCGCTAATAGCCGCCGTCATCTGGATTTGATCCGAGTTTAATGAGTGCCGGAATTTCTCACAACTGCGCTCTACCAGCCGGCTCGTGCCGTGCATTGCTGATAAATGACGCTCGTAAATCACGACATTAGGTGTGAAATTCCTACAATCTTTGAACAAGACATCAACCCGTGATGAGAGGATATTGTCTTGGCTTAATAACAGATAGGCCCTTAAAACCCGCGCCCCACTGGGGGGGGGCTATTTATAGCCCCCTCCCGTTTTTCTGCAATAACTTCTAAACCGCTTGACGTATCGACGCCAAACTTTCAGTACCTTCGGCTGCATCAATTTGACACCGTGTGTCAAAACTTGAACCTCGTAGCTACCATAGGTCGGCCGGAAATGACGTCAGAGTGACGTCATGTTCGGCCGATTTCGACGCAAAACATTGAACCACGGCAATCGCTCCCAAGGGCTCAGTTTTTAAGCTCGATCCAATTTCCTTGCATGAGAGGACTCAGAATAGACTGCGCTATCAAACTGCTATCTCAGATTTTCGAAATTTTGAAAATTTCGAAAATTTTATATAATAAAATTCAAAATTTACATTTTTACATTTTTTTCAAAAAGTTTTTGACTTTTCGAAAAAAAACCGGAATATATGTGATAGAACGCTATATTATGACTAACTCTAGCAAGTTTTGGCTAAATATCTTCAAAAATGGCCAAGTTATACGCATTATTGCAAAAAATTCACAATTATTAATTTTTCAAATCTATTTTTCAGCACGTATTTGACATCGTACGTCAATATAAATAGCACCATCGTGTTCCTGAGCTCAAACTGCATCCAATAGACACCTTTTCTGTTGAAAAATTATAACTTCAAAATTTGACCTTTTTTGACCTGAAAGTGACCTGACCTAAGCGAAATTCGACTCAAAATGACCTCGAATGACACAGACGACATCAAATTCGAAATCTTTGGCCTAAATGGACCATAAAACATGTGTCACGTGACTGACGCATGATATAATATTTTCGTGACCTGTGATGACCTGACCTTGACCTGAAAATCAAAGTACAAGTTTGGTACCCTCAGGATATCTAAAGCATCTGTTCACGAGTGTGTGAACCAAAAATGAGCCTGATCTGACTTGTAAGCCGGCGGCCAGAGCCCAAAACGTGAACAAGCCAAAATGCTAATAATTTTTACTTTGACCTGACCTGTGACGTCATCGGTGACCTCGAGGTCAATGAAATTAGGTTTCACTCGACAGTTTTTCCGGGGCTATCAGACGCCGTTTGAATTTTGACGATCGGCCCAGTAGTTTCGGAGTTAGGAGGGGGGCTATGAATAGCCCCCCCCCCCCCCCCCCCCAGTAGGGCGTGTTATACGCAGACCCCAGTGGGGCGCGGGTTAAATGGGGCAGTTATTAATTTGACAGCATGTTATATGTCCTAAATAGCCACGGTGTTTCTGACCATCTTTTTATCTACATAAAATTTTGAGATAACACTTTCTATGCTGCAACCATTTTCTCACATACTTTCGAATATTTCAAACTCGAGCCCTATTCATCGACGTTACACTTTGACCCGCGCCATTCCTGCGACCGTCTCTCTCGCCGTATTCGTTCCGAGTTTGAGTTACGGCAGGCTGTCGCGCTCGGTCCTCTCACGGTGTAAATACGGCGGCACTTTCCTGAGAACCAATCATCGTGCATCACCCTGGCAACGGTAACGCGATTCAGCCAATACGGCCACCACTCCTCCCCCTCCTTCCCCAGACGTGCTGGCGAGGCACTGAGGTGAAGGCGCTCAGGTTTTTTTTTTCACAACGGTCACAAATTACATAGGACACCTATCATTGAAGGGTCCTTACTCGTTACTGTGGACACGACGATGGAATTATTTAAGCTGGGTTTCGTGACTTCGAACAAAAGGCATCAGGTGATTGGATTCAACAATCATGCAATCATCCAGTGGTTGTCTCAAGGCGTGTGCGTATTATTTAACCCTCGCCCGTAAACGGCGATCTGCCACCTTCGCCCATGCAGGGGGGGGGGGGGTTGGTGCGACCCCCCCTTGGCGTTTGAAAACGGAGCGTCGTAGAGCTTAGCGGAAAAGACCAACGGATTGCTCTCGCCGAGATCTCGCGATTGGTGGTATATTTTTTGGTCCTAGGTCAACATTTGACCTACTTTTGACCGGTCAAAGGTCAAATTTTCGGAAAAATAGACTTTTTCAACTTTCCGCGGCGATTGCGGCAAAACGGTGGGAGATATCGACTTGAAACCTTCACTATAGTGTTCCTTGATTAATTCTCTATCGTTTGGTATGTATTTCGTTTCCCTAGCTCTAAAAACGGCGCGTTGGGAGCGCCGGAAGTCGGCAAGGTCACAGTCGGCGGCAGAAATTCGAAAAATCAAAATTTAAATTTTTGAAATCTGATTGTATTTTTGGATTTGGAAGGTCCATTTGCTCCCTATAGAAGCTAATATTGCTGCATATTCCCATTGAGGTGACAAGAATTAGCAAAATAGTGGTTCGGGCGCTTTTCAAAAATAGTACCGGACGCTGTTCCTCTTGTGACGTCATAGCTCCGTGACCTGACCTGACCCGGTCAAGTTTCTTATACCATATGATAGCCAATACTTGCCCTAACATGCATGGGAAGTTTCATCACGATCCATCAACCGATGTCCGTACCACCGGCAGGAAACCTCGGGCGTTGGCACTCAGTTTGTGAAAATCCGGCCGGAGGCTGTTCCCTTTGTGACGTCATAACTCCGTGACCTGACATGACCCGGTCAAATTTTTTTTTATCAAAAGATGCGCAAGGTTTGCCCCATAAGGTACCCAAAATTTGGCGGCGCTGCGCGCCGCCGTTTTTGCACTATTTCCGAAAAACCTCGGGGGGGGGGGGTTGCACCAACCCCCCCCTACATGGGCGAGGGTTAATGGATAAAACCGTCAGTTTTTATTACTTATTAGTTTAGGTACCCATATGGCCAAAGCTTTTACTAGAAATTCAACGTGTGTGTTGACGGTGTTGTATTGGGTGGATATCCATCCCTATTTCAAATAATCGAAGCAATTCAACTTTCTAGTTACAATAAATGTAAAAAACTAGTTTTAAACCGGGCAACGACTGGTGTGGATGCATAATTAATTCGCGGCAGTTCTGATTCCGGCAGAGAGCCGGCAATGGCCGGTTCGCTGTTGATAATGCTGAATGCAGACCCTTCCGTACTCACGTCTTACGCTGACGATGAAACGGTCATTTGACGCTGTCACTGTTTAAGGAGAAATAGCATCATCCGTGCAGTGTTGGCGGTCAGTCATTGCTCAGACCATCACAGACCAGCGGCCCGTGACCACTGACTGCATGGTCACTGGTTAGACGTGTCGCAGAGGGGACAGTCATTGCCCAAAGGTCAAACTATGACAGACCAGTGACTCATAGTTGCTGGTAGCCGGGATAACTGTCAGACAGCACTGGTCAGATTGTCATTCAGGTTGGTATGTACTGGACCACACCGGTGAAATGGTGAAGGCATAGCAACAGCAGTTGGTGCGTGGACTGCACTATAGTGAAAGTGTCGGCTGCTGCCAGCATTGGCAGGTGATGAATTGCTAAGCTGTGTTGGCTGCTCAGTCTGTGCCGGCGTCAGAGTTGGCACTGGACAGCGACATTGGTCTACTTTGGTGTCGACAACTGCCAGTGTTGGTGTTGGCCAGGCCGGGTCGGTCGCTCACGCACCAATCGTTGTAAGTGGATGTAATACGTGACGGTCAAGCGTGTCGAGTGGCCCACTATTGACAACGAAACGGGAGGTTGGCACGCCTGAACACGGGCTCAATTTCAATGATGACTGCCTGCTGCAGTATGGTATGTGTAATGGACATGATGAATGACAACTTGGAACGACACGCGCTATAGCTTGATTGCTGATATCACGCAATTGGAAAAGCTTCATGACAATGAAAATCCAAGACAGAACAGATTGTTCCTGTTGAAGATACGCAACAAAGACCCACTTCTGATCGCAGTTAAAAACTCCACAAGTAAGCGACCATAGCCGGGTACACAACGACACAAATCGGAGCGGGCCAGCGAGGCCCGGTAGTGGGCTAACATGCGGTTCACACCACACTCCACATGCCTACCCAACGTCTCACTACACACGTCTGCGATAAATGGTTACCAGTAATTAAATGCCCTACTTCGATTTTTATGACGAATTAAAAGTCATTCAATCCAAAAAAGCCTATAACACTCACTTACAAACAATATTTCCTCAGCAGCTATGCGCCGATGTGAGCCTGCCTCATGTGTCGCCACCTTCTAAAGTATTGGCAGTGCACATTTGATTTGCATTTGATGAGCCGGCGTATTTCTGTTCCAGGATCATTCGCACAAGTCGTACCGGCCTCTCTGCGTTCTCACCTTTCGCTGGAACTACTTCTTCCACCAGCTCAGCCCTATGGGCTACCATCTCGTCAACGTTATTCTTCATGGTGTCGTATGCTTCCTCTACTTCAGGTCCGTTTACACACAGTTTGACTTTGGCAAACGAGCGCCGAGCTTACCGAGTTCGGTAAGCTCATTGAACGAGTTCAATGAGCTTACCGAATACTATTATAGACATAACGTAGAATGCAATGAACCTTGGTATTGAACGGGAGAGATCGTTTGCTAAGTTGTTAGATGTGCATAATAATATTTTCCATTTCATGTTTGCCAGTTTCTTCGGGTACTTAAATTTTTAGACGACCGCTTTTGGCTAATTCTCAGTAATAAATTAACATTTTCAATGATGATACTCTTTTGTATATGAAACTAACAGCTTTCATTTCTTTCGTCACAGGCTGTGCAATCTGTTCGTATCGAAGAAGTGCAGCTTTTTGGCTGCCATGATGTTTGCTGTCCATCCTGTCCATACTGAGGCGGTAAGTGGGAACTATAGCTGGGGTGTGTTTTAGCATACAATTTCACCTATATGTGGGGCAAGGGCGACAAGATTTTAAATCTTTTACAGTACCGTACACAGTGAAAAACAGCCCTGTATGTATACTGATAGCGCGCCATGTTACGTATCGCCTCGCTCGATTTTGCTGACCGAATAAAGACGAAAATAGGTTAGCAGGGCACTTATAACAGCTGCATATAGGCGCCAATGGTGTGATAATGAAAATTTGGGATCAAACATAGTATGAGTTTATCCACTTTCAATGAGTTTAGGTATCCATCTTCAAGGAAGACAGTAGCAGTGCATTCTACCTACGGTTCGTCCATGACTAAGCCGCGATGAGTTTTCAGAGCAGGATGTAGGCATTTCAGACTCCAGGTTGAGTGTTTAAAGAAAGAACGAGAGCCGGGTCTCCGACTCATTCTAAAACCCATAACTTCCGCCATTTAATCTCCTTCCCACATTATTGGCTAATGCCAGTATAGTTCACGTGCTGAAAGTTATTCCGAGAGAGATTATGCTGGAAGCTAATCAGTTTGAATAAATGAATATAAGTAGGCAATTTACTGAAGTGTTGACCCTATGGCTAAGCTTTCAGATGCCAGTGAATGGGCTGACTTTCTCAACAGCGGCGTAGTTTCTGTGGGGCTTGACAACGTTTTGTTGGCTTACAACGCGTTGCAATGCTGAGTACCTACATACAATAAGTGGGGATGTCAAGTTTTATGTCCCAAGCCTAGCGATGTCGACCCGTCCTTGAAAATGTTGTGAAGTGCCAGCGTACGGAGCCGTTTTAATGCTTCTTGCTTATACATGTACTCGTACATACATACATGTAACAAGTCGCGTATATATGCTTCTAAAAATCGATGCATAAAAATAAGTACCATTTTGCAATATGTTGATCACGAAATCGGTCATCGTTGTTTTCACGTTGACAATCATCTAGTAATTACCATTTGTTGATATTTATTTCAATATGAGTACAAAACTACTGTATTTCGTATGAACCTATGTAACTAGGTACACGATCAACCGTTGTGATAGGTTGAAGTCTATGTAATGAATGAACTCTACAGCTTGCATAATGTCTTTCCCCGCTGTTGTTACGGAAAAACGTGTCCCTAATTGTTCTGGTTTTGTTCGTTTCGTTGTCATATATGACAACGAAACGAATAGTTGAACGAATTCCAGATATGAAATTGGTTCAACTATTTTTCATTTCCAAATGACATGAATATTTTCCGTGTAATACCTACACCTCCCAGGTGGCCTTCCCTCGATGGGGGCTCCCCGTCAGCCCACCCCAACACTGTTGTCAAAACGATGAAATCATACGCCACATGGGACCTTGTTTCATTTATGGTAATCTATACCGGTGGCTTTTACTGGAATAACATGTCCGTCGGGCGGCGGTGAGGGGCGGTGCTGGGGCGGCGGGGGACTGGGGCGCCCCTCGGTGTCTGATGGACGGCCAGGGATGTGGCGTGACACCCCGCTGTCTTTCCGTTACACGGATGAATGCTGGCCGGCGCACGGGGACGGGGAGAGGATTGGCGCCGTGTAACTGACGCTTCCCGCCGCGCCGTGGGAGAGTTATGCTGTGAAATAAATAACCCTCCTGGCATGCACCTCACTAAATGATGCCGGTCATTTTACCCGTCGCTGTCATGCGCACATGTATTGCAATGTTAGCTGCTTGGAGACCCAATCTGACGCTGAGCTGGGTACATGATGCAGCTTCAGCTATAGCCCGTATCGTCACTCCCCAGGTGACAGGAGTGGTGGGCCGAGCAGAGCTGCTCTCAGCGCTCTTCTTCACCTCTGCATTCCTGGCCTACACAAGGTCCGTCCGAACAAGAACAACGACAGGTAAGCCATAGCGTGTCTTGTGGCAAGGCAAGGGAATTATAGAAATAATTTGCCCATGAAGAATGGTTAATACATTCTGTAAGCTCATATGAACATAATTCGTTGCTCGAGACGTGTTGAAATGCTTTTTCGTTAAAAAAACGACCACATGAAAAGTACTTTTGGTTGTAACCAATAATATTACCGTGATACCTTACAAAATTACTTAAAAATGGTTATCAGTAATTAAAAAACCAAGGAAATCCATTCGACACTGCATTCCAGGTTCCTTTATCGCATGCCATCATATCCGAATACAATCTCTTGGCCTTGGGGCTTAACGCACAGTTACATTCTTTTGAGTTAATACCGTAAATGCTTTCCTGGATAGAACGACGTTTTTCAATCTGATGAGGCTCAGTTGAATCCACTTTTCCAGTGTCGAACTCACACAGCGTGACAGGATATGCCAATTGGTAAAATTTATGGCAGATAGATTACGGTAAAATTCGTAACTCGGCGACGGGCCACCACTATGTGATGGATTTGTGAGCGCACTTCACGAAAACACTGTCTCGAACAGCTCTAATTTATTTGATGACTTCCAAACGGTCGTTAATGCCGCCTTAATTCACAATTGAAGTGAACTAGCATCGGGCGTTAGCATTCAAATATTGAATGATAAAAGGAGGAATAGCCATACTCATAAATACTTCTTTTCATGGCAGGATCGTAAACAAGGCCTATTGACCCTGAAAAGCAAATGGAGTGAAAAAAGGTAAAATGCAATGTCATACACACGGCTCATACAGACTAACCCAATTACAAGAAGAGGTCGTTTTGTGCTACCATTTCAAGGAGGGTTGATTCGCTGAGCTGTAGCTCTCAGTTTTCATCACGTACCTATGCCCGTTGTTTTAGTTAGTGAGCCAGGGGCTGTTGTGCAAGGAGCTCTGAAGCTCGGCACAGTGCCGAGCTAGTTATTTAGAAACGCCGCCATAAAATACCGACTGCTCTGTGGCATTACCGGCCGTCGAAACCCTGCGGAGACTTAATGAGTTCCTGTTAAGTCACCATTATTCCGTTTATTGATAATTTGAGCTTTGACGATGTCATAAGTCTCTTTTAACGTTCGCCAATTGAGACAGGTAGAGACCAATCAAGACGTAAGCGGCCGACGGGTTCAGCATGACAGGCACGTGTAGGACGACGTTTGATGAACGGACTGGGGGCAGTTGGCATGTGAAGGAAATGAGCCGTGACTGATGGCCCATCGGGTGGTGAATTCAGTCATTTACTGGAATGATTTCTACTTACTAGGGATGCGTCTTCCAAATAAATTACGATTTTATTACCTATTGTGCTTACGGTATTGTAGTAAAAGTTCGCCAAAAAGCTTCAGATTCCCAAGGACGTTACAAAGCTTTCGCTCTCATTGTCCTTTGGCCGAAACATTCAGTTTTTTTTTTTTTGCTCTGTGTAGTGTTTTGCTTGGACTTATTAGAGCACTTGAATAGTGAACTGGTGACACCTGAGACTTTTCCTCGATCGCAAAATATGTCGAGTATGTTTAAAGACACATATGTACTGAGCGACAAACATCATGTATGTACCGTACATAGTACAAACTATGTACCTTATGTCATATTGTGTATTTAGATGTCGTTTCACCTTGCGACTTTCCACTGCATATTTTTTTTGTATAATTTCTCGCTTCACTTCTTCAAACAAGTCTTTGTTTATTAGATGCGTCAGACTCATTTTTAGCCTGATGCGTTTGAACCAGCCGACCGAAACTAGGCCTTCTAATTCGATTGGCGGAGCCTGGAGGCTACGAGAGGACGGGCTAAGATGCTTACTTAATTAAGTTTGTTATTGTTAAGAGAGCAGCGGAAACCAGCTCATATTTTTCGCTCCCCAAAGAAGGCCGGTAGCAAACAAAGTGATGGATTTGGCCGACAACAATGGTGAGCTCATTCAGTTTGAAGAAAAGCACTCGCTCAGTAATTGTTTGCTCTCGAGCTTATATAAGATTTAAACAAATCCTATCACTTCCCATTTCCATGCAAGTGTCTGGGAGAAATAATGGCTTTTTGAGAAAATTGAAGAGAAATATGTTTCGAATCCCGACATATTTTGACTCGATGGTGTAATGTCATGATTGCTTATCGCACGAATATTAGTAAAAAAAAAACAGGGTATTTTATATTAAATATTGATGTTGTTTGTTCTTAGCACCCACTATTTCATGACTTCGCTTTCTTGCATGAATTTGACCTTGTGTACTCCATAGTATACGGATCTGGTGCTTTTCCTTTCATGTAAGTAGTTAAGCGCTCAGAAGCGTTCCCTCAGATGAAGCTTATTTTTAATCACAGCATTTGTAACCGCATTATTGCACATTTTCCCAAGATATCGCGCTATCAGCCAGACCCCACATCCAGGAGTCTTCCCCTTATGAACTGCGACACCACCGTCTGAGCAAACAAGCCCATAAAAACGACATTGGAAGCCGCGCAGCCGGATATTGTCATCCGCAGCGCTGCAGGGTCGCCACTCCTTCATAGGCCGTCAGGCTGAGATGACACTATTTCCGCAGGTTTAGCCCTTTAGCGCGTTAGTGGCTCGTGAGATCCAATCTCACGACGTGAGGCCATATTCACTCTCTGATTTTCGCGTCATGTTTTTCCTGCTGCCTCTTGTTGATTGTTGCCCCAACTTTGCTTTTATGTGCTCGTTGCACATGATACAACTTAGTTGAGTACATAATATACAAAATCACATTGCAAGTGCCCTTATATTATATGGTTATATGTACACATTCTAGCAGCACAAATATAAGAGGAAAACTTTCAAACCGATGCCGGTTAAATAAAATCATAACACTACTGTTCATAATCCCGTAATTATCACGCTTTTGACTTAGCCTCGATGAGCCAAATGTGATCTATTTTGTCCAACTATTTTGCTTAAATCAGAAAGTCTACATTCACTTTGTTGGCGTATATTTGGTGACTGTCACATTCTGCTCGTTCACAGACTGGCGGTGGATGTTTGTCACCATGGTGTGCGTCACTGCGTCTCTTCTCAGCAAGGAGCAGGGCATCACCATCGTGGGAGTCTGTGTTACCTATGAGCTGTTTGTTGTGCAGAAGGTGAGTGTCAATGCCCGTTGGCTAGGACCTATTCAAAATTCAGTTGTAAATTCAAGCGAGCCCTGGGCCTACTGTGTCCAGGTTTACAAGGACTAGGTGCCGGATATGCCATTCATGGTAGGTATGTGAAAAGTCACGGTAAAGTTGTCGGCTGTACCAAATGCACTCGAGCCCACCCCTGACTACAGAACCCGCATCTCGAACTGACACCAGCCCCCCTCTGCCGTCCCGTCCTGCCGCCAGCTGCGGCGGTCGGAGCTGCAGTACCTGCTCAGGTCACTGGTCAGTGGGAAGGTCCCTCCTCCCGGCTGGCTGATGGAGTCGGCACCGCGGCTGACCGCACTGACCGTCACCGGACTCAGTCTGTTACTGGCCAGAGTCAGAGTCATGGGTGCCAGACTGCCCGTGTTCAACAGGTACGAGTTGCGAAACGCACACAACGCGTATAAATGTGTTTTTGGATGCTGTTCTTTTGCTGTTATATATTGCTTTATGTTCTTTGATAATAAAAGTAAATATTTGGTATGAATAATGCCTGAGTCAAACATTGCACTTTATTTGCATTAGCATCAGCGCCTTTGCATGTGAATGCGAGGCCAAAGATAAATATCGCTCTATGACCGAAATGCCTCGGATTGAATTGACGATCGGCTATAACCTGACTCGCATCAGGATTACGGAAACAATCTTGGTAGATTTACGTAAATTCCGAATGGAAGTTATCGGACGCCGGTCTGATGCATCAGATGAATCGAAACGACACACCGACGGGAGAAACAAAATGTGATTGGCCGGACCGATAAACAGACTAGCTTACCAATGTAGTGAAGGAGTGATAAAAGACGAGCGAGAGTGAGAGGGTGAGAGAAAGCGAGAGAGAGAGAGAGAGAGAGAGAGAGAGAGGAGCAGAGAACGCAGGTCTCTGATTGCCGAAGGTAAAAAATGCACCCCCTCCCCTGTATCCCGAGAGTGCTGTTCGTCCGTCGTTCGAACGGCTGTTCTCTCTCGCGAAAAACAGAAGCCGAACGATTGACGGCGGCGGTGGTGGCAGCGGGATTGTGACGGCGGCGGCGGGGAGGGGGAGGGAGAGGGCCGTGTCGCTGCTCTGTGCCCGCGGGAGCGGAGGCCAGGGCTCCCCAGGGCCGTGTTGGACAAGGGGTAATCAACCGGTCACTGATTGGCAGCGGTGTTCGGGTCAGGCGCCGGCTGGGTGTATGTGGGAGGTCCTCAGAAACATCGAACTGCTGGCAGAAGTTTGAAAATTGAAGTGTGTGAGTCGGCACGTTACCGCATTGCTCGTGTAGACTTTCTTATGATTCAATTTCACAGATTCAGCACGAGAATCACGCGCTTTTGTTTAAAATCAGGGATATTGTTCAACATGTAAAACTTATTGTGACGTCACGCCAGCCCATCACACAACTTGCGTAACATTGAAAGAGAATGGCTATTTCCATGTTCACTAAAATCTAACACTCGCTGTCTCCGTCAGGTTCGACAACCCAGCAGCAGCTGCCGGCTGGCCGACGCGCCAGCTGACCCACAGCTACCTAACAGCGGTGAACAGCGGCCTGCTGTTGGCACCGGACCCGCTCTGTTGCGACTGGACCATGGGCACCGTGCCGCTGGTGACATCTATCGGCGACCGGCGTAACTTCAGTCCGCTGGCGGTGGCCGCAGCACTCTGCCTCTTGCTGCGGCGAGCAGTCGGTGATTACGATCGACACTCGTCTGTCATACTCATGGTGAGTGGGACGGGAGTACCAAAAATACCTAAAAATAATTTGACTTTCCCAATACATGGCCTGCTAACTTTGAACCAATCCATGGCCACGAGGGACCAATCGTTTTCCCACCTGTCCCGGAAGGGTCAGGCTTGCAGCGCTGCCCGCTGGGGGTGCCCACTGCGTTATTCATGGCTGGACGAGCTCTCTGACGCCTGCTGTCGGCCCCGTGACGCTACCCAGTTAAAAATGCAGCCCCATTTGCATAGCGGCAGGCGCGGCGAGTTCTCCTTTCATTGGGTGTCACTCGGCGCACCGGCAGTGAGCACCTAATGGCGACGAGCCGTCAGCCCGCTTTGCAGGGGCTAGGTGCAACCGGTGTACTTCAGGAAATTAACTTAAATGAATGGTAAATGTTAGTTTACGTGACAAAGGAAATCTAAGAGGCAAGCACACAAGATAGACACTAAAGGAAGTGAAGTGATAACTGAATAAATAACTCAGTGCTAGAACGGATGAGCAGGCAAGCAGTCAAATTGAACTACATATAGAATCTTCAATATCCGTCAAAGGAAGCTCCTAGTAAACAACATCGTGACAACCTTCAGCACGCTTACCTAATGCAATATTTGTCCAAGTAGAAGGTGCGACGTGAATTTGCGTCCAACAGGGCTGCTATATTGAACTAGCAACCGTCTGCATTTTTAATCAGCTCGCTAAGCCACTTTGCACGAATGCCACTTTCTGCAAGGGTGTGTGGCAGGCGCCATCAAGCCCAACAAGGTGTTCGCTTGCATGTTCCGACTCTGCTCGCTCAAGTTTTATCGACCGGATCCGCTTCTTTGTGGCTTCTAGTGTAAACATAAAAGGCACTACGCTTGTCGTGTACGAGGTTGATGCCGTGCATCTGTCGTGAATCATACTACTTGGTGACTGGTGTACACATTATCGATAGAAGCACTTCTCCGGGACACGCTGCGAAATATCAACCGACTGGCATGTTTATGTGGTGCGGGACATTTTGTATTTGCCTCAATATCACGTCCAATACGACCCGCAGTAGGTGTTTGTCGAACCCAATAGCCGCTCCGAATGGGCAATATGTTGCCTCCCCCTGTGCTCGCAGTAAAAGATTACGGTGTTTTTCACAGCCTAACGCCGGGGCTTATATCAGTGGTCAAGTCTTATCTCGGGCGCTGTAAACATGGGGAGTCAACAACACAACCATAAACGGGCTGACAGATGAGGTCGCTCCCCTCCCCGCCACTGCCAGAGCGGCTGGTGTCCGCTCCGGCGGATCCGAGGGGCGCGGGCGGTTCAGAGTTGCCTCCCTCCCCAATGACTCGACAGAGGCGGACACCAGTCACTGTGGAGCGGAGCGAGCGTGTCCGTATGTGAGCCTGGCTGTGGTTATATGTGCGTCAAATTTATCTCAAATTTCCCTCGGCTACGCCTCGGACAATAAAACATGTTTCAGTCTTAAGTGTCTTAACCCTCGGGCTACAGTGCCGTCATATCGGGCAATATTTTTTACTGTTGCCCGCTACCCCATACAGTATTGATATATTTAGTAATGTTATGTACGGATGGTCGTTAACCGACAGTGCAACCGTAGTAGCGCCCGACTTTCATGCCTTGTTAACTAAAATGCTGATTGTTTTAATACTAAAATGCTTTTCGGTAATGCAGTGTATGATAAGCGTGTTAATTTTCTTGCCTTACCTTGCTTACTCACCAATAATGCTTTCAGAGGAACATTACCCCACTCAGCTTTTCCTACATCGCAATCATGTCACACATCACGACAGCTAATAATCACATCCGACTACCTCTATGAGGAAGTGATCCATCAGTTCCTACCTGTAATCGACATAGGCGCAATCATTTATGTCAGTGTGAGGAACCATTACCTACGCCCGGGAAACGACTGCTATGTTGACAATCGTGCGCCGATGCGCAATGTGTGTACCAGTGCCTGACGAGCACGGTGCACTTCCGCGAATTTGACCTTTGCAGCGCACATGAAATGTGCAGCTAAACGAATACCAAGTATATGAAATATTGCCTTTTGCTGTTGTGCAAATTTAGGGGAAGGTCACTTACATTTTTTAACCTTCACTCTACGTGAATGGAAGACTGAAGTGATTTAAATAAGGATAACTCAAGTTTAAATAAGAAAACTGCGGCTTTAACAACTGAGCGGTTAAGTTACGAACACACAAGCTTGCTAAAAATTCTTTTGAAACGTTCAAATGTCGATTGAATTTTTCTTTTTGCTTTATTTTTCTCTTACTTTCATAGATGAAGCGATGATAGCAGTGCACCTGCGTATCTAAAGGTGTTTGCCGTTCCATCTCACTCGAGATCCGGAGGCAGCTGCAGCACCCATTTAAACTGAGCGCAGAAAACTGTCACCGCTGCAGACCGTCGCCACTCAGTTTTTAATGGTGTTGACGTGGAAATATTCCAGTCCTAACGAAATTCATCGGAAAGCTTTAAAGCTTGTAAGGGTAACGTGTGTACCTTTTTGCTAAAAAATATTTCTTGGAAAAAGTCCCCTTTCATAAAACCATACATGACGCTCATCTTACTGCTGTTCGCTTTGTTTATGTGGTTATTTGTGGCCGCATGAGTTGTATTTATATTTACACATATGCTCTAATATCTCGTATTTTTGTGTCGTTTTCAGAAGCCTCTTGGCACTGGGTAGCCTGTTCTTTGCGGGTATGTTGATACCACAGTAGTCTGCTCCTTACATGATCCCATCCAGTACCCTATCAGGCGTTTCACGTAGTGTGGGATACAGTCGCCCATCTGCCTGCTCGCTGGATACCGCCGCAGAACGGGTCTATTTTCCGGACCACAACACACGCGGCGCGGCGGGATAGTGGTTATCGGAGGTCCGGCAGCCGCCGCTCGCCTCGTCACTGATGGAGCGGACCCGGATGGGTGGGGCACAGAGATCGAGAGACGGCACCAGTCAATACTCATTTCCAGCTATCCGCATTCACTTGGTTCAGAGGATCGAAAACCAACAGTGCACAATTCCATATCTTCCAGAGAAAGATGATGACAAGCTTGGAGTCACTTTTGCCTGGATCTTTTGTTTTTCTATTCACTAATAAACCGAAAAAAATGACATGTAGTGAATCCTGTGCGGCTGATCATTCCAGCAGATCCACGAAAATTATGAAATTCCGGCGATCTTACGCCGGACAGCGGCAGAGACGAGACGCCGCCTGGCGAGCGGTGGCGTGTCGTGCGGCACAGCCTACCTTCCAGGCGTTCGGATGCTGCGCTGCGGGACAGCCTACCTTTCAGGCGCTCTGACGGCCGCCAGCCGCCAGGGCACCACGGTATCAACCGACCACCCGATCCTGTTGGCTGCTATGCTACATGTGTCATATTTAATTCGACAGCAAAATGGTGGGTTTTGCGAAAAATTGAGCGAAAAGAAGGCATGACCTACGCTTTTATCGAAATTCAGACTTGATTTCCGTATTTATCAGTCCCGGAAAAAGAAACGGAATTTTCAAGACTGAGGAGACGAGCGACGAGACTGAATCATGGCATGCATTGAATCGCGACCCGCAGAGTTTGAAACCATCTGCCGTCAGCTTTCCCCCGCCCGTCTGTCCTTGCTTCCATCTGTCTGTCTGTACGTGTATGCCTGTCTATGCCTATGGTCGTCCCTTCGTCCCTTCGTCCGTCCGTCCGTCCGTACGTCCGTCCGTCCGTCTGTCTGTCTGTCTGTCTGCTTGTGTGCTGCCTCACCCAACTCCCAGCTATAAACTCCTGCAGTGACTGTAATTGGTCGTTTATTGGCCAGTCGATGGCGGCATTACGGCTATGTGAAGTCTCCCCAGGGTGCCAGAGATCTCCGAGCGACTGTGAAATCACCGAGCCGTTCGAGAAATGCTCGATTTTCTCCTCTGATTGGAGAACTGATGTAAATTGGTGGTGTTCCTTGATGAAGCATTGCATGTTGCTTCTAATCGGCAGTGATTTTGATGACTCAATTGTCAATGAACGGATAAATGTAAGTAAAATATTGGTGCGTTGGTTGATACGAATACATATACGGAAAAGCTACAACAAAAACAGTGATTTGAATACATAAAAGGTTTATTTATATTGCTGGAAAGCGTTATTGCTGCGCAGTCTGTAGACGCTCACTTTAGGTATGTCACTGCTCCTTTGTAAAAACACGCTATCCTGTTTCAGGGCTTGTCGCTGCTGGTGATTCCGTTCGTGCCCGCCTCCAATCTGTTCTTCCCGGTGGGGTTCGTCGTGGCCGAGCGGGTGCTCTACATACCCTCCATGGGATTTTGCCTACTCGTGGCCGCCGGATTCCACAAAATGACTCGATACAGGTCAGTAAACATGTACCCGAAGAATGAAGACGTAAAATGATAACTGGAAACACCAATTAAACTGATGGAAATCCAGTACCGAACACTTCATTTTCTGCCAAGTTTCTCGAGACTTGAATATTAACCTTTGACTCGCCCCGCCCCACAGACGGTATTCCACCCTCCTCCGCGCCTGTATCTGTCTGCTGCTGGTGTGCCACGGCCTCAAGACGTGTCGGAGGAACCAGGACTGGCGGGACGAGCTCTCCCTCTTCACCGCCGGATTGCGCGTCAACAGGAACAACGCCAAGCTGTACAACAACGTGGGCCACGTGCTCGAGAACCGGTCCCAGCTGCGGGAGGCGCTGGCGTTCTTCCAGCAGGCAGCCAGGTGAGCGATACGAGAGGAGCTGATAACACCGGCGCCGAGGGAACACAAATTGTGCGTTTTGTTTCGAGGAGCGGAATGATATCCATGAAAGGGACATATGTATCTGAAAGCGGTGTAGCAATATAAAGGATCAAGGTGGCTAAGGAGTTTAACCATCGAATAGTAATTTTTAATCTGCATTGTTTTTCAATCAAAATGAGGCATGATAAAATTGGTAATTTCCTTGTTCTTTCAAACAAACAGTTAAAAGGGAAATTGAATGCAGCATTAGCTCTTACATGCAAACTGCAAAGTACAAACTACCAACTGTCTACATTAAAATTCAAAGGGCTGTTATTTCGCAGTGTTGTTTCTCAAAATGCCTTCCGCTGGGTGAACAGCTTCACAACACTTTGGAAGCTTCTAGTGCATTTGCTCATTTCTTAGTAATGTCCGTCGAGTTTCCGGCCTCCGGGTCAAAGCTTATAGTGTTGCCGAGCCTCTCATGGCGTGAAAGCCGAAGTTTATATTAGTTATTTCAATCATGATGCTTTGATGTGTCAAGCAACTCTGCCTAGATTCTCTCAGGATGTCACTGACTATTTACCAACTCACAGAAGCTTTGAAACACGTAAACTAATCTAAATAGTAAGAACATCAAAACAAATCAACATTTTAAGTTGTAATAAATTGTCCGAGCATACGAAGAAATGTCTAACACTTTAGAGCCATCATTATAACTTGTGATAAAAGAGATGCCTAATGTAGCTACAAGTATTTTTCACCGAGCATGCGACGAAAGCATTTACTGTCCATAACACAGACAACCGGACCAAAAAGTCACTATCTGAAATAAATGAACATTGTGAGTTGTGACGATAGAAGCAATGCAGTGCCCATTTTTTTTTTAATTTTGTCCGAACCTTTTGATGGGAAGGATTCACAAGGACAGAGCCACCGCTAAGCGAAGCTTGTTGCGATGACCCTGCCCTCTACCCTCCGATCGCGCAATTCCGATTCTATGGCAGAATTTAGAGTCCAAAGTTTAACGTGCGCACAAAGCCACGCACGGCCGGTCCCCTCGCTGACTTCGCCTGGCTACGGCCTGCCACCAACCGCAACCATACCTGTCAGGAGGCCCATAAATGTCGAGCGCGAGCGCTTCGAACCCGGACTGTTATAACCGGGAACGCGTGCTCTCACCACGCGGAGTCCAACGCTCTAACCAACTGAGCTACGGGACCGGCAAACTTTTTAACGAATTTTTAAAAATTTAAAAATTTAAAAATTAAAATTTAAAATTTTAATTTTTAATTTAATTTTTTAATATATAATAATAATAATTTTATAATAATAATAATTTTTAATTTAAATTTAAAATTTAAAAATTTTAAACGAAAAGTAACTGATAACGATGTAAATGGAGGTCGGTGCGACTCTCGACCGTGTGACTGACACTATTTGTTTGCAGGGTACAACCGGATGACATAGGAGCACACATCAACATCGGGAGAGCGTTCAACAGCCTCAAGATGTACCCGGAAGCTGAACATGCTTACCTCAACGTAAGAACTCATTGTGGGCCTGGGTGGATTGTGAAATTCGTAACATTTGCTGTAGGAGACATGCATACGTGATTTGTGGGGAAGTTGGCTCCGGCTTCATTATTTAGATGCAAGTAAGTAATGGTATAAGGTGTAGGCATATGTAATAGCTCACGACAGGTCTTTCCGGCTTGGAGTGCATTTGATGCTTTCCCTAAGTTGCACATAAATACTAATACAAGGAATAGAGTATAGACATTACATTTGATGGATTTTTGTCGGGAATTCAAGTACGGCATGGGGCATAGCTAGTGTTTGTTCAAATCAGGCGAAATGTGCTAAAGGCATCGACTACTTGTAGCCATAGATTTGTGCTTTTGAGAACGCCATCGTCTTGGCTGAGCGTTTCCCAGAACGTATCACTCATAGCGGCAACTTTTAACTTTGAGGAGCTATTTTCTGAACCAGTAACTCGGTACCGCGAATCGCTCACGGTGTTTTGGGCAGCAGATTGACAGCAGCGCCGCTTGGCCTGCCCGAGCGAGCCGAACTGATTTTCAATTGAGCAGCCCGCGCGAACTGGTGAATTCTGTCACCGGTTAGCGTGTGGGCCGACTACTAAACAGACGTGCTTTGTGTTCAGACATTGCCGCCCCTGCAGTCTCAACTCATGCATTTAACAGAGCAGAAATGCGAATGGCGAGACGGTGTCTCAGCCAGAGTTAGGCGGACACGGGACTTTACAGAATGCGTGAACTTTAGACAGTAGAATCTGAACATTCCGCAAGGACTGAATGCAATTAAGTAGTTATATTGCTTTTCTTTGAAGCCAAGTTTTGAACATCAAGCTAGGAATGTATTGCATGTCCCGGTTGTGTACCTTTCTGGCGGTAGCGTTGCGAAATGGGAGGAAATGTTATCACCCGGAACTCTCATTATCCGACACCTGTTGCAATATGCGCGCTGAAACGAACCAGTTGCTCCCCCAGCCGTCAAACAGAGCTCCCCCGCCTCTCCGGAGCCGCGCGGTGGGTACACGGGCCATTAATCACAGCCGGTCCGACGCAGAGGTCATCACTCAGACAGCGCCGGCACGTGCCGTCAGGAGCGCGGTACAAGTTAGAGACGGCCCAGCCGATCCCTGCCGCCGCAGCAGCCCACTCCGGATTGATGTCCAGTCAATCACGGTCCACGTTGACAAACCGGAGGAATGGGATCAACTGTTAAAAGGGCTTGATTCGGCCAAGATAGTCTCAGATGAGAGGACAAACTTCACTGGTATGTTGGGAAGTACCAGATGCCACCGCCTGAGGTTACTGTGCTCTCGCTCTAACACCGCACACCCTGTCCCTCCACAGGCGCGGTCCCTGCTGCCGCGGCGCCGGCCCGGAGCGGGGGCGCACCAGTCGAGGGTGCCGCCCCACCACCTGACCGTACTGTTCAGCCTGGCCAACCTGGTGTCCCGCGACCCGGCGCGACTGGAGGAGGCCGACGCCTTCTACCGTCAGGCCATCAGCATGCGAGCCGACTACACACAGGCGTACAGTGGGTCTATTTAAGATCTCCAGAGCCACCACGTGGCGCTACGGTCGGGGTAGGGCGAGTCCAAATCCCGAGGGGAGTGGGGTCACCGGTCATTGTGGGGGAAGGAGGGGGAGGGGAGTGACGCGGTATCGCGACGCCTGGGGCGTGCGTAGCGCCGGGAGTGGGCCGCCCAGGGCCGCCCGCCACTGCGCCGAGGCTGAGGGGAGGGGATGATGGTTGCGGGTGCGTTCACTCCGGTATGGTGGTATCCTGTTCATGTGAAACCAGGAAGAATGCGACTAAAGGGAATCATTATCTCAAACAAACGGGCAAGCGAGAGGCAGCGTCAGTTCCAGCCAAAATGTGGAACAATGATAATTGAAATCTAGGACGTATCCTATAGCTTGCAACTATTCGGTCGATAGTTGCATGATATCTTAGGCACTTTTCTAAACTGTCATTTGAGTTGGATATTTTTTTCATTTGGCACGTTCAGTTTTGGTGGGCTTTATCGGTTCAAAAAGAATCAAAATAGAAAAAAAGTTGAAATGGCTTCAGAAAAATTACCAAAAAAATATTTTCTTAAAAAAATGAAACTTAGCTTAACCGCAGGTTGTTTGAATTAGATAACAGTATTCGTTAGAATTGTGTTTTTCTATTGAAAAACAACCGGTTACATTAATAAGCGAAAATTTTGACTTTATTGGGACTGGGAGGATGTTGGGGACTGTCATTGTGCTTGTCTGTGTTACAGTAGAAGGAAAGGATTTACTTCGTGCCTAGATAAAACCAGACCCGGGAGTGGGGCTCGAACTCGCGACATCGCGTTCAGCTCACAGGTCACCCAACCTCGACGCTACGAGCACCTGTCGCCCTTCGCAGCTTGCTCAGTGTTTCGGTTAAAGTTCGGCTGAAGTGTCTGACGTCTGTCAATGCCACGAGGCGAAATCCGGAGTCAATCGTCTGTCCCGGTAGCTCAGTCGGTAGAGCGTTGGATTCCGTGTGGTGAGATCGCACGTCCCGGTTTGGAAAGTCCGGGTTCGAGACGTGACGTGCGCTTGACGTTTTTGAGCCTCCTGATATGGTATGGTTGTGGTTGGTGGCAGGCCGCTGCCAGGCAAAGTCAGTGAGGGGACCGGCCGTGAGCGGTTATGTGCACACGTTAAAATTTGGACTCTAAATTCTGTCATAGACCAGGAATTGCTTGATCGGAGGGGTCAATGCAATGCAATGCAATGCAATGCAGGGTCAATGCAGCAAGCTCAGCTTAGCGGGGACTCTGTCCTTGTGATTCCTTCCATTCAAAAGGTTCGGGCCAAATTTATATTAAAAAATGGGGTGCCGAACCAGGTTGGGCCGGGTTGAACCAGGTTGGACCAGGGTCTTACACGCAATCAGTGTCAGACAAAACAGAAGCTAATTTCGGGTCGAATATTTTTATTAAATGATCTTATTGTTTTTTTTTTAGCTTACACGTATAACTTTTGGCTTTTTTAAACTCGAAACTTCATGCACAAAAATGTGACATTCGTCCACTTTTCCTCATCTTCTATTAGCGACTTGATTTGCCCTTTTTGTCTTACCAGCAAAAAAAAAAATCACCTGCGTGATAATTATTTGCCCAAGGGCGCTCTACGCAAGAAACGCCAGCCGGTCAAAAAAAAAAAACTGTCGAACGATACAATCTTTCTAGTGCTTGAATTATATTTAATGAAAATTTCAGGAGACATAAATAATATTAATCCTTATAGCTACCGGGCGCTCGGAGCATTCGCTGGCATTCCATTGCCAGCTGCATTACCAACACCACATTTGCATTACTTTGGGTGCATCATAGTTGACAGATGTGCCGGTCACAGCAAACCTATGCCTCAATTATTATCCTTTCCTTCCAAGCAGCCAAGCTAACCGGCCGCCCGGCCCACCACCGCGATATGGAACAACGCTGGAGTGCGTCATTTGCCTGCGGCAGTGCCCCACCGCGCCGGGGCTGTTTGACAGGTCACCCGCACCGTGACCTCGCCCCCTCCCCCCCCCCCCGCCCACCTCCCCATCGGGCCCAGCTCGGTAGTGGCCTCTCCTTGAATGTTACATGGACTCGACTAAGGCTCAACGCCATCTAGTTACGTCTGGAGATCCTTACTAGATCCACTGTACATAAACCGTGGTGACGTGCTGGTGCGTCTGAACCGGACCCGAGAGGCGCAGCGCACCTACGAGACGGCGCTCTTCTACGACAGCGACAACCCGGACATCTACTATAACGTGAGTATCGTAACACTCAGTGTAACACAGCCCGGACATCTACTATAACGTGAGTAACGCAACACCTAGCGTATCACAAACGAGACATCTACTATAACGTGAGTAGATGGATACGAGTGGTTAGCAACGGATGGCAAAAGGACAATCTGCACACTCATTAAAACGCGAGTAGCAGGATGCGGAATAACCGTGCATTTACCTCGCCGTGAGCAAACGAGTAAGGGATAAGTCGAGCAGGAAATGCAAGTTTGGTATCAGGGTGCAAACTGGCTCGTGAATCAACTGCAACATGAGCGCCGGAATACAAATACGTTCCTCGGAACGTATTTGTAATGGAATAATTTAACCATTCGTATGTCCCAACAGTTCAGTACCGTGCGTTTGACCCGAACTCTCCCTAAGCTGAATGATTTGCGCCCCTGACCTGACCTGACCTCCCTCCCCCAGCTGGGTATCGTGTACCTGGAGCAGGGCCGCCTGGCGCAGGCGCTGGCCCACCTGGACCGGGCGCTGGAGTTGGCCCCCGACCACCAGCAGGCGCTGCTCAACTCGGCCACCATAATCCAGGAGTCTGGCGCGGCGCGACTACGGCCGACGGCACGGCTGCGGCTCCGGCGGCTGCTGCAGCTCTCGCCGGCCGTGGTGGGAGCCGAGAGGGTCCACTTCAACCTGGGCATGCTAGCCATGGACGAGCGCGACCTGCCCGCCGCCGAGACCCACTTCAGGAAGGTACGGACGGGACGGGAAGAGAGGGGAGGTAGAAGGTCTGCTGGGGCCATAGATAGGCGAGCTGCAGAGGAATTGAGCTCGTGCGCGTAATAACACGCTCTTGAGCCGCCAGTTATCTTGACGCTTGATAACGGCAAATTTAGCTGCGTACAAGCACTGGGCTATACTTCAAAGTTGAAGCCTTAGAACGTCGAACGGCAATCAGTGTTACGATGTAGCAAAACAGATACACAACGTATGGTCTGTTCTCATCGCATCCAATCACGGCGTCTTCGCTCACAGGCTGTGGAGCTCAGGCCGGACTTTGACAGCGCCCTGTTCAACCTGGCCCTGCTGCTGAGCGACTCGGGCCGGCCTCTGGAGGCAGCTCCGTTCCTCCATCAGCTGATACAGTACCAGCCCGATCACATCAAGGGCCTCATCCTGCTCGGAGACATCTACGTCAGCGGAACGAAGGACCTGGACGCCGCAGAACGGGTGAGTGGTGACGATTTCTTCTCGAAACGAAATGCTGCTATGCTGCTAAACGATGCACCCTGCACCAAGAACACTTCGAATCACGCAGCTTTACTGAACTAGAATCATTGTACATTTTCTTTACGTTTATAAATTCGCTTTACGATCGTATCACACTCGCCATAGGTACTTTATCACTTGTCAAGCCTTAGCTTTCTCTGTCTTCATAGATTCCAGATCCAGCCTAAATCCGTCATTACCACAATCACAAGCGATTCAGCGCCCTAACCACTCCCGTTCCCTTTCTCGGCAGTGTTACGAGCACATTCTGCGTCTGGACCCTGACCACGTACAGGGTCTGCATAACCTGTGTGTGGTGTACGTGGAGCGAGCGGAGCTGGCCAGGGCCGAGCAGTGTCTGCTGCGAGCGGTTCACTTAGCGCCCCACGAGGAGTACATTCAGAGACACCTGCGGATCGTGCGGGAGCAGCGGCGGACGGCGGACGCCCAGGAGGCGCTGCCGTGCCACGGTGGCGCCGGCGCTACCCCGAGCGGCCGCGCCGCCGGCAGCTGAGGGTCAGTTCAGCTGGATATTGTGTACTATGAAGCTACCTACTTTGAATGTAAACGGTCCGATGGATAAATCAGGGTGTCATTGCGATGCATTAGCACCATTACTCTTGTGGGTAGGGGTCTATGTTCACAAAAATAAAAGCAATGCCTAACAATTACGTAAAAAGTGCATAGCTGAACACACTTAGAAAAGACCAATACCAAAGCGAAGGTACAAGTCAAATGAATTTAACACAAGTTCTTTCATTTTCAGGGTTTGGGCTTACCCCACAAATAGACAAGTGGAAATAGCCTCTTTCGACAGGAATCTCAGGAACGCCAACATACAAGAGCTAATTCGACTAGTCGAAGCAAGTCATTACAACTGAGACTCGGCACTGCATTTCTGGACAACTGTGAAACAGACATCAGTAGTGCCAACCTTCGAACGGGTATCAGTGAACGCATGCCAATATTGGGCAACACCCCGTCTCACCCGACGACCAAGTCATATCGGCGCTCCCTAACGGCCGGCGCTATCATAAATAATTGAACTTCCACTTTGTAAGATGACCAGTGAACATGCTTTTCGTGCGAGAGAAGTGGTGCGCTTTTTGAATTGTGCATTGTATCGTGCGGTGTCTTCAACGGAGCGGTGTATCACGAATGACTTGCATAATGGTGGTAATGCTGTTTATTCGTTCCAACGGCTACTATGTGTAATGTCAAATGTGTATGGTTAAGTACGCGACAAGTGACAACGAAGTATGAGAGCAACGCAACGTTATTCAAGGCCATTAGTGGTTCAGTGGATGGTTGTTTACCTTTATTGAGTTGAACTCGAAAAAGGACGTCTCATCGTTATCAAGAGTTTGTCATTGAACTGAACTCTGTTACCAATCACAAGTGTCCGTCGTAAAGGCACTCAGCTCTCACTGCAGCAGTGCAAATATCCTTCCCGTTCGAGGGGACTGGCATCTTCTTCAAGGCTCGATCTCAAAGAGGCGAATGGTCGACGTATATGTAGAAGCGTTTTTCAGTTTCGACTCTGAATAGGAAGCGTTGCTGGAAGTTGGAACAAAGGCCGTGCCGTGCGAGCGACATTGTCTGTGATACATTTAATATACATAATGTGCCGTTAAGTGTTCAGATATCGAAAGTCTTTGCTTGGAATAATATCCTAGAGGTTCAGCCCACAGTTCAGCCCACACACCTAGGTACTACCTAGCGGGAAGGCTGTTATTTCTTCAAGGCCCGCTGTGACCTACACTGTAGATCCCAAAGTAGATCCGTCTCATTACAGTTTTTTTAGGGATTGAAAGTTTTTATATTCACATTACCTCATCTCGCCGCACATACTATTCGCAATATCTGAGGAACGTTCAATCGAAGGTCTTGACACGGCAAGAATAATCAACGAACGGATAAAAAGTCCAGGCGTAATGGTAGTCTAGCTATATCTGTATAAGCCACGACCGCATGTCGCGGTCACGCGGATTTGTTTACATTTCCCCGCCCGGCAGCCGAGCCCCCTGCCCCGACGGTTCACCGGCCTCGCGACTACCAATGCGGTATCGGCGCCTGTCACCGCCAAGGTCGCGAGAGGGGCGGGCCGTGGGCGCCGGGTAACCTTGAACGTCGGGCCGCCGAGACATGTGTGTTCAGCCGGGCAGGACCGGATCGGGCCGGACCGCGGCCCAGTCGCTCCCTGTCCGGCGCCAGGAGAGTTGTTTGGAGAGTGATTGCCGACAACGACCGACCAGAGTTGACATAAGCCCTCGCAGGAAACGAGCAAACGCCTGCAAACACCTTTGTGAGTTGTGTGGGGACCGGTTTGGTACGTGACTGCACAGCGCTGTGAGTTCGCACCTCTGCAGCAATGGCGTCGGGCCGCGGCCGCGTGCTATCGATGCTGCAGGCTATGGAGCGCGTGTCGTGCCGCTGTCCGGCGCACGGCTCCGGAGGGGCGGTGCGGCACACGACCGCCACGCCGCCCTCCACCGACTACGCATTCGAGATGGCGTGCTCCAACATCCGCTACGGGCCGGGCGTCACTCAGGAGGTCGGCATGGACTTCAACAACATGGGCGCCAAGAAGGTGTGTGTCATGACCGACTCCAACCTGGTGAAACTCTCGCCTGTGAAGGCGACCCTCGAGTCGCTGCATAAGCACGGGGTTAACTTCGAGCTGTATGATGGGGTGCGGGTCGAACCGACCAATGAGAGTTTCGAGGACGCCATCCGGTTCGCCCGGAGTCAGCCGTTTGATGCTTTCCTGGCGGTCGGAGGAGGCAGTGTCATGGACACGGCCAAGGCGGCGAACCTGTACCTCTGCAACCCCGAGGCGGAGTTCCTCGACTACGTGAACCCGCCGATCGGAAAGGGCAAGCCGATCCTGGGGAAGGTGAAGCCGCTGATCGCCGTTCCGACCACCTCCGGAACTGGATCCGAGACCACAGGGGTGGCCATCTTCGACTACCTGCCGCTGCACGCCAAGACGGGCATCGCCAACCGCGAGCTGCGCCCCACGCTCGGGCTCGTCGACCCGCTGCACGCGCTGGCCATGCCCGAACGGGTAGCCTGCTACAGCGGCTTCGACGTGCTCTGCCACGCGCTGGAGTCGTACACTGCCATCCCGTACAACCAGCGCTCGCCGCGGCCGGACAACCCGATCCACCGGCCCGCCTACCAGGGCAGTAACCCCATCTCGGACGTGTGGGCCGAGGCTACGCTGCGCATCATGGCCAAGTACTTCCGCCGCTCCGTGTACGACGCCGGCGACGTCGAGGCGCGCAGCCAGATCCACATGGCCAGCGCGTTCGCCGGCATCGGCTTCGGCAACGCGGGCGTGCACCTGTGCCACGGCATGAGCTACCCGATCGCGGGCATGGTACGGAGCCACCAGCCGGCCGACTACTCGGCGCAGCACGCCATCATCCCGCACGGCCTGTCCGTGGTGATGACGTCTCCCGCCGTGTTCCGGTTCACCGCGCCCCTGTGTCCGGAGCGACACCTGCGCGCCGCCGAGCTGCTCGGAGCCGACGTCACCGGCAAGAGCGCCGCCCAGGCCGGCGAGGTCCTGGCCGAGGTGCTGCTCGACTTCATGCAGTTCATGAAGGTGGAGAACGGCCTGTCGGCTCTGGGCTATAAGTCGGAGGACATCCCGGCGTTAGTGCGCGGCACCGTGCCGCAGCACAGGGTCACCAAACTGGCGCCCAGGCCCCAGTCCGAGGACGACCTGGCCAAGATGTTCGAGGATTCACTCACTGTTTACTGATAGCCCCCATGGTGGCGACTGTGAGTAGCATGGCCAGATAGGTGGTGCAATACACGTGGGCGTTGCGTAATGCGCGGTGCATTCAGGGTCCAGGGATCACGTGTTCATTCCGTGACCTTCCAACAATAATATAGCCCAAAACATATCATTCTGCGTTTTACCTGAGATGATGCGAATTACAACTCCTGCCGCAAGCACCTTGTATGCTGCCACAAAAAAAGGGAACTTGTATAAAATCGTTTATATAGTTCGCTCGCTTTAGCTGGCGGCCAAAAACTGTTTCCCCAGCAATTGCCTTATCTGCGACTGTAGTTGTAATTATCTCAAGAGCCACTTACGATTGTATAACCACCGATGACCGAGATCCGAAATGTCCTGATAGTGACCGGGACCAGTGAAATGCCAGAGTGGAGCGAGACCGAAGTATCAGGATAAAAGCGCGTCGTTAATGCATTATGTAACCTTCGCTGAGATTTAGGGAGCTGTAATACAGCTGGTGATGAGTGATTATTCGATATGCACGCAAACTGATAGTCATTAGCACAAAGCGCAATTATATTTCAATGCTAATAAAGCAGGCAATCACAGTAGATGCATTGTACCATATGACTTGCAAATGTCAGAATCGGTTAGATCACAATGACATCATGCAACATCTTACGTTGAACCCAACAGTGCCGCATTTCTCCTGGTTTTCCAAAACCCCAGTGAATTACGGGCAAGTTTGGATAACATATATCGTTGGAAGATAGCGCTATTCTAGACAAAAAAAAAACAAAAAAAAAAACGAGAAGCGCTAGATAACTGGCAGAAAAGTACCCTTGCCCATATTCAAAGTTACTGACCATAGAGACAGCTACAGCGCTCTCAAAACTAAAAGCGTCAATCAGCGGTGCCATTTTTTGCAGCACTCCTTCGGCGAAGACGGTCACAGCGTCAGCAAATCTATAGCTTGAAGGTTAGCATCCAAGATTCCACAACCTTATAATAAAATCACCATGGAACACCCAACAGCTTTGTACAAATTATACGAACAATATGATGGGCATGCAGGGCAGCATCATGTTTATATGCACAAGACGATGTTTAAAATCCTCTGCGGGATTAGAACTCAAAAGCAACTTACGAAGCAAACGCATGGGTATCACCTGCTAATTAATTTGACACATTTTTCTGTACTAGTAGTACCAGCTGCTATAATGTACCGTTACCGTATAGGTGTAGTCGGATTTAATTATTTGAGGCACTCTATTACGACTTCTTGATAAAAAAAAATAGCTTCTTATTTTACGAACCACTTGGTGGAAGCGCCCGCACTCTGTGCGGCGTGCACGTCTACTCAGCCTTCTTGTCCTTGTTCAGCTTCCAGATGAAGTAGTTGAGGACGGCGGCGAACCCGGTCCAGCACAGGTAGGGCATCATCAGGTAGGAGGCCGTCGAGTTGATGGGCTTGAAGGTGACCACGCACGCGCCCACACACGGTAGCATGGCCATGATCTCCAGGAACGCCTGCGGACAGAAACGGCGACAAAGTGAAATGGACAGAAACAGCCACATATTCAAACATGGAGAATAGAATGGATGCCCTCAGTACCTTATGGTACAGAGAAAACGGTGAAGTCATTCACAGACTTACGATACCCACAAACCAGAGGACGACAACGATAAAATCGCGTTCAACACGCGGACTTGGCGCAAAACTAAGACTACGAACACTCGGAACGCAGCGAAATAAAAATACACGGCTTAACAACCCACATGGCTTACCAGCCCGGGTCGATGAGCCCCAAAGAATATCGGAGTCCATGCCCAGTTGAGAGCTAGCTGTGTTGCGTAAAGGGTCAGCGGCAGCTTGGCATCTCCTGGAAAACAAACTCAATCACTGACAGGCACTGGCAGACCTAGCTGGGGTGGGCAATAAGGAGGAGGGAAGGCTGGAGGGAAAAAAGTAAGCATTTGTGGTTGAGTGTTAAAACATTAAAAAACTATTTTTCATGAGCTTGCACACATAAGCCGATAGGCCATAGCCAAACTCACCCTCAAAGCCACCTCCGTCCTTCCACACCAGGTAGGATGCATATCCCATGCCAGTGTACAGGGCAGTCCAGGTCGGACCAAACACCCAGTTGGGCGGATTGAAGGAGGGCTTCTTTAGACCCTGAAATAAACAAGCACCAAAACTGTTACAACACATGTAAAAACTCCCCACTAAGCACTTCAGCGTAGCTAATAAGTAACAATTACAAAAAGAAAATATCGGACTACCACAAGTAAATCTGCCGTGCTCCCTTCAGAGTTCAGACAACAACCACTTCATGCACGTCAATCTCACCTTGTACCAGGTGGGAACATTTTTGGACGTTATCAACGCCCCAGCGATTCCTCCTATATGAGGCAGCCCAGTGGCCAGCAGCCATTCGTAGCCCATGGTGATTCTGTCCTCTGGGGATTCAGACAAATAACCATTTCAATGAGCATCATGAAACATGTGAAAAGTTATTACAAGGATGAAAAACACTCAGCGGTTAAACTGATTGTAAATTAAGATCGAAAAATCAACCCTATATCAATATCAATATTTGCTGAGTGTAACAAGGCTTTAACAATATCTATATCTTTAACAATAATATAACTCAGCAGTTCAGCACCCACTCTGCAACTACACACACGCTAGCCACGCCCGCTTTGCCACGCCTGCTTCACGAGATCACCTCACGAGCCACGAGCCACGAACCTTGCACCTTGCACGAGAAGATGTCACGGGTCACGAACCACGGCCAAAAATAAATGCTAAAATAATGCCAAAATCACAGGATGAGGAGTGAAAGAAAAAGCAATGGCAATGGTAGTATGTTCTCTTGCCTCTGCTCTTGTGCGTCGACAAAACGTTTTGTCTCTTGCCTCCAATCATTTAGCACAATCAGCGTCAAGGAAATGACTTTCTTAAAAAATAAACATAATCAAATGTATTTTGTGCGCAATGTACGGCAGCATCACGTTTTTCTCTTTCAGTGCATTGCCTATGTGATTTTATATGCGATTTTATCGGAATTTTAGTAGGTATTTGCCATATAAAACATCGCTGATTGTGTTGTTTTTCGAATAAGGGTAAATTTTTTTGCTATGAATCTTTTAGAGCACGACACCAGAAGAATACTTTAAATGGCATTAGAATAGTGTGATATGCCATGAGCGCGTTTTTTGTAAACAAGTAAACATCCGTCCTATCCTTGGTCCTATCCATCGTCTCTTTTTCCGTTTTTGTTTTCCGAATGTTCTCCCTTTTGTTTTTGATACGCAATAGGCATAGAGAAAATTCGAGACAATACAATAGATGCAGGATATATCCTGGGATATAGTTCTCAGAGTGGCAAGAATCGGGATAAGGAGGCCAGCCGCCAGTGGGCATTGGGATTTGGGCGACATTTGTTTGCAGCTATTGTGCTTTGAATTTTAATGCTATTATCTACCATTTGCACTCAAATCATTTCGAATGATTTGAAATGAAATTTCGAAAAGCAATGCTGATAATGTTATGAGGTGGTGGGTTGTGTAAGAATACTGTGGTTTGTAAATCACTTGTATGTGATAATAAAAAAATAAACCAACAAACTCAAACTGTAATTAAAGTTGCAGATTGGATAAGTACCTACCTATTGCTCATGTTTCACAGTTTCACATTGACTTATCAATGTTGGACTTTTGTGGTTGATTCACTTCTTCACCAGGGTGGGCAGTTTCCGACCCCAGGGTGTTGTTCGGTTACAGTTTTTTATCAGCAGGCTGCGAGCATGCTGCGATTCCGTGGCTCCTCATCGGTCAAATTCATGTAGTCTCTTCATTTCATCAATGAGAGGCCAAGAAGCACCAGAAATACCTTCCTTATATGGTAAAAATCAACAGCATCAGCATGCTGTCAAAAACTGTGACTGAACAGAGCTGTGGCTTAGACCAAATTTTTATGAAGAACCTCAGGTTGATATTTGAGAATGTAAGGTACTGCCTGCCAAGTTTTGGGGCTGCAGCAGATGGTGGGTACTGGGTGTAAACTTGAGGGTCATCTTGGCAGTGCACATAGTGGCAGATCGAGATAGATTTGAGTTTTGACCACCCACCTTTCCTGAAAGCTCACTAATGGAAATTGTTACACATTGAAGTTTTTGGAAGACATCTTTTTATCAAACTCGGGGTATGACTTGCTGGGATTAGTCAGGCACTACATAAGGATGTGGAACATTTATTTTGGAATTTGCCCTGAGTTTTCTCATAATCCCAAGCAAGCTTGAAGCTATATTTTCTGGACAAAACTGTGAAGTAATTGTTGCCAGTTGCTTCAAGTGCCCTCTGGTAACCCATATCCTGTAAATTGAACTGCTGCAACTGTCAACTGGTGACACAGATGCTGTTTATGCTGTATGTGTGTATTTTATATCTGGTGACTGATTTTTCATCATTACATGGTACAATTTTATGTGTCTGTTATCATAAGGGTAATGTTTGAAGAGGTAGGGAAATGCTTCTAGCTAATGCTTCTAGCTAGCTATAAGGGTATAATAGCTTTGCACCATTCACTGATCATCATTTGCACAATGCATCACAGTTGTGGTGAATAAGTTTCAACCTGTCATTCACACCTGCTTTTTATATTATGCATCTCTGCCACCTACTTATCTCATTTCTTCACAATCATGTTATCATCTTACCTTACTATCATCTTATCTCACCAGGTGATGGAGGAAGATGGCAATGTCTGGGACTCAGAACTGAATGCTGCATTCTGGGATGAAGATGCAGCACCACCAATGCCACCATCCAGCTGCCTAGCTGACAGAAGCTCAACGCTGATATCAGAGCATGCTGCCCCAAAGGGCCTCAGCCAAACCAGCAGTGGGGTAAAGCAACTGCCACTAATCAGCTCAAACCATTCTGATGTTTCTGGCAGTGCCGCGACAAATGTTGTGCCGCAGTCCTCTGGCACACCGGCGGCGGCGACCCGTCCGAGGGATTCCTCTCGGTCCGCGCCGCGCGTGCGACGCTTCTTGTACCCATCTGCGAGCCAGATCGCCCGCGATACACCCGACAGACGTCGTCGACCGAGACCCGTCATCGCCGCTCGGAGCCCGCAGACGCCGGCAGATCAGCGCCCCGCGGCGGCCGCAGACGCGGCGCTGACTCCCGCGGAGCAGCAAGACGTAGAGGCCTGCCTGGTCACCGCCATGGAAACCCTCGAGGACGACGGCGATACGTTCTTCACGCAGTGTCGAGTCAGGGTGACTCCTGACCGACCTAGTGCGACGACGGTGGCGCGTGGTGAGAAGACGGTGAAGGGTGAAGAGCGAACTCCGTCCCTCCCCATTCGCGATGTGAAAGAGAGTGATGAGAACACGGACACGGGCTGTGAAACTATGAAAACCACTGGTGCTGTTCAGCTGGCTTCTGACAGCGGTAGGGCAGAATGCTCCGGTCACGTGAGTGTTCATGCCGCGGGACTCGGCTCAGCGACGATAACCTCAAGTCGAGGTACTGTCCCCAGTTTACAGCCAGTGACGGGACAGTTGAAAACCCCGCATACTGCCTCCCCATCTGTTCAGTCACCAGCAAGCATGATCCGCACCGACCCCAAGAACACGAATATCTCGAACCGGCCAGTGACATCGGTACCCGGCAGGACGTCCGCCGGGTGCGCCCTCCCGGCGCTGGGGAGCGAATATCGGACCCCCGCCGGACGGCCACCTGACCGTCCTGGACGCGTCCCGCCGGCCAAGCGCTTGTGGTCCGCCGCCGATAACCCTGAGAGTGAAAATGATGAACCCGGCTGCTCCCCGGTCCTGTCCAGTCACAAAAAGAGGCGAAGACGTGAACGCCGTCCAGACGCGGTTCTTGCACCACAATCACCCATGGAAGTGGTTCTAGAAAAGAGCAAGAAAATCGAATCAGACGGAGCTGTTGGTGCTGACAAGATGAAGAATCCAGGCGTGCTGCCCCCACTAGATGTGCCAGAGCCAGCATTAGGAGACGATCGTGGAAATTTCGCCGGTTTCAGCACTGCTTCCGGACGTAAGCTGGCTGTCTCCGATCAGGCGATGAAACGAGCCGTCGCTCTGATGCGAGAGGTTGATGGGCCATCAACTGGCGGCGACTTGTCCGCTCCAGCAGCAGCTTGTCGCGGCATGAATCTCAACAATGACCCTACGAGTTGTGACAAGTCAGACTCAAACGCGGACACAGCAGTGCCGGTGGTTGTCTCGAAAGCTGTCTTGGAGAATGCCGAGCACGTGTTTGCTGATCACATTTCTGATCCAGCTGTTGAGATAGATGCTTCCATGCGCTGTGAACTGAAGGCTTCGGGTGACAGTGCCACAATTGAAGAAAATGTCATGTCTGGCCATGCAGGCTCTCTCAAGACCGGCGTGACAGAACACCGTAATTCAAATCCTGAGATGCAGGTTCCTTGCGGATTTTCAACAGCTAGTGGGAAGCCTGTCAAAGTATCAGACGCGGCGCTGGAAAAGGCAAAATCGTTTCTTGACGAAGATGTGAGTCAATCATTGAAGGCACGAAGCGTCACAGAGTCCCATCCTGTTGTTGGCTTTGCAACGGCAAGTGGGAAGTCGGTAAAAGTTTCAGATGCTGCCCTCAAGAAAGCCAAAGCAATGCTTGACAGTGAGTATGACGTATCTTTGAAGGTGGAGAACGTCGCAAAGCCTCATGCAGAACGTCCTGTTGGCTTTGCAACGGCAAGTGGGAAGTCGGTAAGAGTTTCAGATGCTGCCCTCAAGAAAGCCAAAGCATTGCTTGATAGTGAGTGTGACGCAACATTGAAGGTAGACAACGTCGCAGAGCCTCAGACGAAGCATCCTGTCGGCTTTGCAACGGCAAGTGGAAAGTCTGTGAAAGTTTCAGATGCCGCCCTAAAGAAAGCCAAAGCAATGCTTGACAGTGAGTGTGACGTATCTTTGAATGTGGACAACGCCGCAGATTCTCATGCAGAACGTCCTGTTGGCTTTGCAACGGCAAGTGGGAAGTCGGTAAGAGTTTCAGATGCTGCCCTCAAGAAAGCGAAGGCAATGCTTGACAGCGATTGTGACGCTTCCTTGAAGATGAACAGCGTCGCAGAGCCTCAGACGAAGCATCCTGTTGGGTTTGCAACGGCAAGTGGGAAGTCGGTAAAAGTTTCAGATTCCGCCCTGAAGAAAGCCAAAGCAATGCTTGATAGTGAATGTGACGCATCTTTGAATGTGGACAACGTCGCAGAGCCTCATGTAGGACGTCCATGTCAGCCTAATGTAGGCTTTGCAACAGCAAGTGGGAAGTCTGTGACTGTATCAGATGCTGCCCTGAAGAGAGCCAAAGCGATTCTTGACAGTGTTGCTAATGATGACGAATCATTGAAGCCAGACAACAACGCAGAATCTCGGTTGGGAAACCCTGTTACTATTGCCGGAACAAGCGGTGGTTCCGTAAAGACGTTACCAAATGTGAGGAACGTTGAGACAATTTGTGATGATGATGAAACGATGCCAAGCGAGAGTGCCTTCCAGGAACATCGGCGGCCTCACGGTGGTTTTTCTACTGCTGGTGGAAGGCCCGTTGAAGTGTCCAAAGTGGCTCTGAAAAACGCAAAAGCTGTGCTAGACAGTATCAGCCATGAACCTTACGCCGACCCGTCAAGAGGACTGGCTGTCGATCGTCCTTGTGGGTTCACCACAGCTGGCGGGAATTCCGTCCAGGTATCTGAAGATGCCCTGAGGAAGGCCAAGGCGATGCTGGCCAGTGTGGAAGAAACTATGGAGACGGCAACTGTCGCGCAGGACTCCTCCATCAACAGCAAACGACCTGAGACTGTGACGGATGCTGCGTCGAAAAAGGCTCAAACAGAAGTTGGTGCCTTTAAGATACCACACGTTGATAGATGTGCGCGACCGGGGCTGAAGCGTCGCCGACCAGTACTGGCCCACTCTTCGGTTGGTGGAAAGCACTCCGTAAGCGAAACAACGAGCCATGGAGCAGCAGTCGCACCAGCCGTGACAACTCTTCGGCAACCTAAGGTTCGGTTCCTTTGCTGTGACGATCTTTCACATGATAATGCGGATCTACAGTCGGACGCTTGCGCGTCTAAGCGGACGAGTACCGCAACTACTGCTCCAGTCGCAAAAAGCCGTGCTGCTCCTGTTGAAAGCCTGACTGATGGTGGAGGAACCTCACACCAGACATCTCACATCGCAACAAGCCCGGGACCACCAGCGACAGTCGTCTCTTCTGACCACGATCAGAACAATACGCGGTGTGTGGAGGACGAGGCCGAGTCGAACACATTTGGTCTGACTCAGCTGCTGGATGATCGGTTCGAGTTCACTCAGGTGGTGACCGATCGGCAGCGGCTGGCGGAGGAGGAGCGCTCCACGAGCCCGGTGCTGGGCACGCCTGGGCGCGCCGGCCGCCGGCGCCGCTCGGCCCAGCCGGCCGTGTTCCGCACCCCGTACAGGAGCGGACCGGCGCTGCACGCACCGACCAAGGAGTCGCACACACCGGCCGCTCCGCCGCCGTCCGAACCTCCTCCAGCGGTCATGGCTGCCTCTTCAGCCCCAACTGAGAGCGCCTCTGGAGACGGCAGGCGGGAGGTCCGCGCGGAACAGCAGCGGCGGCAGGCGGAGCGGGCGGCGGGAGCGGACCGGCGGGTCGTCCGATCGGTCGGCAGTCTGATGCAGAGTCGGCAGGAGGTGGCGGCGGCCGGCACCGGGAGGAAGCCGCTCAGAGAGGCGCTGGGACCGCGGCCCGCCAACCTCACTCGGGACGAGGTGAGTGGCAAGGGCGGAATATCGGCTGGATGTATGTTAAGACAGATAAGGACTCAAATATTGCATGAGGCGTGTCACTGCCTTTGGAAAGAGTGGTTAAGCTCGTGACAGGAACCCCGGAACTATAGCAGTGTCCATTCTTTGTAAAGGGGTATCTGGAGTCTAGCATGTATCGTGTGAACAATACGGCTATGTAGCGCGCATAGCTGCTCGAATGACCTGTACATTTTTCTCTCTTTGTATGGATGGTACTCGCCTTCTAAACAGGCAACAACCAACTGAATGTGAATCGTTTGTTGTTGCTCTGCGAATTACGTAAACCTGGGTTATGTGAGGCTGCTGTCTTCAAGATCACACTGAGCTCTGTCGTCTCTTGCAGCTGCAATCACTGGACGTTCCTGCCGAAGTTCTGGATGTTACTTTCGCCTCTGCGTCCTCATATCGCTTCAAATGCACCGAGACAATGATGTGAGTCGGTTATCATCGTAGGCATTGGCCTAAGTCGAAATCGCCAATCAATCTGGCGTTTTCATCGGTGTTTTATGTTTATTATTTCTAGTAGTTGTGAATCTTGTGCTACTAATTAGCTTTTCAGGCAGTGCACGCTCGAGCTATTTATCTAAATATTGTCTATCAAGAACCTAGGTAGCTAGATTATGGATATTGATATATTCTCGTCTAAGTCTTCGACTCCTCGGATTCCGCTCTTCGAACACCTGCACTCCGTGGCTCTGACCCGTCTGGCACCTGGCCCGCTATTCTGACCCCTCTGACCCGCTATTCTGACCCCTCTGATTTCTAGCTTTTGACCATCCTGACCCGTTGCCCCTGTGACCTTCCTGACCCGTTCTGACCTCTGACCCCTGTGACCTTTCTGACCCGTTCTGCCCTGTGATCCCTATGACCCACCTGACCCGTTATAACCTCTGTGACCCCTGTGACCGTCCTGACCCGTTCTGACCTCTGACCCCTGTGACCCCTCTGACCGCCGTTCCGACCCTCCCAGTTCCGCGGACGGGTGTGTGGTGGTGCCGGCCGACGACGATACGGTGGGTGTGGCCGAGCTACGCTCCGCCCTCCTCTCCTCCTGCGGCGTCCAACCGAGCCTGGTACCCGAGCGATGGGTGGAGAACGCCTTCCGACACGTGGTCTGGAAGCTGGCCGCCTACGAGCGCCAGTTCCCAGATGAGATGGCCGGCAGGTGGGTCAGGTGGGATGGGTGACTGCCTATTTGGTGTGGGTGTGTGCTGAGATTGGTGGTTGGGAGTTATGCTCGTATTGTTATCTTGGACTTTGGAGATGCAATGTGCGCTAAACAGTTTTCCAAGTAATTCACCTAGTAAATATCGATATCATGCCGTGGTCAAAGAAGCATATACATTATACAGTTAGGGTCGGGATTGAGAAAAACGGACTTTACGCGATCGTTGAACATTGAACAATTCTGATGATCTGGTGACCACACTACAGCTAGGAACATCTAACCCGGATACCGGCCCTTCATCTGCCACCGTCCTCACGTTTAAACCCTTCTCGCCGACCCGTCTCCAGGTGTCTGACGGTGGAGGAGGTGGTTCGCCAGCTGCGGTACCGCTACGACCGAGAGCTGGACCGGTGTCAGAGGCCGGCACTGCGCCGAATCACAGAGGGCGACGACACCGCCGCCAAGACGCTCATACTCTGTGTGGCGGAAGTGAACACGGTAAGAGGCAAGAGCACATGCAGGCATGATGCAACTCAATGCAACTGTATAATGTATGACGTTGCGTAGTGTGTGCCGTTACTGATCATGAGTATAGGCGTATGTCAGCACACCGGCATGACGCCTTGTTTGTTTACTTTTTCAGACGGCCGAGGGCGTCCGCCTGGTGGTGTCGGACGGCTGGTACTGTATCCCCGCCCAGGGAGACTCGGCCCTACAGCGGCTGGCCCGGCTCGGCCGGCTGCGGCCCGGTCTCAAACTGGCCGTGCACGGCGCCGAGCTGACCGGGCAGCAGGAGCCCTGCTCGCCGCTCGAGGTGAGAACCGAGGGGCTGTGAGTATCTTACCGGGCAGCAGGAGCCCTGCTCGCCGCTGGAGGTGAGAGACGAGCGACACGGAGCTCTTCGGCTGGGCTGGTGAGAGGGGACAGTCGGACTCGGTACTCGAATTCAGAAACTTAGGTACACATCGGTCAGCCGACCGGTAGCAAATTGCTGGTTGTAGTTCTTTTTTTGTCGCGTGATTGATATTTATTTAAGTAATCATTTTGTCCCGTTTCGCAGGTTTCCTCAGAGACGTTTCTGCGGTTTTCAACCAACTCGTGTCGTCGCGCGCGGTGGGACGCGCGGCTCGGTTACCATAGCAACCCGGCGCCGTTCGCCAGCTGTCTGAGCGCCGTGCTGCCAGATGGCGGCTCGGCTGCCAGACTGGACGTCGCTGTGGCACGGGTGTACCCGATGCTCTACTACGAGAAGGAAGAGAGCGGAGGAGGTAAGGTAAACTTCGAGTTAGCCTCTGTTTTTAGGAAGTTTTGTTTGGAATCGTCATTCGTTCAGTTTGTAGCGATGAAATATTTATTGTTGACTTAAATGAAGTCAAATTTCCATAGTTTTCATATAGCAATTATCATTGAACTTAAATTGCAGGTGACTACATTATACGTATCTCTCTGTTTTATGAGCCTTTTTCTACGATGATTTCTCAGCTGCTGTCTCATCATCCCCTTTCTCACGTCGCGCATCACCACCCCGTCCCCGCCTCTCACCAGTGTTCCGGACGGCGCGCTGTGAGCGGCGGCGCGCTGCCGCGGCCGAGGCGGCCCGTGAGTCCCGCATGGAGCGTCTGTATGCCGCCGTGGAGCGGCAGCTGGGCAGCCAGGAGCGCCCGGCGGGGGCGGGGGTGGTGCGGCGGCCCGTCAGCCGCGCCACCGTCCGCCAACTCAGCACCGGACAGCAGATCTACGAGTGTGTGGCGGCCGCCGCCGATCCCGGCAGCGTCGAGGTGAGGGGATGAGGGGAATGGTGGAATGGTGGAATGTTGGGAGAGGACAGCTGCTGGGAGACGAGTGGCTGACAGAACAGCTTGTAATTAGAGGCTCTGGATGACCGTGGGTGAGCCGCAGATTCTGATGCTAATATGAGGCGCTGCTGTCTATCCGCTGTCTATCCGCTGATGAAGCTATCTCTGTCGTCCCTAGCCTTGCTGTCCATCTGCTGATGTGGCTGTCTGCCGTCCCCAGGCGCTGCCAGTGCATATCCCCTGCTATAGCTAGGTATTCCTGTCGTCCCCCCCCCCCCCCCCCCAGGCGCTGTTGTCTATCTACAGCTGTAGCTAACTATCCCTCAGCTGTCCCAGGCGCTGTATCTATCTGCTGATGTATCTATAAACGACCTCCGACGTCCCCAGGCGCTGCTGTCTATCTGCTGCTATAGCTAACGTTCTCTGCCGCCCCCAGGCGCTGCTGACGGACCAGCAGAAGGAGCTGGCGTCCGAGTACCAGCGCCACAGACAGGAGGAGCACCGCGGCAGGGTGGAGGCAGAGTTCCGAGCCCGGCTACAGGAGGAGGCGCAGACCCTGCGGCCGGCCGCGCCGCTCCTCAAGGTGGGGCACAGGGCTGGCTTGTGGGAAGTGCGGTCACACATCACCGAGTCTGTCGGGCTGAACAATGAACATGTACATGCCATGACGTGTGCTGTTTGTATCATGCATCTACTATACATGACCCCAACAGGTCAATAACGCCTCCCTGGGTCCGACCCCATCAGGTCCGACTGGCCGGCAAGAATAACGCGCCCGCCAGTGGCGCCATCCTCACACTCTGGCGGCCGTCAGACGAACTACAGACGTTCCTGGCAGAGGGCAAATCCGTGTCCCTACTGGGGGTGACAGCCAACGGCAAACGGTACGTGTAGTGATAGGTAGTAGCCCCAGGATGTGGCGCACTCACACTGATGGGCGATAAGCCGATTAAAAAGCGGTTATCAAAAGTTTTATTGGTAAGACTAATGGTTGACGGGAGCTAATCATCGAATTATCGCTATTATATATTTGCGAATGTTTGGTTTCCGGCATGTTCCATCATACACCTGGTGCTCATATACCCACCGCTAGGCGGTCGTAATAGCATGATACCGTTTCCACCCAGCAGTATCTGCAATCGACGTGACATTCTCTTCCAGGCCGTCCCCACGAAGTACCACGCCATCGAGCTCTCCTTCTTACATGCCACCTATCTCTACTAACTCGGCTCTCACACCGTTCCTCCCTGCGCCCCTCAGTAACGGCGTGCTGCAGCTCTCTGCCGGCTCCCAGCTGCGCGTCCAGCCGGGCCCGGCCGGTCTGAGCTGCCCGCCGCGCGTCCTGGCCTCTGCGGTATCGCTGGCCGCCGGCCGTCCTCCGTTCGGCGAGCTGGACGTGGCAGCTCTGGTGGTGCGGGTGACGCCGGGAGCGGCGGACAGCCAGACGGTGCACCTCTGTGACCGCGGGGGCACGCTGCTAGCGGCCGTCTGCTGGCCAGGACTGAAGGTAGGAGGGGCAGGGAGGTGAGGACGGTGGGTTTGGCTTTGTAGGTCGTCATTTGTGAGGTAGGGTAGGGAGGATTGAACTGTGCATTGTGCAGAAGGAAGATGGCCTTTTCACTACATACATTTGTACGCTGAAGTTGGAGTAGCCTGGTAAAAACAATTCCAAAATACTGCGGAATACTACTACCGAATAATTCTTGAATAAATACTTCTGACTGTTGAATGTTAATGTAGCTATTTACGGTGTACCCTATTGCCTGTTCTAGCTACCCACTACTCTCCACCGCTGACCGTTTGATATTCCTGTCGCAGTCGCTGGGTCTGGACGAGCTGGTGGTGCCGGGCGCGGTGCTGGCGTTCTCCAACCTCCAGCTGTGCTCCGCTGGCGCCCGGCCGCCGCTCTGCTCCCTGTCTGACCGGGCAGAGGTCAGCCGGCGACCCACGGCGCGGCACCTGACCGACGAGCTGAGACTGCTGGTCGAGACCATGGCGGTGAGACGGGTGATGCTTGACACCGGTGGGGGAGGGAGGGAGTGATGATTTCACATTTGTGTGGGTGATTGAGGGAACTAGGGTTACCTACTGATTATTATGCACTGGCGAGGAGAGGGGGAGAAGGGCTGACGATATCACACCAGCTAAGGAGGGACCTGAAGAGATACACTGAATGATTGAAGCTGAGAGTGACTGGTGATGCCACGATGGCGAGGGAAACTGACGAAATCACACCGTTGGCTTACAACGTTTGGCAGGTGTAATATGATGTAGACCCTACAAAGTCTGCTTTGCAATGGCTCGCTTATCAGTCCATCTGCAATTATTCATCGTATGTTATCTGTCTTGGAATTCGATAGAGGAAGCACATCTGCTTATGAACTCACAATTCATGCGTCATGGAAACTGCAGCGCAGCTGGCCGGACGTAGCTATGCATTTCCGCAATCTGCTCGACAATCTATTTCCTGTTTTCGTCGCTAAAACCCCGCACCTCTCCTTTACAGAAGTGCTCTGATTTCGAGGCGTCGGCTGGCGCCGCGCTGGACTCGGCGCTGGCGGCGGCTCCGGGCCGCACCATGTCCCCGGCGGTGGTCGGTCCGTTCCGGTCGCCGGTACCTTGCGGGGCGCCCTCCCCCGGAACACCGGTCGGTGCGGGCGGGCCGGGACAGCCGGCCGGCGGCGGCACACACACCGGCGCAGGTAAAACCGGACACGCTGATATTTTTACAATGGTGATAAAGCTGTTTATCAGTAACGGAATCAAGGAAGTGGATAAACTTAACTGGAGTATGCAGCAGCTGCAGCTGTGATTGATTCACGTATTTCCGATGTGACTCATACGGCCTTTGCCGGAAATCAGCTGTTTGATGGTAAGATTGTGAACATTTTAAGGAGTTTGATGTCCTAAATAAATATCCAGCAATTCATTCTGTTTCCACCCTAGCAACTGAACAGTCGCCTTCACTGGTTCTTTGTTCACTTCCGGCTTTAGCTGAGGCTATGAAATTCTTTTAGTATGGAGGCATCGTTTTCCACCAGTTGGACGTCGCTGGCTGCCAGTTCTGACTGTCTCTTTCTGTCGTCTGCCTGCTAGCAGTCTGACTGGTGCCACGCGATGTCTTACCGTCTGTTTTTGTCCTCTGCCAGCGGGCTGGAGTCTCGCCGATGCGGCGTTGTCTGACCGTCTGTTTCTCTCCCCCGCTATCCGTAGGCTGGAGTCCCGCCGAGTCTGCCCTGTGTGCCGGCGCGGACGGCGACGGCTCGGTCCGACCCGCCCAGCGCCGGCTGCAGGCGCTCACCCGGTACGGCCCGGCGCCGCCCATCAGTCCCCTGGTGTCGCCCGTGCCGGCGGGCCTGCGGCGGCCGTTCCGCAGCCCGCGCCCCACGATCGGCGACCACCGGCCCGGCGCGGCAGTCGGCGAAGCCGGGACGGACGGCGGGACCGCCGCGCCCACCACCGCCGGCGGAGACAGCGGAGCGGCGGCCGAGATAATCCGACTGGCCAAACTGGAGCTGCCCTCGGCGGCCACCGACAGCCCGCCCATCGAACCCGAGTCCCAGCTGGTCTGATGTGGGATCGGCGGGGCTTCGAGCGACTACATCGTGTACCCCAGTCCCCGCTGGTCTGATCTAGCTGAGACATTGAGTCCCAGCTGGTCTGATGAGGGATCGGCGGGCCTTCGAGCGACTACATCGAGTACCCCAGTCCTCGAAGGTCTGATGAAGCTGAGCCCCTGAGTCCCAGATGGATGAAATGACGGACGGAACGCCGATGGGGCCGGTATAGCCTCTGAACAGTTGGACATCCATCTTGGAGTGTGACAGTGGAAACGGGTAAACGATACCGTTACTGGTCCAGAGATTGACCAGTGCTGATTGTCATGCAGTCATCACCGAGCTCCATGAAAGCTGCTGAGCTCTACTCACGCTCTTCGTGCCTTCCATGCAGGGATGCGGAGCCGTGGAAATTTCAGACGGCTCCGGCTCCGGCTCCGGCTCCGGAGAAAAAAATCGGCTCCGGCTCCGGCTCCGGCTCCGGGTGAAATGTTATGGCGGCTCCGGCTCCGGCTCCGGCTCCGAGTAAAATGGTCCGGCTCCGGCGGCTCCGGCTCCGGCGGCTCCGGCTCCGACTCAGTACATCCCCTACGCAATCCATTAAGGGACCCTCCCACCTTCAAAAAAGTTAATGAATTGGCACGAAAGTGATGTCGCTCGGTTCAGAAAAAGCGAAAACGAATATCTACCGAATTTCATCGAAAAATATTCACCGGTTTTCAAGATATTAGACTTTTACTTTTGTTTACTTTTTGGGATCTCCGCTGTTCCTAGCGAATTATTTGAAAGTGCGGCATTTGTTGCGCGCAAAGCAGCATATACCACCGCGTGCTACCAAACGTTTTAGTAAAAGATTTAAAAATCGTTAGATCTCCGCTGACGTCACAAATTCTAAGGGGGCATACCAATGCACTAGCCCCTTAGAATCCGAAAACTGCAAGTTTGAAATTCCATATCTCCGAATTAAAGCATTTGTCGATGTTGTGAGTGCCCAAACCGGTATTTGCAGGCCATGGCCACCAATTTGGCTATCTCAACTCAAAACTAATGTTAAGGTGGGAGTGTCCCTTTAAATACGGGTGGAAAAAAAATTGGATGGGTTATACGCGTTACTCTTTGTCATAACCGGCTCACCGCGTCCCCGCGCAAACGCACCTCGGAGAGAACTGGCAGAACAAAGGGCTAGGAAGCGATGGCATTGGAAACGCAGTCGCCGCGAATCGGAGTTCAGTGAACCATCGTAAGCTGACACCCGTCTCGGCTGCATTGGGGGGTGGGGGGTGGGGGGTGGGTGGGATGATACCACTGATGAGACGGTGCTGGGAGTCGCAGTCCACTGCACTGGTTTGAAAACAATGGCCGTCACCTGATGACCGGTCCTCATGTTCTGGGGATGTAGTAGACGTGGGGGGGGGGGGGGGGGGAGCAAACAGGAAGTTGATTGCGTACTGTGGAATACTGGGGATATTCGGATTTTTTCATTCACTTGATGGCCCATGACGTAAGTACCATATGTTTTACTGCCTTCTACCTACTTTCAAACCGAACTAAGGTCAATTATTTTTTTCCTCTTCAAAAAATAAAAAGGAGCCGGAGTCGCCCCCTTTTTTGGCGGCTCCGGCTCCGGCTCCGGCTCCGGGCTATATTGTTTCACGGCTCCGGCTCCGGCTCCGGCTCCGAGCAAAATATGCCGGCTCCGGCGGCTCCGGCTCCGGCTCCGGCTCCGGCTCCGCAGTAATGATGCTCTGGAACCCGATGTGTACCCGTTCAGTGCCTTGCCTAGTATGAGCTGTAGATCGGCTGTGAGCCCTCCGCTGTGCGGCGGCGGACGCTAGTCTCTTTGTTTCGCCATTATTTGTTGTCCGAGCGCTGTGATACCTATGTCCGCACTGCACGAGTACGAGACCACCGTGATATCAATCGTGCTGATGTTCAGTTGAGTCGGGTATCGTCACGGATATTTGTCATTGTGTTGCGCTGAAATGACGACGGTGGTGCAATGATAGTTACTTGTTGATCGGAATACAATGCCTTTTGCCATGAACGCGTGCAGTTGTTACTTATTTCCTGTCGAGTGCTACAAATCCGTGACTGAAGGATTGGCCGGCAAAACCTGTCCAACGCTTATCAACATTTTTTTTATTCCCTTCCCCCATTTGATGTGTCCTCAAGATACCGATCAAACTGAGTTTGAGTAGGGAAGCCGAACAATTTTTTTTAATCAGTTTGCTAATGCCTGTCCCGTAGCTCAGTTGGTAGAGCATCGGACTCCCGGTGGTGAGAGCCCGGGTTCGAGACGCTCCGGCGCTCGATATTTGAGACTCCTGGCGGGGATGGCCTGCGGTTGGTGGGAGCAGCCGCAGCCAGCTGAAGTCAGTTGAGTGGGCCAGGCCGTGTCCGGCTTTGAAGGGCACGTTAAACTTTGGCATCTAAATTCTCCCGTTACCCGGAATTGCGCGATCGGACGGTAGGGGTCGGGGTCTACGCAACAAGCTCTGCTTAGCGTGGGCTCCGGCTCTGTCAATCCGTCCATTCAAACATTCGAGCTAAATTAAAAAAAGTGTGCGACGTTATGAGTCCGATGCGATCCAAATGGGCAGAATGTGATTTGGATTATGAAATGTTTTGCTTTCAATTAAAACCATTTTGATGGTGCCAGTGCCACGACGTAGGTACTTCTACTAGCCTGTACTAGCTTAGTCCCGACTCCCGAAGGTTTTGTTTGTTTTGTTGGGTTAGGCCCTTTCGGTCGACAAGACCATTGCAGAGCCGGAAGGATGATAGGAATTAGGGGGAGACATTGGTCTGGGCAGGCACCCTAGTGAGTCGCCGGGGCTGAGCCCGTCCAGAGGACAGGCCACCCAGCCCCAAGGCACTCACTGCACCCGGCTACGGGGTGCGCTCCCTCAGGAGCAGCGGTGCCGCTCCAAGGGAGCAGCCCGCATGAGATAAAGTTGCCTGTCCAGCCCGGAGAGGGGTTGCGGCGTGGAGGAGAAGGATTTCAGTATCCTGAGGATAGAAGCACGGAAAGGTGAGTCCCGAAGGTCCCGAACAAGGCCCTATATACCGTCCCGAACTTGGTCCCGAAGCGGAAGTGAAGAAATGGCCAGCTCTTGTAAACGTATTGCTAGAGGAATGGTTATCAGAAAATCTATGACGTAATAATCATCAATGCTCTCAACAGATCGACTAGCCGCAGCTTTCAGCAGGTTCATTTGGCATATTTACGTCTGGACAACGAGTTGCGGGGAAAAGTGTTGACTTTGTCGCAGTTTTAGGAGCCGGTGATTAGGCTGGATTTTTGGGTTACTTTTTCGTTCCCATTCATGTATTTCATAGTGTTTGGCTTTTGAATATTTTAGTTCTTTCAGATAAATATTGCTTGCCCTACAACTTTTGTAAAAACGTTTCATTTTTTTATAAGCCGACCGTCAGAGTCCTAAAAATACATCAGCACTACAGTCATTGTAAACAAACAAATGGAGCACCGCTTGGCTCTGTTCCAAAAGGCCCTTTTCAAGTTTATCTGGTGGTTTCCGTAGGTACTCTTGTACGTCGTTTTGTTGGATGGGTTTGACGTATATCATATTTAAGAAGCATGTTGAATGAAAACAATCCCAAGTATCAAGGAGGCTGACAGAGGTCCTGACCCTGACCCTGAGCAATAACAATATCAAGTTGAACTTGGAAGTTATGAAATTTTGGTTGATTAACGCAGGTTGATCGGGCTCACATATCAGCAAGAAAAAGTAAAATTAAAAGAGCTCATCATTATTGGCCAAAAACAAGCTATAATTTTGCAGGAGATCTTGGATCAATACTGAAGATCACGCTGAGCACTTGAGCAGTATCATGCCAGAAAATGTTGACTGATGAGTGCATATTATTGAATGATAACTTACAACAACAAGATAAGTTAGTGCTAACTATCAAGTGAAAAATCTAGAATGAATGGACTCGGGGAGCTTTACTGTGATTAGATGCTATGCAGACGGTAATGTGCATCAGGTACTCAGTGTCTGGCAAATGAAACATGCGATCATTCCATTGCTACTGGAGGAGAAAGCTTGGATCACTAAATCCACTTTATGTTGATTTTCCTGTTAATCATTACTGTATTTCTTGAAAAAAGGATTGTAGTAAAATTGTCAATGTGACAATCCATGCAACGATGTTATCATATGTGTTCATTAGTCATTTGTGATAGTGATTGTTGGTCCAGTATACAATGGCAAAGCTTCAGCGTTTTTTTCTTCTGTGGATGGCCAGCAGTGACTCAGAAGTATTAGTTTTCTCCACAGGGCTGGGATAAAAAGTACTGAGGGTAATCTTCCACCAAGGAACTTTACTTTGACATGGTATGAGATGCAGGCACAAGTAGGTAGGTGCTTCGTTCCTATAGTCAGTAATTGTGTAGGTTTAGTTGGGTTAGCTTATATTAGGTTTTAATTTGCCCCAAGTGTCCATAGAAATGTGACCTGATTGAACAGTGCGCATACCTGACTAACCCGACAGCTGACCTAACCTCAATCATCACACATATTTGCAACCTAGCCAAGACCTGCATGGCAGTAGCACCCAGTTATAGGTAGGTACTCACCCTAACTCAATCTTACCTGCTAACTTAAACTTGCCAACAGTTAGCTCACCTTGCCAAGCTGCATCCAGGGAAACAGTCAACTGAGGAACTGGCTCATTGGGTGGTTGGTGTGAGTCTGTGCGTTTAAAGTGTTTCTTCTCTGAAGCTGCTCTGCACTGCTGTATGTCATGTTAGATGCTCAGAAAAATGTGGGAAATGATAACTAAGCCAGGTACTTTAGTGCTTTGTTAATGCTTGAGAGATGAACAAGTACAAATCCTGTGGGACACAGCTATGAGTTAGGTGCTAGGTGAGTATGTTATGTGAATGTGCTGGTTCCCTGTTTGACTGTAGTAAGTATACAACAAGCACAGGGTCACAGTTATATTCAATCTCCACATAAACATACAACAAAAACGGCCATATAGCCTCACTCCGAACACACCACAAATAACTTAAGCCTTTACAGGCACAAAAATGCTTTGATTTACAGGACAGGTATACAACATATCCTCTGTCCTTGGGGATCTTGCTGCCAAGTTGAGGTGCGATGACTGAACTTCAGGATTGATCAACCTTTTCTTCTTAGCCACTGCTTTTATACGAGAAAGACTTACTGCTTGTTTATAAGCTGCGTTGAAAATTTAATGATCCGCCTTCAATTCTGGCATGAAGGCACAAATAAAATAGTTCCCTCTCCTCTTGGAATACACAAAGCAAAATATTTAATAACTTTTAGTGGATGGACAAGAGCAATTTGAATTAGCATAGCTTTCCCTCAAGTTAACTTCTGGCACTGATGAATTACAATGACACCTCTGATCCAATAAGATAAACTTGGAATGTGTAAACCTGCCTAGTCAATCATGCAACAGATGAACTTTAGGTCAACATGATATTTATTCGCTTCATATTTTGTAACAAACGCGCAAAAACTGCAATATAACAGCACTATATGCTTTTTGACAAAATGCAATAGAAGTAAAACTTAACGCTGATGGCATTCATTCTTAGTGGAAATGTAATTACAAAATATTTTGTGGTAACTATTGAATTTCAGCTAAAAACAGTGCACGGTTTAAAAAAGAATCATTCCCATGACGGTCCATTCTTGCGGTCCTGAAATCGCCACTATTTCCGGCCTCTCCAACGCAACTCGTTGTCCAGACGTAAATATGCGTTCATTTGAGTCAAGTGGGGAAAATGTAAGAGTTGGTCCGATGACGTAGTCTGAGTTTTGTATTCTTGAGGGCAGTTGAAGGAGCGCGCCGGAATCGGAAGGTTGGACGGAATTTTGCTGCTACTAGGCTTTTTCAGTTGCAACCTTTTCCAGGCTTCAATAATTGAAGTTTCTAATTGTCAGCAGCTATCGTTTGGCGGTAAGTGTTATGCTTATTTTCTGTGAAAGAGCAATCTGACATGCCTCGTCCGATAACCATTTTCAGTACAATTTACCAATTTTTCACCGCAAGATAGATGCATATCAGTGCTCAGACATGTCGTCTTTTAGGTGTTTCTTTTGATGAACCCATGCATAAAACGTTTCATTGCTGATATACCTATGTGTCCAGTTCAGTTCAAAGTTCAAACCATCTCTTTTTGCAAATGATTTACTGAAGTAAGTCTTAACATTCACCATCCCCAGAGCTATCAGTATTGGTAAACCCAAGGGTAAATCTGACCAGTAACCGGTGGTCCGGTGGAGTACTGCAGGGCTCCATGTTGGGACCACTCCTATTTCTCCTCGGTCAATAACCTTGGAGTTCTTCCAGATTACTGCACCATACAGTAAAGTACAGTACAGTATGTTAAAGACATCATACAGTGCTCACACTCCTCCCAGGCTGGAGATGAGCTAATTCCCAGCCAGCAACTTCTGGACTCTGGGCCATTGCTGGTTTTACTACCTATGGCTAGCTCCTGCATTTGCTCAGACCAAAGCACGGGCAAGGTATGGGGCTCTACTGATCATCATTGAGTTTAACACAGATGGTGCCAGAGCTTCATATGGAGCCCTAAATACCATCACTGACCTATCTGCACCTGCCTGACCATCTGGCACTGTCCACTGACCTATCCTTACCTGCCTGATCTACCATTACTGACTTGCTGCCAAATCGAAGGTGAAATGATAGTGATTAGTGACCAACCAGATTATTGGCCAATACCCAAAGCGAGTACATCTCTACTGGCCAGCTATGAGTCGATCTGGATGCATTTCTTGAGTGGGCTTATAGATTGTCCAAGCAAGCAAATAGGTGCATCCTATATGAATACATGTGCTCATCTGGTAAATCTGCATATTTTGTGTACCATCACGGATGACCGAGCACGTTGAATTCCCTCAACATGGCGCCTCCTTCATACACAACTTGTGTGCGAGTTGGGATGTACTAACGTAACTCACTGAGTCCCAACAATCATTTCTGCGGAGTACGTCCGGCACTGGACGGAAGCGGTCGGCACCAACCACTCTGATCCCACCGCTGTGGCTCAATGTTTCCCGTTTCGTCAACTCATCCGGTATCGAGACGGGGCGTCGCCCACCGGACATCGTCCAGGAATTTATTCGTTGTCTGTATGGTGCTGAGTTGCTGATGTCTACTAATTCCTTTGCCTGTCATGATGTGCCGAGCGGTACAAGTTTCTTGTCGGTCTGAGCTCAGCAAGGAAGGTATCTGATAATTACTGTAGAATGTGCGCTTCACCGAGAACCCGGCACTTAGGCGATGAATGTGACAACAAATCGTCTCATATTTCGTTCGCTTTACAGGACACAATGGGTCGAAAGGCTACGTTAGCATGCTGCTGCCTAAATCAGTGGGCTCTAGACTTTGAGGGAAACCTCTGTCGAATAGTGGCCAGCGTGAAGGAAGCCAAAAGCAGGGGAGCTACGTATCGCACGGGACCCGAACTGGAAATACCGTAAGTCTAGACGCAAATCTGAGCGTAACATTTTTGCTAGCTCTCACTTGGAAATTGGATATCGATACGTTTGCTGAATCTAGTATTTGCCTGTTTATTACACCTTTAACGTGCAAATTGTGAAATCTCTTGTAAATGTTAAATGCCAAGTCTTTCAAGGTCCTCAGGGGTTCACATTTATTTCGTACGCTGTTCAACAGAGGCTACAGCTGCCAGGACCATTTTCACGAGAGTGACACGCTGCTGCACTCGTGGGAGGTGCTGGCGGAGCTGCTGCTGCACCCCGTCTGTCGCGACATCATCATCGACGTGGGCATGCCGGTGATGCATCGGAACGTCATCTACAACTGCCGCGTGGTCTTCCTCAACAGGTCAGTGGTGGTAACGACAGGGTCGCCGGTAAGTGCGAGTGGTGGTGGTGGTGGTCGTGTCGGCCAGTACTCAGCGTCGGGTAGAAAGTACTCCGACCATTCACAGCATTAATTAATAATTATGTATGGCATACACGGATATGCTCATTTCCACCAGAGGTACACGATGCTGCAGGCTGCATCACCGCTCGGTATTGACCGTGCAATCGTGTTGTGTAGGTACTCAGGAGACGTTTATTGTGTCCAGACGACAATTGAAGTCTCAAAAGTACCTATCAATGTTTGCTTGCAAAATGCTTGATTCTCTCAATTGAAGTTGTTGAATGCCAAACATGACTGTACTATATCATGTGCTGGTGTGTATGTTTTCAGTAAGATCCTGTTGATTCGGCCCAAAATGACGCTGTGTGACACCGGCAACTACCGGGAGACGCGCTGGTTCACCGCTTGGACAAAGGTACAGAATGCATTACCATACGTTTTTTAACCGCGTGTTGTCATGCTTGAGCGAATAATGAGCGTTGACACTTGACAGCAATTCATTTTTCGTAAGTGAATCGAATCGGTGTAACGCTACCCGATTTTTTTCTTTCCCTGGGGCGAATGAGTAATACATCATCCAATGCCGTTTTTCTTTTTTCGCGATCCGAAAAACTCCTGTATGATGCTCTGAGCGACATCAGGGTTTCACATAATCATCTCCCTCTTCCCCACTGAAGTCTGCACCCCAACAACATTCTCTGACCTTTTCCTCCTTACCCTCCCCCTTTTTCGTCCCCAGCACCGTGAGACGGAGCCGCACCACCTGCCGCGAATGATTGCCGCCATCACGGAGCAGCGCACCGTACCGATCGGAGACGCCCTGCTGGCCACGCGGGACACCTGTGTCGGATACGAGATCTGCGAGGAACTCTGGAGTGCGGATAGGTGAGGCGGCGAGTGGGGTAGGTTCGGTCACAACTGCGCTGTCTAATGACTGGACATCACGAGACGCTTGCCATATGCTTAATACCCGCAGCGTGCTTTGCCCCGTGCCATCCGACCGTTTTATAACACGCGGTCGTATTTCCTGCCTCCTCCCGCAGCTCACACGTGGCGCAGACCCTGGACGGCGCTGAGCTGATCGTGAACAGCAGCGGCTCCCACTTCGAGCTGCGCAAGGCCTACGTGGTGTTTGACCTGATGCGCTCGGCCACGTCCAAGTGCGGCGGCTGCTACCTGTTCAGTAACATGCGCGGCGGGGACGGCGACCGGCTCTACTTTAACGGCGCGCCCTCGATCGCCGTGAACGGCGAGTTCGCCGCCGCCGGCCGGCAGTTCGCCCTGGAGGAGGTGGTGAGTGGATAATTCAGGGAGGGTGGATGGGGGATGGGAGGGTAAAGATATCATTGTCCGGTTTTGTCAGAATGGAATTTTGATTTTTTTTATTTTTTTTTATAAATTTAGTCCGAATGGTTGAATGGGTGGATTTGAGGAATCAGAGCCCGCACTAAGCATAGCTTGTTGTGCTGACCCTGACCCCTCCACCCGATCGCGCAATTCCAGCTGTATGGCAGAATTTTGTCCGAACGTTTAACGTGCCCTCACGACTGGACACGGCCCCCTCCGCCGATTTGAGTAAGACGTTCAGTATAGAGCTCTTCTAGTGAAAGAGATGAAATGATTAGCACGCAAGCCTCTTTAATGTACTCGAACTGCATCTAGCTGAAAACGACTACGATTTCTTCTGACGTTATTTTATAGCGGTTTGTCATTCTGCGTACGTTACACTGGAATGCCGCAGAAACGCCACCCACTTTACCGCTTTCCATCTCCACCGGCTTACACGTTCCGAGCTGATCACTGAATTACCCTTTCTCGCCACTGCAGGAGGTCATCTCGGCCACCATCGACCTGGAGGAAATCCGTACCTACCGTAACCGGATCAGGAGCCGGCAGATCCAGGCGGCGGCGGCGCCCTCCTTCCCCCGGATAGAGGTCGACTTCAGCCTGTCCCGAGACGGCGACCTGGCACTGCCCTCCTGGACGCCTATACAGGTGCGACAGGGGTCGGCGTACCTAATGAGACCTGATCGGACGGGCCTGGGCTGTTTTGGTCGAGTGCGTGGTGGCAGCCCGTGACTGCTCTGATATTGAAAAAGTGCTGAATCTTTTAAGACTTTAATCTATAAGATTCCTGTTTGCGTTGCAGCCAAAATTGTGTCGCTCACACGCGCCTTTTTATTTACGATTTTGTTAACCATAGGCATTCATTAAATTTGTTTATCTATAATCTGCTCAGCACACACTCCTGACTCCATGCTAAGTGCCTCTCACTCCTATGTAACTTCATTTCCATCCGCCGCGCTGTGCCGTCGCAGGCCGCATTGTTACACTAGCCTCCCCCGTCTCCGCCAGCCGCACTACCACCCTCCGGAGGAGGAGATCGCGCTGAGCGCCGCCTGCTGGCTGTGGGACTACCTGCGGCGCAGCGGCCAGGGTGGGTTCTTCCTGCCGCTCAGCGGCGGCGTCGACTCCTCCAGCACCGCCTGTCTGGTGTTCTCCATGTGCCGGCTGCTGGTCAGCGCCGCCAGACACGGTCAGTGGCGGGGTTGGTCTGGGAGACGGTTAGTGGGTAGGGTAAGGCCGGGCGCGGGGAGAACTAATAGTCTAATCGATAGTCGGAGAGGAAAGATAATAGCTTATCGATAGTCGTAGGGTAGAACACGGCTTTACTGGAGTGATACACGCTCGAGCACAGGTCACTCATTGCAATCGTTGTTATGTGATGACAACGTGTTTTATGCTGTTTTGATTTGACCAGCAGAGAAAGTCGGTATAACTAGGTACTGTCAAAGGACTGCACTTTGCGAGGGGATAGACACAGACCCAGAACAAGTGTCTCACCTGCCCCCTCCCTCCCGTCACAGACACGCGCACCCTGGAGCAGGTGCGCCGGATCGCCGGCGACTCGGAATACACCCCGACCGATCCACGCGAGCTGTGCGGCCGGCTCTTCACCACCTGCTACATGGGATCGGAGAACTCCTCGGCAGAGACGAGGGCACGCGCCGCACAGCTGGCGTCCGAGATCGGCAGGTGGGGCACTGAGGGGAAGGAAGGGGATGGTATGGGAGAGGAAGAGGTTTCAGATTGATGAAAGGTTGGTAGCGTAAATGTTAGCATTTGTCGTCAATAGTGTTATTTGTATTGAATCGAAAGCGGTCGAAGGGTAAACTGTTTTAGCGTCGAAGAGCGTTTATTCGGGAAGCCATCCAACCATTAAGGCGGCCGCACACTGGGCCATTCGGCGGGCGAGATTCCGCAAAAGCGGAATTCCGTAGGCGACATTACGCCCCCGCGGACGCCGAACCAACCGCCGAAACGAAAATTGTGACTGTGAAGGGTCGGCAGCCAGCTGTTCACGGACAGAGTGCGCATGCGCGCGGACAGCCGCGGAATCGCGGAAAAAGCTGAACCGGTTCAGCTTTTTCCGCGACTTCACCACGGAAAGCCGATATTGTGGAACTTGATACTCACTAACTATTGATGGTGTGGCCGAGAAATAGACTTAAGTTGATAAGAAAGCCGTAATGTCAGTTCTTTCCTCGCAATAAATGGCTCTATGCACTAAACTGGCTATTCAAAAAGTAGGATGCTATGTGCCTCTCCACAATTGTCTTTATGTTTCTTGCATTTGTCGACAAACACGGTTGTTTACATTAATCACGAGCTTTATTTTTTTGCAACTTCCTCCAGAAATTATGTCAAATCAATAGATATTCAAAACTTTATTGTACAGAAATATAGCATAATCGCATTAAACAAGCAAATATTGCATTTGCTTAAATGTATTTAGTTCACATTCGTTTATATTTATCATAACATATTTCACATAAAGTTCCTGAAAATACTAAGTAGAAAATCGCACCGCCGAATGGTCCCGTAAACTGCTGAAAACAAGCGGAAAGCCGCTGTAGGAATGTCGCCCGCGACATTCCGCTTTTGCGGAATCTCGCCCGCCGAATGGCCCAGTGTGCGGCCGCCTTTACTCGTAGCATGTAACCCAGTGCGCGACCGTCCCCCGTAGATGACCCAGCTTCCCGTTATTGACCCTCGTGTTTGTCCCGTCTCCAGCTACCACCAGAGTATCGCCATAGACGTGGCCGTCTCTGCTGTACTGGGAATCTTCACCACCGTCACGGGACTGGTGCCCAAGTTCCGGGCGCGCGGCGGCACCCCGCGAGAGAACCTCGCCCTGCAGAATGTACAGGTAGGTTATTTGTCGCGGGAAGTGGATTGAGGAGATAGGCCTGCAGGAAAGTTTGGACGGTTGTAATGTGAGCGCTGTCGCTTTTATAACTTTCTGGTATATTTTTAGACGCTTGCTTTTGGCTGTTTTTTTCTTCTGGAACCTGTAATGCTGCTTAGCAAGAACATGACATCTGGAAAAGAAACGTGCTTAGCTGCGCTTTAAAATGCTTTGTTGTGAGAGCGTTATCCTTATGCACGATTAAACGCTGCCAGTTCGCTGATGTTTACTGAACGAACGATATTTTCACCGAGCACTCGATTTCTCCTCTGTTTACCGTTTCTCCTCTGTCCCCTCCCGTCAGGCCCGTCTGCGAATGGTGTTGGCCTACCTGTTTGCCCAGCTGACCCTCTGGGTCCGAGACCGTCCCGGCGGCCTGCTCGTCCTGGGCTCGGCCAACGTTGACGAGTCTCTCCGCGGCTACATGACCAAGTACGACTGCAGCAGCGCCGACATCAACCCCATCGGAGGCATCTCCAAGACAGACCTGAAGGTGAGAGCCGGGCGAGCGGCGGGTCCTAGCCGGGGGACTGGGCGGTCAGAGGCGAGCGGGAGGAATAGCGTGTAGACGGCCGCCTCAGGATAGGATGGTTCTATTGATCAATCAAACTAGCAGGAAATCAGGCCGGTGGCACGCTACCATCGACCAAACTGGGCCGCTGATTGGTTTGGACGGAAGTTGAGTGGCGATGATGGTCTACTTTAATATCTTTGTTTATATTCATTATTATCCTGTCAACTTCTTGAATATCCGGTAACCTTGCATATTTTGACCGTGCATTTTTTGTTTTCGCGTTTAAGCAAAGAATGAGTCTCATTCAACATTAGCAAACCCCTGTGTTTAAACAATGTATTCCCTAGCCGCATTGATTACTCGAACATTTTTCGTGTTTTAAACCGGCTCTTCCGCCCGCTGGCTTCATTCTTATTCCTAACCTTGTGCACAACCCTTACCTCGGCCGCAGGCCATCCTTGTTAGCAGACAGGGGGCGCCCCACTCGCCGTACACATTAGACCAATTATGCTCCACGTGTCATCCGTGACCCCTTTCTCCCCGCGTCTGCAGTCGTTTCTGCGGTACGCCCGGCGCAAGTTCAGCCTGCCCTCGCTGGACGGGATCCTGGAGGCGCCTCCCACTGCCGAGCTGGAGCCCCTGGCCGACGGGCGACTGGCGCAGACCGACGAACAGGACATGGGTGCGTACCAGTGGTTCTTAGGCATTGTGGCAATTCAGGGGACGAACAGGACATGTATGCGACTTTGACTGACTGAGCAAGCTCATGGATATATGAATAAGCGGAAATGCGTGCGTAATACGTGAAACACTATGTCGCACTCACTAGTTAAAAGAGTCATTTCACTCACTAGTCTCGCTGTTTTTATCACTCCTCAGCCGGTTTTAAAATGCGTTTGGTATTTACCTGTGAGCAAGCCCCTGGCTAACCTAAGTCTCACCCCCTGCGCTGCATCCAGGCATGACGTACGCGGAGCTGTCCGTGTACGGAAAGCTGCGGAAGGAGCACAGCTGCGGCCCGTACTCGATGTTCTGCAAGCTGATCCAGATGTGGGCCGACCACTGCACGCCCGAACAGGTGGGTGGGGACGGCATGAGCCGGCGGGTGGTGGTGGGGTATCTGATTCTACACGAGTACCGTCACTGGTTTATTAAATCAGTGGCTAGTTTGCGAAATCGGCGATCGTTCATGAGTTCCCAAGGTCTTTTTTTGTTGGGTTAGGCCCTTTCGGTCCAATTAGACCATTTCAGAGCCGGAAGGATGATAGGAATTAGGGGGAGACATTGGTCTGGGCAGGCACCCTAGTGAGTCACCGGGGCTGAGCCCATCCCGAAGGACGGACCGACCAGCCCCAAGGTACTCACTGCACCCGGCTACGGGGTGCGCTCCCTCGGGAGCAGCGATGCCACTCCAAGGGATAAGATAAAGATAAAGCCCGCATGAGATAAAGTTGCCTGTCCAGCCCGGAGGGGGGTTGCGGCGTGGAGGAGAAGGATTTCTGTATCCTGAGGATAGAAGCACGGAAAGGTCGATGATGACACCCTGGTCTGCGTCTACATATTGTATGTCGTCACTGTCGCGGCTGAACCCGGTGAGGACCGGCGTTTGCTCGTAGTGCCAGCCAGTGCAGTGGCGGTGGTGCTGCCCTCACTCGCCACGGAGCGAAACTACCAATAGCTAGGTCCAGTGCTGCCGTGGTGGCGCTGTTGAGTGGGGGATTTACGAGTCGTATCCACAACCGGTGCCTGCTCGGGTGGATCCTCTGCCACTCTGAGCAATCGGCATGCTGTTGCTTTTGTCCGTATACTTTAAAGTACTTGACATTTATACTTTTTTAGAATGTAGGTATACTAGAAAAGTAAGAACAGAAAGTTAGATTCAAGTTTGAAGAGTGAGGAGAGAAGAAGGAATGAGAGATCTGGATGACGATGAGGCATATGACTGGTAAGCAAAGCCCATGACCAATTTCAGGGGGGAAATCTGAGCAACGACGATCTGGAAATGATACATTCTGTTTATGATTCTCGCCTCGCAGAGGTGTTCGAGTACTATTGCTCATTTGATTGTGTGCTTGCTTCTGATTTCTGATCTTCTAAGTCGACTTGGAAAATGCAAACAACCGATTATAGCAGGTAGGATGTCCCTGCTGTCAATCGGGGAAACAAACTAGGGTGTCGTGCTATTGCTGCTCTATGGTGAACGATGACACAAGTAGCTAGGGTTTGATGTCTTTCATATTTCACAACCGACTCAATAATTATCCATCCCATACTATTGTTTTTTGAATTACTGGAGTTTTTTTACATATACAATAAGAAATTGTTGACGACCTTGACGTCGACGTTGTTTTACAATCTCAAATAAATGGCTGTATCTCGATCTATTCGCATGTGAAACACAGTCGTCAGTCACCTTTTGAATTATATGAGTAGTTACTAGTTAGATCACGAAAGTCGAGACACAATACCAAACCTAGCTGGGAGTGGGTTATTTATGGCTTTTGAATTCTACATGTTCTGCTTTTCAAGTTAATTGATTGACAAGATGTTGACTATCTTTGTCGACATGACTGAGTCAAGAATGTAAAATTTCAGTAGCATTATTTTTGATAAATGATTCAGAATAGATGTCATTGGGGTAACGCCCGTTGGTGGTAAAGGAATAAATGAAATGAAATTACACAATTATGTAAATGTCCCACTCATGGACTAATCTGGCCTCGGTCGTGATGCTCATCCCGTGTATTTAACAGATCAGAAGTATTTTCCTTTTATATATCTCACATTTTGGTAATCCAGTCCTGAAAGAGGCTCACAGGATATTATTTGCTGCTTTCAAGGTTACCATTGCTGTTTTAATCAAGTGGCATGTCGTTAACAGCATTGGGCTCAACATTTTACGCCTTTTTCTCCAATGGCCAGACTGGAGTCTGTCCATCCTGCTACCCCCCCCCCCCCCCCCGATAGGTCGCTGAACATGGGATCGGGTCACTGAGGTAGGCTCTGGTAGATTCGGTCGAAGAATTCCTTTCGATCAAACCTAAAGTAAACTTTGATGCGGAGTGAACTGGCGCGAATTGGTGCAGCGTCCGTCCGCTCCCAGTGCCCCGGCCGTGCTCGGTGGCCCGGCGCACCCATCGGCCCGCCTCAGTGACCTAGGACGGCTGAGGACAGTCGCCAGCCGCAGGGACTGGGGACAGGAGGCAGAGGACCAGGGGGATGGGGGCGGTGGCGGGGGCAGAGTGGGCTGCGCTCGTCAGTTTCGACACGACGGTCAGTCGGTATCGCACGACAGGTCTGGATAATAAATGACAAACATGAAAAGAGAGTATGAGAGAAAAAAAAAACAGGGAAATACTCGTGCATGTATTAATGTTGGACGGAATACAGGAGGTGCCGGAAAAAGTATCCAATATGCTTAGACCTGGGTCGTTTTTGAGAAACCAAGTGTAAAATTGCCGTAGTTTTTCATTTGGCGCCGGTGCCGCGGTTTTCCCCCTCTTGTAAAAATGTAGCGTGACTCTCCTCCAAAATTCCGAACCTTCTTTCCTTCTCCAGTAGTGTAATATGGTATGACCGGGACGCAAGCCGGCTCTGGAGCGCCTGGCCTGCCTCAACGAGCAGCAGACTCAAATGGCTGGCCGTGGTTTAGCGGGACAAGAAAATAAACTCCGTCTGTCGTTAGGAACGAATCTATTAATCAGCGGACGAGTGCAGTTGCAACAACACGTCTATCTTTCTCCTGTAGGCACTGCTTGACCACTTAGTATCCGCAGTAATTGGTAGGCAATGGAGAGTTCCTTTCGTTTTCGGTCTCGACGGCATTACATTTTGTGTGTGTGTGTGTGCTGCGTTTCTATGGAGACGCGCCATTTGGTTTATGTGTAAATTAATTCTTTTTCTGCTGCAGTAGACTGTAGTTAGAACTGCTGCAGAGATGGCCGTATTTATTCTTGGCACTTGGTTATTAGGTGTTGATTTTTATCCGCTGGGACTGAGAGCGTGAGATGATGTTTTTTCGTACTCCAGCGTAGATGGGTAGCCATTCGGCTTCCACGGTTGACAGTGATGACATCAGTCATCTTTTGCAAGCTCGTTACGCCGCTTGATAGCTAAAAAACGGCGCGCCAATTTTGGGTACCTGTTAAGGAATTTATTGAAGTTTAGTATGACGAAGTTAAAATAAAATCGATAGGAAGATATTTGAGATATCGAGGTACTTTTAGTGACGTCAATATTTCTGAATTTTCGACCAAAAACGGCATATGTTAAAAAAAGCACATAAGATCACAGAACAGACGTAGAGACATGCCGTAAACGCCATTAGACTCCCAATACAATGGACAATCAAATGGTTATCTTCGATTTTTGTTTATTATCGCTCTTCATTTTCCAAATCTTGAACCGAATCTGGGGAATTTCTCGTGACAACTTCACGACCATGATGCATGCATTTCTTAAATCGATATTTTTCGACATAACACGTACTGATATGATAAAATGAATGTCACCGTCGTGTTCTACGCCCAAGAGTACTCGTGACACACGTGTCATCTGCTGAGAATACCAGTTTTCATTTTCGGTGATATATGTGTACCTGATTGACCTGACCTCGACCCTGACCTATGCTTGACTGACCCCTACATGAATCTGACATTCGTGTAACACTTCTATGAAGGATTTTGCATAGTTTTGAGTTTTGGCAGAGTTTTTGACGAGAGACGCCCAGTGCGAGGTTTTTACCCTCATGCTACTGAAAGCTCAATTTCAGGTGTTTGACCTGACCTTGACCCGACCTGTGACCTTAAAATTCAACTTTCAAATACTTTCAAAACCTCATCTGAAGTGTTTTTCGCGCTCTTTCGTTTGCCGCCGCGTGCGTTTAGCTGCGCTATTGGTTCTTGAGTTATCGGCTGGGGTCATTTAACGCCCCCTCCCCCCCCAGCAAACGATGGATGGTGGAATACTCCAGCAACTGCCGGGTTTTAAGTCACCAAATATTCAGTAATTTCACTCGTTTTTATGCTGTGTTTTCTTGCTCTATTTTATTATACTTTTATCATATTGTTAATGTTGAATATTAGAAATACATTTATGTTCTCATTTTAAATATTTGAAGTTTGAACCACTTACTTTAAATATGTGGAATATTCTTACTTCGGCTTATTTGGAAAGCTGGCAGCTGCGCTAGTTGTTTGAGCGAGAGGAGAAGGATCCCAAGCTGAAGTTATTTTTTGGAATATTGATTGGTTTCATTGTTTCTTTTGAATAACAAATGTTTTTCTATCGCTGGTATTTTATTTTTAAATTTTAAGATGATAGCCAGCCAGTCGACGGTCGTATTTGCCTGTTTTGCTCGTTTGCACAAACACCACTGCACACCACTCGTCCGATTGATAATCAACAGCCGTCGCGGGTGCACAGTTCACGGGTGCCGTGATCTGTGTCTGTGTCGCTGACCACAGCAGAATGTGGTGCACAGGCCGGGGTCAGGGAGGGGGCACCCCGTGCACCGTCCACTAATCAGCTCCGGGGACGAGCGGCAGGCGTTCGACTGCTGCCAGGGCGCCCTCGCGTGTTGTTTGTCGCTCGCGCACCCATGTTTGTCCGGTCAGCATCTGTACCCGTGTTTACCGGCTGCCGAGGTGGCGGGGTAGGAGACAGGAGGGCCGAGGATGCCTCTGGCGGTGACCCGGTCAGAGGCGCGGACGGCGGGCGAGGCAACGGGGTCGGGCGTGTTTATAGAGATGCAGCAGCAGAGGTCGATTAGGTGAACTCAGATACCGGTGTGATGAGGGACGCAGCGATAGTGATTGACGATGTGAGGACGGGACATGTCACCGGGCTGTGGGCCTCTGGCAATGTCAGGGCCCGCTCAGATGCAGATGGGGCTCATAGCGCTGGTCGGCAGGGTGACACTTTCAGGTTTGACACTATCAGAACGGATAATTTGATTATATTTTAAGTGGCTTTCCAAGTGATCCGCTCCAAGCCTCAGTTATATTTTGCTCATCAGTTCTCCTCGTCCTGTTCTCCTCTCATCAAAAGAAGACAGGATCCAGTTCCTACTGCTGCTTCTGGACACCTCCACCATCCATACATTGCCACGGAGTTGGCCAGAGAGCCGCGACCGTCCAAGATGCTGTGCCTAATTTGGAGTATATCACCGTCCCCACTCTTCTCATGATGCGCCAGGTAGCGGAGAAGGTGCGTCACTTCTACCGCTGTTACGCGGTGAACCGGCACAAGATGACGGTGCTGACTCCGTCGCTGCACGCCGAGGCGTACGGGCCGGACGACAATCGGCACGACCACCGGCCGTTCCTCTACCACGCCGCCTGGACGTGGCAGTTCCGCTCCATCGAAGTGGCTGTGAGTTGGCGGCGGAGGGAGAGAGGGCGGCGGGGAGGGGGACTAGGGCTGAGTGAGGTGGGGGAGGGAAGTCAAAGGTCGATTGGGGTGGAGAGAGGAGACGGGAAGGGGTGGGGTGGGTTGTGAGGGGGTAGGTGGCGTTTCTGCTCATGGCGAGTATTTGAGATCGGGCAGTAGTTGTTTGGTAAATGTGTTTGTGCACTGATACATTTTGTGTCTTCAGCCGCTTGCTATGGTATGTTTTTTGAGCGGCTATGTGTGAGTAGATGCTTAAGCCGTGTTCTATAAATAACAAATAATTGGTTATAATTGCTAAATGTGTGTCATTGTCATGCTCTTGCATTTACACGTACCTTGGCAGAATAATTACTTTCTGTGTGCTCCGGTGTTCTGGTACTGATTCTCTGTGCCGCGTCGGCTGCCACCAGCTGAAGCAGCTGCAGGCGGCGCAGGAGGGCGGCAGGTCCAAGGACCGGTCCCAGCTCACTGACCGCCAGCGCAGAGAGCTCAACGACTTCTCCCGCACCGGCACCGGCGCCGGGCACAGCCGGCTCAACACACTATCAAAGTCAGGTGGGTAGCCGGATAAACACACTCACAAGGTCAGGCTAGCCCATCCCAGCCTCTCTGACAGTGAGCCCGCCTGGCCTGACGATTTCCTGTATCGGAGGCCGTCCGTCCTCATGTCCCTGAGGCCGCCCGACGCTCCGTCTCTGGGACAGCACAGTGCCCCACCCTTCTGTATTTAAGACAGTTCTCTATCTGCACCTGTCGCTCGTTCTATCCTGTCGTCCTGCCTGTCTATCGCTCGTCTACATATCTGCACCTGACAATCTTCCGACATGTCCCTCTAACGTCCGTTCTCGTTGCAGGTGACGGCAGCGGCGGTGGCGGTATCAAAGTGTCTCACAACATCGCGCCGGACCAGCCGGACGCCGCCAAACGGTGCATCTCACCCAGCAACCCGCAGCAACAGCTCAAAGCCAGTCGACAGGCCTTTCACCTGGTGTGAACACAGGTGGAGGCGCGGCTCCCTCCGCGACCCACCGAGGAAGGGCGTCTCCCCGTGCTGGGTTGGTGGGGATAATATCAGGAATAGAATGGGCGGGGAGAAGAGAAGAGAAGATTGTTGTGTTTACTCTTGAGGACTTTCGTGGGTGGTGTAGACGGCAGTTGGCCCATATACGGGCATGTCTAGCGATTTTATTGAAATGATTTAGTACTATACCTTTAGTGTCCCTTGTTAGTGATATGTTAGTGATAAACTTGGATGGTAGAGCGTAGGAATAGCGGCACAACTGAGCACAAAAGCCTGACCCGATCCCATTATGTTGTGTGCCAACCGTGAAATAGGTATAATTATAGGTAATATAGGAAATAGGTATTATTATAGGAAATAGGTATTATTATAGGTACCCATGCCATCAGTATGTTATTGTTAGGCATTTCCTACCACCGCAGTAACGTTATGATCAAAGCGCCCACTGCCTTAGCACTCGCCGCGCACAACTGGCGTATGTCATGTGCTTGTTGTTATTTTACCCGTGACTGTTTGGCTGGTATTTGCCGTTGACGGTGTGTGAGCGCTGGTTGTCGCTGCAGGGAGTGAAGTCTGTATCGCTGTTCTGGGCTCAATGTCCTGATCTCACTGCCCTGGCACTGGCTGCCTGCCATTAAGGGTGGGGACTGGTCGACTGAGGGTGCTGTAGCACACAGTGAGATATCTGTAGTCGCTTTTTGGTGCGTGTGAGGTCAGGGAAATTCGCGGTCGTCTGACCCGCGTCCAGCCTTCTGCACTCCGTCCGATACCGGGGCGACGGACGGCCCGAATGGCCCCGTTGGAAGCTGCCGATCCTGTCGGCTGTCAGGAGCTCAGGGGCCCAGTCGGGGGCCCTGCTGCGCTGTCCCGGTGCCGACCGTGGGGTAGCAGCCGGAACCCTGCTGTCCCGGTGCCTACCGTGGGGTAGGAACGCGCCGACTCGCTGGTCTGCCCCGGTGGTCTGTGTTATTTGAAATACTCTGAACGCTGACCGACCCATCGTAAACGGGTACACAATCATATCCCCGTATTCGCGGCGTAATTATCGTAGCCGGAGCAGGATGATAAGTCATGAGGCCATCGGGTTGGAGATACTTTAAGAAATGTCCGGTTAAATGTCGGATGCTCTGTGGCCATGAAATGATCGCCTAAACTTGTGGCTGGTGTAGTAGGTACTTATCATGTTAATACAATTGTGTCAAATTGAAAATGTTTTGCATCAAGAAGAGACATTGCTTTATGAACGACTGGTTGATTATATATTTTTATTGGAGTCGACGTATTGTGGGCGACAGATGGCTGATTCATGAGTCGCGAAGGATTACGCTTATGATGATACCACTGATACCAGAAGTCCAGAAGTGTGAGTTTCTGTTACCTCAGACTTCCTGTAAGCTATTTTCCAGCTTCATTTCTACATGCTCTTACTTTATCATACATTTAAAAAAGAATATTTTCTAATAATTATGCGAATGCATTGTTATTCTTATCGTTCCTAAGTTCCTTTTGACTCGTAAGGTTTATTGTAAACTTAACTGCACAAAAAAATCATACAAAGTGAGAGCTGAATACGGGATATTCTCCAAAGCAGTAAACCAGCGTCAAATTTAAATTGATTCCTATATAGTGTAAGTTTTAAGCATCGTTCGCCTGGTTACATGGACTCTTGCTTGCGATATTGGGGGACCGTTTAGTTGTCGACGATATCAAAAGTTGTCATTTACGGTGCAATTGTTCCTCATTGCACGAGCCACTAGGGGCTTCACCAACACCCCCTCTTTCGAAGAAGAACGCAATCAAATATGGCCCCCTTCCCATTGACATGTCACCCATTGGAGCCCTCTCAGCAGTGACGCTCCGCAGGCTGGCATCTGTTGTCGATGGTCCGACCCCGCCGCGCGGTGTCCTGTCCCCTCCTCCGTGACAACGCGCGCCCAGAGACCCTGCCAGTGGCCGGGGTTTGTACGGTGACGGTGGCGGGGGTCGTTTACCGCCTCCGCCCCGATCACAGGGGGTGGTGGACACAGCGACTCGGGGGTCACTAGGCATGACTGTTTCGGATACTAAGGCCGCTGTTTGCTACAGATCGGTGACATTGGCCATGTCGGAGTTATAGGAAACTAGTGGCCCTGATTGGTGGGGTTACCGAACACGGCAGGATTCTGTTGTCTCCTGCTATTGCTGACGAGCACCACCCAGCAATCTTGTTTTTCTTCACATCGGACGAGTGTTGGCGTGCTTACAGCCATGTGTTTTATATCATGGTCTAAAATACCAGCAAATTACTTCATCCCCTTCCAAAAAGGGCAAAATTCCAGAAAGTTCGCACATATGGCACTACTGCGCCAAGGGGTCAGGCTGTTCATTTCGAACACATTCTCTGAGCGAAGCATAATTGGAACAAAAGTGCTTTTGGTCGACATCAAATGTCTTTTTAAAAAAAGAATCGACTTACGAGTGTCGGACACTTCGTTCTGCTGAATGCCTATATACAGGGTGTCCGGAAATTATTTGCCCCATGTTCATTCAGCTGTAACAGGGGCCCGGGAACGATTTTCAAGTTGGGGGGGGGGGGCGAGCCTAAAATATCTGACATGATGCATATGAAACAGTGGCGTAGCTAGGGGTCTAAGGAGAGGCGTACCCCCCCCCCCCCATTGGGTTCAAAGGGACCTTCGGGTCCGAGGGGCCCTGCGGCGCCATTTGACCGCTGAAGGTCAAACCGCTGACCGCCCCATGGGGCTCGTTAGAGCACCTCATGGGCCCTTAATACTAAATAGCCACACTAAGATCTCCATAAGGGCCCCACGCCGGCTTCTGAGCGCCTCTTGCGCCTTTTCAGGGCACCTCGGTGGTCTCCAAAGGCCCGTTACTGGCCTCTGAGAGTCCTTTACCGGCCTATGAGGGGCCAGTTCTAGGGGCATTTCCCGCCTGTGATGGTCCCACACTTATTTTTCTGAGGGCCCCATAACGGCAACTATGGGGCCCTCATCGGCGCCTATGAGGGCCCACACCGGTGTCTCTGAGGGTTTCACACCCCCCCCCCCCCAACTCTGAGTGCCTACACCAGTGCCTATTAAAATTAAGCCCTGTATCGGCGGCTCTGAGGACCCAACCAACACCTGTGCATCTGAAGGCCACCCACTGGTGACTTTTGAGGGTCCCACACCGATGAGTCTGAGGGCCCCACCGGCGTCTGACAGTACCATGCCGGTCTCTAAGGACCCCACAGGACTTCTTCTGCCGGCCTAAGGACCCCTTGCCGGTCACTGAGACCCCCTGCCGGCTTGTAAAGAGTTCGCGTCAGCAGCTCTAAAGCCCCCACACCCGTCTGCAACGGCTCCACACCAGCGTTTATGAGGGCCCACAACAACGCCTGTAAGGACCCTCATCGGCGCCTCTGAGAGAATCACACTAGCACCTCTGAGCGCCCACACCGGCACCTGCATGACGGCCCCACACCGGTGCCTCTAAAGGCCCCTTACCGGCGGCTCTGAGGGCCCTACGCCGGTGATTCTGAGGGTGCTACCGATAACCGAAGGCACCACACACACAAGCCCTTAGTGTCGCTGAGCTTTAATCCCATACCGGCCCTCCGAGGGCGCCACGTCAGTGCGCTCATTTCCCCACACCCCTCCCTCACACCCCCGGAGCGGGTAAACTGCGTTATACCTAAAGCAACGATTTTACCACCGTTGTACGTTATGCATTTCTCAAAGTTGACTCAAAATGGTCCAGTATAAAACTGGCCTGCCAAGCTTATGGGCTATGGCCAAGGTCAGGCCCAAATCAAAGTGGGATGACAATAGCAGATGTTATCAAATCGATACTGTATCAGCAGAAACCATTTCAGATGGCAAGGAAAATGCCGTGTGTTGATGTTTAGATGTATAAAGGAAACAAGAAGAAAAGAAATCCGGAAAAGGGAGGAAAGACCTTTTCTAGCTGCCTCAATGTTGAGGGGGCGCCGCCCCCTCGGCTCCAAAGTTGGAGGGGCAAGCGCCCCCGCTGCCCCCCCCCCCTGTTCCCGGGTCTATGAGCTGTAATACCACTGTTTGCTTTAAGAACTGTTGAAAATTTGCTAAAACCGTGCCTAAGGCTTTCCACAGCTGTCCGTTAGTCACATGACCTAACCCGGTCACCTGACCTTGACACGTGAGAGGCGCCAGGGGCCAGCGTTTGGCAGGCGTAACTCGCACCTGAACGTGGTGTCTACTGTGACGAAAGAAATTATTTGACACAGCGTCATCGCGCTGAAGTTATGGTGAAGACTGGAATGAAGTATAGGAAGTCAAATCGATTCCTCTGTCCTTTTTCACACACACACACAGAATGTTTATTAATCAACACGTATTACCAAAAAGAGAAACGTAAGTAGAAAACAAACAGTTATACAAGGCGTTTCGAAAAAATAGTAGCAGATTGGTGCAAAAGCGCCAAGCGCTTAATTCTAGGCACCTCTCTGTAAAGGAAATGAAATTAATTGCTGCTAATCACACCGCCGCCGCCAACCCGGTCACCGATGAGCGGTTGGGATGAATGCAGACCGCGCGCCGGCCCGCGGGGACAGCACCAAGGTCACAGATTTAAAATCAATGAAAAACTAAGGTTGATTTCAAAGAAAGTGTTATTGTTGACTAAATCTATTTGAGTTAATCAAGAATCTTTGGAAGTGGTGTGCCACCCGCCGCCCATCCCCGTCGCCAAGAGGAAGAGTTTCTCCATGAATGAGCAACCGAAGTGTCAGGTTAATCCCAATTAACCTGATCCTAGTCCTAATCCCAATTGAAAACCTATGGGGAATCATGAAGAAGGAGCTCAGCAAGATTGAACCAGCTCTCACAGTAAACGGACTTAAGAGGAACCTGTGAAAGGTGTGGCTGAGCTTCAGCGCAAAGGTGTGGCAGCCGCGAACTTAGGGGGGGGGGGGGGGTCCGTCGGGCACACCCTTGTCGCTTCGCCCCTGATCGAGCTACGAGTAGATTTTCTCAGAAATAAAAAAAAACGATCGTGTTGCCCGTGACGAGAGGAAGCCGATGATACACAATTTTAAGGTCTTAGGTCATTAGTTGACCTTCTAAACCAGGTCAATGACCCAAAAGTCGGGAAAATCGAGCCCTGTTAGAACGTCGTAAAGTGTGGCTGCTATGGGGTTTTCGGGGTGCTGATCACGAATATCATGTAAGTTTTGATCACAGATGATGCCTTGGTGCATTTAGACCAGGTTGGGTCAGGTCAGGTCATGTCAGCCAGTAGGGGTCCTGCCGGGTATTCGTAGTAGGTGTCAACCGCCTCTCACAGGTTCGTAACATGTTACGAAGGCACCAAAACTACTTCGTAAATGTTCAAATGGTTGCTTAATTCGAATTCAGCTCCAAAAAATAACCTATGTAGAAACATGTAAAACTCGAAGAAGTGAACCGAGGTCATTAAGGTCAATGACCTGACCTGACCTTCAGGCGCCCTTGTCACCCACCCACCCTAATGCATGGGAGCAACATCATATCACATGTTTGAACGCTAGAAACCACGAAAAGAGTGCATACGCGCGGCTAATGCAAGCCGACATACGCCGAATCGCGATTCCGGCCAAACATGGTCTCGAAAATTACGTCACAGCCCACAGGTCAAAGGTCATTTGCGTCAGGGTCATGAAATTTTTAGGGTAGGTGTAAAATTGATAAACGTGAGGGCACTGAAAGATTCGTTGCGATCGACCGCTTTTTACGCGAGTTATTTGCGAAAAACGGAGGGGGGTCCGTTTGACCCCCACCTTATACCGGCGAGGGTTAACTCTCAACTGGTAACCTCTGAGGTCCGGTCAAGTGTCCTAAGGTACGGGCTCTATATTTTTAAATAGCTTCGCCAAAAAATGGTCGCATATGTCGCGATCTTGGCTTCGTCGTGTTTTTCATGCTCGGGTGCATCGAATAAAAGAATGCATCTTGTTTGAGAGAAATAAACTTGTGGTGTTGACCTCAGGTCAAGATCAGGCCAGAGCTACGAGCTCGTACTCAGGTCACGAAGTTGATCGAAAGGAGGTAATAGCGCATATCATTCGATTAGGCAGGTCTTCCGGAGTCCAGTGGTAGCTTTCCCTACTCGCTCGCTCCATTTGATCGGAAATCACTGACGAACGTTTGTGACCTTAGTGACGTCATAGATGACGTCACGGAAGGTCAGCAATGCCAGTGAACCTCCAGGCCTTGAACGCTGTGCACGATCTCACGCTTCCATATGCGGTGAGGTAGTTTTAGATCATTTCCGGCGCCAAAATAAAGGTTTCCATATCCCCATTGGCATACCTACCTACAATGTTGAGATCGCCTGATCGACCTGACCTTTGGTGATCCTTAGGAAAAATTCGGAATATGAAACTTGTGAGACTGCTGGATGATGCTAGGAAGTAGGTCCCGTCAGTTTCATCTCTCTGTTGATAGCTCCTCTGGCACTGCGGGCGTTTCGCAGTTGCGACATTTTAGGACCCACCAATACATCAATGCATCAAAATAAATACATCAATACATCAAAAAATTTAGGACCCCTTTAGCCCTGTCCTGCAGAGGTTTAAGGCGGCCGCACACTGGGCCATTCGGCGGGCGAGATTCTGCAAAAGCGGAATGTCGCGGGCGACATTCCTACAGCGACTTTCCGCTTGTTTTCAGCAGTTTACGGGACCATTCGGCTTGTGCGATTTTCAACTTAGTATTTTCAGGAACTTTATGTGAAATATTTTATGATAAATATAAAGAATGCAAACTAAATACATTTAAGCAAATACAATATTTGCTTATTTAATGCGCTTATGCTATATTTCTGTACGATAAAGTTTTGAATATCTATTAATTTGACATAATTTCTGGAGGGAGTTGCAAAAAAATAAAGCTCGTGATTAATGTAAACAACCGTGTTTGTCGACAAATGCAAGAAACCTAAAGACAATTGTGGAGAGGCACATAGCAACCTACTTTTTGAATAGCCAGTTTAGTGCATAGAGCCATTTATTGCGAGGAAAGAAATAACATTACGGCTTTCTTATCAAATTAAGTCTATTTCTCGGCCACACCATCAATAGTTAGTGAGTGTCAAGTTCCACAATATCGGCTTTCCGCGGTGAAGTCGCGGGAAAAGCTGAACCGGTTCAGCTTTTTCCGCGATTCCGCGGCTGCCCGCGCGCATGCGCACTCTGTCCGTGAACAGCTGGCTGCCGACCCTTCACAGCCACATTTTTCGTTTCGGCGGTTGGTTCGGCGTCCGCGGAGGCGTAATGTCGCCTACGGAATTCCGCTTTTGCGGAATCTCGCCCGCCGAATGGCCCAGTGTGCGGCCGCCTTTACTCATGACGTCATATGTCAGTGACCTGATCTGACCTGACGTTACAGATACAGATACAGATATATTCGAGCCAGATCCACACATTGGAGTGGCTTTTCACAAGCTCACGTCATACGATGGGGGATATCATGGGGAGGGGGAGTATATCGAGCACACATCCACGCATTCACAAATCACAGTACGTATGCTCAACATAGACACACACAATCTAAGCATCTTGTTCAGGCATTGCTCGCAGCACCTTCATAGCGTTAGCTCTGAAAGATGACACCATTGGGTCAACTTTGAGCTGGTTGAGTCGTGCCACTCCCCTGTAGCACAGCCGCCGTCGGCCTGCCTCCGTCCGAATGGACGGGAGCGTGAGCAAATTGGCGCGCCTTGTGTCGTGCTGGTGGCGATTGCTCGCCTGGCGCCCTATGGTGCTGCTCAGTCGCTCAGGCTGGGAAGACACGATAGCTCGCTGTACAGCGCACACGGTGTGGTAGTCAATTAGTCGCTTGGCAGATAACCATTTCAATTCGCGCATTACAGATGCCACACTGTCGCGACGCCGCTTGTTCGACACGACCCGGGCACAGAAGTTCAGTACTTTTTGGAGCCGCCGAAGTTGCGGGTGTTATGGGTGGAGTTACGAAATTCGGCTTGAACCAAAGGTCGGGTGTGACAAATTTCGGTGCTGTATTGCCAGCGTGTTCAGAGCCGTCGCGAAAAACCGTGTGAGGGTGCAGGCACCCCTCCCCCCCGCCCTTAGGATCCCAAGGAGGGTAACTGCTTTAGGCGCCTAATCGTTTTACATTAACCCGGCACCGCCTGGGCTATTTCCGTACCCACATCAGCCTGGGGGGGGGGGGGGTCGGATCCGACCCCCCCCCCTGTTATCTCGAGAACCAATGGTCGTATCGAGCCCCGCGAGGCGGCGTTCGAAAGGTCTCTACGAGACCTTCCCAAAGCACTCTTAAGATTTTAAGATTGAGGTCAACTTTCGGGTCAAGGTCAGGTCAAAGGTCAAATTCAGGGGTTTTGCATGATTAGGCTTACGGACAGCGGAATCGATAGCTGCTGCTCGAAACTCACCACAAATGACCTCAAAGACCAAGTGAAGGTACCATGTGCGTATAGGGGTCATACTAAGTACGAGTCAAGGTCAGGTCAGGTCACGAAAGGTCACGGTTTTCACTTTCTGCTACATGGGCGTGCGACACATGTTTTATGGCTTATTTTTCACGCCAAATCCGATGGTAATGGTTATATGTGACCCCAAGTCACTGTGCTGGTGATAAGTGTGCATTGAAAGCATAAAAAATCGTTTATACCATACATAACTAAACGAGGGCTAAGAAAAAAAGTCAATTTTTCAACTTTTTATTTTTGACATAAAAATGCACTTTTCTAGACGAGCTTTGTCCCAGGAATCTAGTGGTGCCATTTGTTTTCACATGCGATGTTCAGAAGTGCCTCTAATTCGCGAAAATGCTTATGACGTCACCATGCCCTATGCATGTTGGAGCTATTTTTTACAATTTGGGGTCAAAAATCAAGATAGAAAGTTGAAATTTGGGACATCTAATGTTCTAATAGAGCTTTATAACATATGTTCCGGTTTTTTTTGGAAATTCTCTAAATTTTGGATTTTATTAGCTGTTTTCCAAAAAAATATAGTTTTTTGAATTTTTAGGGGTGAAAAACGCATTTTATGGAAAATCCGAGATAGCCATTTTAAAGAACCCGTTGAGCTGCGTCTTTTCATGTCCTTAATTTGCAATTTGCTTAAAACCTCGATTTTTGGCGTTTTTCAAACATTTATCATTTTTTGACTGAAAACGCCATGTAGTTACATCACTAAAATCGATATATCTCAGAAATTTTTGGATTTTTTCTTCAAAATTGCATAGGAGACGTCAAATTGATGGGGGAGAAGGTATGCGAAGTTTCAAGTTGATAGCGCAAGCGGTTCATGAGTTATTCAAGAAAAACGGAGGGGGGAGGGGTCGGATCCGACCCCCCCCCCTCAGGCGGTCGCGGGTTAAGCAGGCAGCGTGGGCTAAAGCCGTCAAATTAATTTCAGTGCGCTGCCCACTGTGAAATGTAAAGTGTATACTGCCTGTGCATTTGCCCGATCAGGTGTACGGTAGATGGTGGCTTTGTGATGGTTTTGTGCCCTTTGTGATAGCTTCTGTGCGTTATTTCTATGAAATAAAAAGTGTCAGCGGAACCGTGGACCGTTTTACATGCCTAAATTTCTTGCCTTCCAAACGAGGTTTATTGCAATGGGTTATTGCTATGGGATATTGTTTGGATAATTACCTATGCCAAAATGTTCAGAGATTTGATGAATTTTTGCGATGCTTCGATATTTCCAGTGATGCCCAAAATGTGAACAATCCAAGCATCGATGGTTTTTACTTTAATCTGACCTGTGACGTCATCGGTGACCTCGAGGTCAATAAAATTAAGTTCCGCTTGACAGTTTATCCAGGGCTATCAGAAACCGTTTGAAATTTGACAATCGGCCCAGTAGTGTCGAAGTTAGGAGGGGGGGGGGGGTGGCTATGAATAGCCCTCCCATCTCCCAGTAGGGCGTGTCATACGCAGACCCCAGTGGGGCGCGGGTTAACGGAACCGTAGTATTTTGACAGGTGACATTTACAAGACAACCCAAGCGGGACGTCCTGCCTACCCGATCGGCTGGTTCAAAGCTGATTCATGTCGGAATGCAACATCCCTAGAGCTTTTAATTTAGTTTGGTAGGACAAAGGTGGGTGGCTTTAAAATAATGTTTAATAGCGTTTAGCGCATGGCAAGGTTTTTGGTTTAACGGGTACACATGTTTTCAGTTTTTCCCCTGAATACGACTTTTCGACGGTTCTTCCCTTCCCACCGCTAGTGACTCCTGTTATACTGTTCGCTTGTTCAGTTTTCAACCCGTTGCCTGGCGAGCAGACGACGCCGTTTTAGCTATCTGCGGATGCATACAGTATACTGTGCATATTGCACAATGTACTCGTATGTACCCTACAGTATACTGCATTGTTAGTTAATTCAGCCTGGTAACTATTGACTGTGGAGTGTGGACGCAAGCGCTCGTTAGTAACTGGGCATCGAGCGCAGCCACGGTTCACGGTCCTGGTAGGCTGACCCGCCGAGCATGCGGGTATTGCGGCACACGACGTTCGCAGTACCGTTCATTTACCACTGTCGTCCACGGGCTCCGCCAGCCAACTCGAGGTGCCGAGCTCAAACAACGAATATTGACACAAATTAACTACCATTTATGCGTGGAACAAATTTTCAATCTTACATTGTTATGCACTGCACCTTACTTGTTCCTGGCAGACTGGGATATGTCGTCACGTCGGATGTACAAAAGACGAAAAGTGGACGTTTAGTACACCGAAAACAATTTTAACCCAAGGCTGGCGAGTAAACCGGTGTTTTACGGGTACCCCTATCCGCAACCATTTTTAACCACCCTCCCAGGAGTAGTGCTAGGTCCCATTGCGGTGTAGTCGTACTTGCTCTGAGCGGATATAACCGCTGTCAGCGAACAAGTCCGCTGAGAGCAGGGACGACTGCACTGCAATGGGACCTTACTGTACTCCTGGGAGGGTGGTTAAAAATGGTTGCGGATAGGGGTGCCCGTAAAACACCGGTTTACTCGCGGGCCTTGGGTTAAATTGTTTTCAGTGTAGAAAGCTGGCTTGTTTTTTTTTCTGTGACTCTGTCGAGTGACTCTAGGGCGAGTGAATTCCCTTGTAAGTTTCATAGAGAGGTCTGAGACTTTGCGCCCTCGAGAGGAAGGAGGAATATATCATCAGCTGTTTGTATGTTGTGACGTAGTGGCTGCTCTTCGCCAGCCGTAGTGGCAGTTACTCACACATCGGTCCGTCTTGCCCGTGAAACATGTCCTTTCGACATTTTGCTAGACCGAAATGTGTGATATGTTACTACTAGATTTTACCTAAGACGTCAGTGTCTATTTTCACCAGAGAGCAGAGGTTAGATGAGGTTTAATGAGACCGACATCAAATTATGATGCATATAATATGATAACTTTAGCACGGGCAAATGCATGTTGGCCTTTCGTCTTTCGAAGACGAGTTCGAGTAGATAGTTGGCTAATGACATTTGAAAGAAAGCTTCCATGTGACATGTATTTTTGTCGCAGCTATCGAGCCTCAGCCAAAATACCTATCCATTACCCAGATCGCTGTCAGTTGATCGCTGCGGGACTCTGTGGCCGTGCAGTTCACGACAGTCTGATCACGGCCCAGTCCCAGTCCGGTGACAATGTTCGGTGACCGGTCACGGTCCGGTCACAGTTCGGTGACCGTCGACCCTCCGGTGTCAGTGCGGTGACTCTGCGGTGACAGTCCGGAGACTGGTCACAGTCCGGTCACACTCCAGCACAGTGACTATCCACGCCGAAGATGAGCAGAAAAGGAGAATTGTTAAATGACACAGACAGTTCATTGCAATCTGAAAGGGCGGGTTAGGTCCCATTTATATCAAAATACCTATGTGGACCGGCTAAAATGATATCATTTATGAATGATACCAGAGGGGCGTTTTAAAAAAGTTCGATTTTTTTGCATTATAATCACCTTTCAATAATAAAATAAAGTTTCCATTAAAGTCCAACATATGTAGCTACACCACCCAGCTCTGTGACCTGAGTAACCCTGTCAGGTCCATCCAGCTGCGGTGACCCCTGGACCGTGCGCGGTGACAACGGGCGGCCACCGGGCGCGCCACGTCGGCCGCAGTTGGGTATATAAGCCGGGCCGGCGCGCCGGTGGGCGACAGAGCTGGGCCGTCCGGACAAGATGGCCGCCTCACTCCTGCTGCTGCTGCTCGGTAAGTGCGACCATATTCGAGAATTGCGAATTTCTTCTCAACTTTCAGTAGTACTTTTACTTAGCGTAAAGCCACTCAGTTATAGAAAACTTGATTGCTTGCTTGACATTTGGAAATGTCGGGATTTTTTACTGTGGATGGTGCACCGGAGATCTATTCTCTTTTAAAGAAATCCATTAAATTGCTGCATCTGATTACATTTTTTATCCACATAAGTTAGGACAACCTTGTTTGTACCTACATAGCATACTATCGGCACAATGCCTATTTTTCAAAACTTTTGTTTTTATCTCATCAGAGCAAAAAGCGCTCGATATTTTTGTTTAAATGACGTTATGGGCGCAAAATGATCTTAGTAGTCGGCGCGCCCTAAAGCCCCAATTAACAAACAAGATTTGTTGAAAAATCTTCTCAGTGCCATTGAGTCCGGCATATTTGTCGCTTTTTCAATCTTGGGGCTTCAATTAAAGAAACAATAGCAATTCACATGCATATTAGTTACTCTTAATAAGTATTCATTTATTGTTTGTGAAAGGTAGGATAATATTTTACCCTCGCCAGGCTAGGGCCTTTTTCATAACGCGGACGGTCAGGGGGCTGGGGGAGGGGTAGTACGACCCCATTGGCGATTGGATTCTATGACAGAAATACCAAATTTACAGAATAGGTGGACCTATATGTTATCTCGTCCCGGTGCACATATGGAGGCTAACTAGTTCAATAGGAGGGTTTAGGGGTTATAAATGTAAAATTTCGCTTTTATCTGTAAAAATTATAATCAAATTGAAGTCGATGCCCCAAGTTAAGCTTTCATTACCAGTAGAATAATTCAATGGATTCCTTGATGCTTGTAAACTTTTCATTGAGGGAGATTCAGGTAGGGAAATGTCTAACATTCCCCTGAGGTCCAGAAGCCGTCTCTGTTGCCATTTTTAAGTTGGAAAAGTGTCCAGAGGGGGGGGGGTCGATGCGATCCCCCCTAAGGTTTTTCGAAGATAGCGTAAAAACGGCGACGTGCAGCGCCGCCAAATTTGACATAGCCTATGGGGCGACCTTTTTACATACGACCAGGTCCGGATAACCTTGTTTCAGATCACCAGGTCAGAAAAACCGGTACAAGGTCATTGTCAAATTTCAATTTTCTGTATGCACCTGTCCAACTAACAGTTTCAGTTTGGGACTGATTTCCTTCAAACTTTCAGGATGTGCTAAGTTCACCGAGTTGTATAACATATACTTCGTTTTTTATGTCACTGACCTGAGGTCAGTTAGAGGTCATTACGTCGTAATTTTAATCCTATGGGAAAATATTCGATTCGGAAAATACTGGAGATATCCGCCTCGTTCTATCACTTTTGTGCTTTGAAACCTCAGTATTTAACATTATTTCACTTGGCGCTTCTTTGTTTGGTGTACTTATCCAATATCCATGGGTCAGGTCAAATGAGGTCAACTGAGGTCAAATGACGTTTGTGTCGATAACTTGTCACATAATAAAGATACAGCTTTCAAAATGGTATCATTCTGTTCCTCTTGAAGAACCGAGTCGAATGATATGCAACATTAAGCATTTTGACCATTCCTAAGACTTAAGTTGTATTTAAGATATGCTTAACTTTTTAAGTACACTTAAGCAAGCATAAAAGTATATCATTCGACGCGCCTTGTCGTGCCAAGTTCGCTGGTGCTTTTTTGTTGCTCTATCTTAATTGGATCAAAAATTATAAGCGAAAAACTTTTGACCTGTTATAAGCGAAATTTTTACATTTATACCCTCAAACTCCCCCCCCCCCTAAATATTGACCTAGAGCAACCAAATTTGCACAGGGGCAAGAACTCCGAGGGGCCCACCTAACTACCAAATTTGGTGTTTCTAGGTGCTATAGGAGCCAATCGCGAGGGGGGGGGGGGTCGCATCGATCCCCGCCCTGCCAGGCCGTGTTATGAAAAATGGCGTGCCAGGGCGAGGGTTAAGAAGTCCCAATGGGAAAACATGCCGTCTCCACTATCTGACATGTTGAAGTTGAGTATGCCACTTAAGATTTTATTTTTTATTTGATATTTTCGAGTTTTTTCAAACAATTTAACTTTTAACTGCATTTGAAATTTGAGGTGGTTAAAATCATGCATTATTCTTTTTTTTAACCACCAAGAAACACAAAGCTGATTATAGCTTTCGCCCCTGTGAGCCTACTCCTTTCGGAATATTCAGGCTAAAAAAACATTTGTTTCTGAAAGTCAGTGCATTTGTAAAGGAGTGCATTTAGCAGTTGGTGTCACTTTTGTCTTGGAAAATAAATGTGTGGTCTTCTTGAAGCTCTAAAAACTTAAAAACATAGGTTTATATTTGTTCCTACATCTAGCCCTTCAAGTTATTTCGTCTGCATCGTATATATGCTTTACTTGCCTGCCTTGCATCGCTTCGATATGCTACGTGTTTGCTTCTATATAAATTGTAAACCCTTAGGTACATGTTTTAATTTTTCTTTATCGAACTGCGTGTCTCAATAAAAATTCTAAATAAAAAACTATTCGCAGCAACTGAAAAAATGGGTATAAAAATCATAAATCAGCTCGATGCACCAATTTGAATGCTGACAGTCCCATCGTCCTTTTCTGTTGGCAGTGTCGGCGTGCGCTGCCGAGTTGGGCTTCCAGCCCAAGCGGCAGTACACCTACCTCTACGAAGCAAAGCAGGCCAGCGGCATCCCCGGCATAAAGTCGCAATGGTCCGCTCTGGGAATGAAAATGAAGGTCACAGTCCAGGTGCCCACCGCCGGCAACCTCTTCTTCAAGCTGGAGAACGTCCAGCAGGGTGAACTGAAGAACACCTACACACAACAGCCGTGGCGCAAGAGCTTCAGCCTGCCGTACTCTCCAGTCCAGCAGTACCAGCAGGAGCTCAGCAAGGTCTTCAAGGTGGAGCTCAACGGCGGAGTGATCAGGAAGATCCAGACCTCTGGAGAGGAGCCTATCTGGGTGGTCAACATCAAGAAGTCGATTGCGCAGATGTTCCAGCTGGATATGCAGAAACACCAAGCCATCGACGTGCCGAGCATGGTTCAGCCCAGCGGATACCAGAGCGGTCAGCAGGCCGACTTCTTCCGCGTTATGGAGGAGAGCATCGGAGGCGAGTGTGAGACCCTGTACGAGACGACGCCGGTCTTGCCGCAGGACCTCAAGGGCGACATGGTGCAGGAGCTGACTCTTCTCTCCCAGACCTCTCTGCCAGGCATCAAGGTGCCCGACTTCGACAGCTTCCATCCGTTCGTCGTTACCAAGACGAAGAACTACCAGAACTGCAAGGTGAGGCCCAACTGGCAGCACATGACTCCTGGTGCCGTCTCCTGCCACACCGAGGACTGCTACCTGACCGCCTCAAACCGCAGCGCCTCAGCACGCTACGTCCTGGACGGCGACCGCAACAACTTCCAGATCCAGTACGTGGTGGCCGAGAGTGAGGCACTCATGTTCCCCTATGGTCATGAGACTGAGCAACTGTGGACAGTTACCAACCAGACACTGTTCCTGCAGAAGAATGACAGAATGACGTCCTTCTTCGGCGAACTGCAGCACCCGCAGTCGTACGACAAGCTGGCTTTCCAGTACCCCACCGCTGACGGCAAGGAGCTGAAGATTCCCGACCTGAAGTCGGCGCCACAGCTGAGCACTTACCTCCCGGGCGCACCCGTCAAGCTTATCCTGGAGAAGATGCCCCCCACCCAGCTTGTCGGTGTCATCGTCCAGCTGATCCAGAAGGTAGACCAGATGACGCAGAAAGTACCCGATCCAGTCCAGCAGGATGTCACAGGTTACATTCTGGAGATTGAGCGAGCACTCAGTTGGCTGAGCTATGATCAGCTGGGCCAGATCTACAGCCAACTGAAAACTGATGGTCAGAAGGGTATCTACTGGGATTGTCTGGCTATGGCTGGCACCAACCCGACTGTGATGAGGCTCATTGACGACATCTCCAGCAATAAGGTGGACTTGAACCGCATGACACCTATTCTGGCCACACTGTCAATCAATATAAAGACACCCACATACCAACTGATCGAAAAGCTCTTCCAGCTATTCAAGTCATCGGCGATTCAGTCACACCAGATGCAGCGAACGACAATGGCTCTGTCCCTCTCTAACATCTTCTACCAGATCTGCATCAGCAACACGACCGTGGAGCACAGTTACACGCAAGGTCTGTACCAAGAGCACTTCTGCAACAGCCAGACAAGCGCCCTCCTGAAGGAGCAGTTCATTCCGTTTTTGGAAACCAAGATTGAACAGTCTCAGGAAGCCGAAAGGCTGGCTTACATCCAGGCAATGGGCAACACTGGTCATAAGAGCATCATCTCTCACCTTGAAAAGATTGTTTCAATCCAGAGAAGTCCTCTGGAAGCCAGCAAAGCCATCTACGCTTTCTATCGCGTTATTGCGCAGTACCCAGAGAAGGTTCGCAATATTATGTCGCCGATCTACCATGACATCTCTAAGCCCGTCGAGGTCCGCGTTGCTGCAGTCACCATGGTTCTCGCGACCAACCCTCCCATCGCCTACTGGCAAAAGATCGCAACAAGCACCTGGTTTGAGCCCAGCAATGCTGTTGCTGCCGTCATCCATAGCACCTACAGCACCATGGCCAATATCACCATGGCACACGTTGAGCCGCTGTTCGAGATGAGCCGGAACGCACGCATCACACTTCCTCTTGTGCGTCCTCCCCAGGGTAGATATGCCTTCAGCGGAAGCTACAGCTTCCGCAACGGTCAGCTGATCCCGCAGTACCAGGTGGCGGCACTCTCGCGTCTGACCGTCGTCGCGTCCAAAACGTCGGTGATTCCGAGCGTTCTCTTCATGGAATTCCAAAAGTACATCAATAGCATTCTATACAGTAACCACCGGTGGAGTCTTAACGTGCAGGGTGGCCAGCAGATTATCGATGACATCATGGGAGTCGAGTACAACAGCCAGCAGCGTGCACGTCAGTCACCGCGCGACCTCCGCGCTATCTATCAGAGTCTGGATAGCTTCTTGCAATCTATGAAGGAGAAACTGCAAGCTCCAGAGAAATTCCACGCCACCCTGTACGCTCAGCTGCTCGGAGCAGTCGACGCCTTCGTCGCCTTCGACGAGAGTAGCTACAGCTCTTGGCTGCAAAAGATCCGCCAGGGTGGAAGCTGGTCGTCTCAGCAGGTGCAGAAAATCGCTTACCTTGAGGATACCACCGTCACCTTCGCCTCTGAGATCGGCATGCCGGTCATCTATTCGAAAAAGATGCCGATGGTGGCGTCTGTTCGCGGGAAAATAAGTATTGAATGGAAACCGCAAGATGGCCAGTACCATGTCACCATGGACAATGTCCAGCCATTCGTTTCTGTTTCGAACTTCGTCACTGTTACCACGATTAATCCCTTCTCACTGCGTTCGCTTGGTGCTGGTGTTGAGAACAAGGCACAGCTGTCAATGCCCATGTCACTCAAGGCAGCCTTGGACATTCGGACGAAGACAATGCAGCTCGAGATCCAGCCTGGTCAGCAGTCGTCCACGAAGGTTGCGATTGCCCACATCCGCACATTCCCCTTCACCACTGCAGTAGAGGTAAACAAGTACGAGAACCTCATCACATCGCCTGACACCAAGGAAATCATTTCTTCCCACCCGGCAGAGTGGAAGCTGCCATTCGGCAAGGCCGTCGGATTGGAGGGGTACCTGCAACTGGTTTCTGACAGTCCTGTCATGAACTTCGGCACCTTCTGGGCCGAAGCAGCAAGGCGAGGCCGTTCTGGTCTTTCTAGCTTCTGGTTCATGATGAAGTCGCTTCGCTCGCGGCACTACGATGTCGTGATCGACACAGCCCAGTCTTCTTTCCAGAAACTGCAGGCAACGTTTGCTCTTGTCTCCTCGGACAGTCAGACTCTGGAACCCAGCCGGCTCGTTATCACCGGCCAGGAACACATGCGCCAAGTTCAGTCTAACATCCAGCAGACGCGGCAGATGCTGCAGAACCAGCAGATGCAGAGCCCACAGGTGTCCCAGCAGCAAAGGCAAGTGATGAGCAACAAGTACGGATATTCGGCGACGGCCACCATCCTCCAGAAGAATGGTTCTCCGCTGCAATACTCTTCAAAGATTGCTCTGCACACTGATCCCAACTGGTACACTCAGAAACTTGCACTCAAGGCAAACTCTCCGAACGGCGAGACATGCCTCGACGCCGAGCTTGCTTTCCCGACTCTCAGCGACATCCGTGATGAGCTGCTGAGGACGGAGATCAAGGCACCGGTATGGGCCAAGCTCGGCTACGGACGCAGCTGCCAGGAACATTCTCTGAAGATGCAGGGCTATGTGCGTCGTGACGAGCTCGCCAAGGAGTACGCCACGTCCTGCCCGGAGGCTCAGCGCTGCATTCAGCACGAGAGGCAGGGAAATCCCAACTCTGCCGACTGCCGCCGCGCCAAGGACCGCGCTGCACTGGCCAACTTCTACGACCTGGAGTTCACGCAGAACGCTGTAAGTATTAACTTCATTTTAAGTGGTATTGGGCGTTTCTCATATTATGCTTTTAAGCTTAACTTTAAAATTTTTAAGCAACACAACTGATGAGAGAAACTTGCCTTTGCAAAATGGGTGTCCCTGGTGTTTTCATGCACGATCATATAATGTTGAAGCGTGTCCTTAAAAAATCACTGAGTCAAACGATCATTTATATGGCTGTGGAATGCTTTTCCTTGGTATCAAGTGCATTCGCATATTACTTTGGGGTTGGTGAGAAATATCCAGTAAGTAACTATTAACTGTGACTTTAATGGACGCGAAGAACACACTTTTCAACTTCTTAATTTCATGTGCATGCTAGTCCAGTTGGTAACCAACTATTCCTTTGGTTTCAGGTGACCCAAAATGTGCTGCAAGCGTGCTACAATGTCGAGAACTTCGTCAAGTACATTCTGTGGCCCTATATGGATGACAACAGATTCGCTCAGAACCCCAGCGGCAAGGTCAATGTCAAGATGCAGTTCAAGCCCGACATCAATGCTCTCAGCATTCAGGTCTTCAAACCCTCCTCAACCATCACATTCGACAAGGTGCAGCTGCCATACAGCGTGGTGCGGGAGCCGTGGCTTCTGACCATGCGCAAGTCGATCTCGAAGAAGATCGTCGACGGCCTCTATGGCGTCGACAAGACGGTCTGCCTGGTCGACCGGCTGGTAGTGAAGACCTACGACAATGTGACGCTGGTACGCCACCCGTCCGAATGCTGGACCCTGCTGACTGCGGACAGCAGCCGCATTCGCAACATCGCTGTGTTCGAGAAGCAGTCGACCATCCGCGTTGTGATGGAGGGCCGGGTTGCCGAGTTCGACCTCGGCAGCCTGAGTCACTTCAAGGTGGACGGCCAGCCCCAGATTATCGATGCTCGCACACCTGTCACTCTGCGTGACAACGCCACCCGTAAGACCGTCCTCCTGGTCCAGATGCTGTCCCCCGACACCATCAAGGTGGTGGCTCCGGAGCACTACGTCAAGCTGATCATCTCGAAGGAGGGAGTGCAGATCCACGCCTCCCTGCTGGCCTACCGTAACCGCATGCGCGGAGTGTGCGGCGACTTCGATGGCGAAGAGCAGAGCGACCTGGTGGGGCCCAGCGGCTGCATCCACAAGACTGGCCAGGAGTTCTACGACGCGTACCGGGTGGCTCTGGACGGCTCCTCCTCCCAGTGCCAGTGGCGGGAGCCCTCTCGCTGCATCCGCCGACCGGCTCAGACACAGCAGGCCTACCAGCAGGGACCTCGCTATTAGGCTCTTCTGCCGAACGCGAAAAGCTCGCCTCGGCGTTTGCCATGAACGATTACGATAGACCGACCTTTGCATGAACTTGGAATCGCAACTCGGATGATCTACCATTATAGATTTACTGATAAAATATTTACGTGAGGGTTGTGCTGGCATAAAATGTGAATGGCAACATGTATGTGACTGAAATAAAGTAGTGCACCAAGCAAGCGTTCGAATCTTTGGCGGAGAGATAAAGGAGTTCGTTAGGTTTCGCGCCAAACAGTCTATGCCGGTGGCTTATGGTTGTACAGTCCACAGCAGGAGTAATGTGTGGTTTCAGTCATGGGTATGTTCTGCTTCTGAAGCCTAGGAACGATTAGCCAGACTGCAACGAGACTTTAAATGTAACTTACATGTATCTTCACCCTTGCAGCTACAACTTTATCTATTGACGTCTTCTTTTCAATCAGTCCGCATTTAAAAATCGTTGGTCAAAGCCATCCTTTGAAATTGGTAAATCACACATTATTTTAGCGGTGGGCTGTACCTACTTTGTGGGAAATCGGCACTGCAGACCTGAGACTATAGGGTGGTGACAAAATCATAGGTCGACTAGTTTTGTTAGAGTGCGATGCAGTCTAATATAATAGCTAAAAAAGGGTGCGAGATAATGCCATCCACCAGTAGAAAACAGCAAGTCGCCAACGGTTTACCGTAGTGATATATCACAACGATCGATATAACACAAAGTGAGCCTTCAGAATTTGATACCACACATGACACACTCGCCACGGAAAGCCAGTTCCGCCACAACGGGGGGGGGGGGGGCGGTGTTCAGGGTGTCCACCACAGCTGCAAGAGTCCGAGCGCGTTCCAGCAGCAGCGCCCCGACGGGTCGCTGCTGCAGCAGGATCATCGCCCCGCCACAGAGGGTGAGGATCCTGCTGACGGGGTCATATCACACGACAATCCGCCTCCGCAGGCCTCTGAGGCCGCAAGCACGCGTGCAGCCGCGACCGACGCCGCCGGCTAGCGCGGGGTCGGGTCAGCAGCGGGGTCAGGGATCACAGCACCGCACTGATCCAGTCACGGTGGGCACAGTCGTGCAGAGGGCCCGCAGTCATCGGATAACTTGGCTAAAATATGTTTAAAGTTTTTGTGCCTGTAGCCTTTGTTCTAGGAAATAGAGGAACATATAAAGGAGCTATAGGTAGATAGAGGAAATATAAGCACCAATTAACTCAGCACTTCAATGCACATCGACCGGGATACCTACTGTTTTATTAATTTTAGTGAACTTCCTAAGCTCATTTAAAATTAAGTGAACGTTGAAATTCCTAAGTTCTTAAACCCTAATTCAGCATATCGCTTATCATTTGACTTTTCTAACCAAGAGGAACATAATGACGCCATTTTTTAATTCAACATCACTGTGCGCCAAATCATAAAAAAACGTAGTTTCACAAAAATTGACCTCAGTTGACGCGACCCTGACATCCTTGCAGGGGTAGTACGTATTTACAAGACAAACGTAGTATACAAGACAAACGTAGTACGTATTTATATAAACAGAGGTAAAACAACACAAAAATGTTAGCCCTCGCCCGTACTGGTCTTTTTCCAGCGTCTAACGTAAAGGGGAGAGGTTCGTTGGACCACCCTGCCGCTCTACCCCTGATCAACTATACATAAAGCTTCGCGGGGGAAAAAACAACGAGAGGCTGGACGTAACAAGAGGAAGCTGATGATACCTAATTTTAATTCTCGCCGTATCGGTGTTATGCCAGCCGCGAACGTATAAAGAGGGGGAGGGTCGACGTTGGATTCCCCCCCTGCCGTTTCGCCCCTGATCGAGCTGGAGCTTCGCGGAAAAAACGAGCGTGTTGCCCGTGACGAGAGAAAGCCGATGACACCCAAGTTTAAGGTCCTAGGTCATTGGTTGACCTTCCAGGTCAGGACCTTCCAGGTGGTTGGGATTACCCCCGGGCCCGGCCGGGCTAATGCATGGCACCAACATCATACCACGTGTTTAAACGCTTCAAAAACCACGAAAATGCTCATCCCTTTCCAAAAAGGGCAAAATTCCAGAAAGTTCGCACATATGGGCTGGCCAAGGGGTCAGGCTGTTCATTTCGAACACATTCTCTGAGCGAAACATAATTGGAACAAAAGTGCTTTTGGTCGACAGCAAATGTCTTTTTAACCCGCGCCAGGCCGCTGCTACGCGACTTCAGCACCGGGCCGGGGGGGGGGGTCTGAACACCCCCGTCTAACTCGGCTCCTGGGCCACGTGGCGACACGCAGTAAGGGGCATTCGAAAGAGCGTCAAAAATAACGACGGAAACACTTCGGCCATTTTTTTGGGTCAGGTCAAAGGTCAGGTCGCCAGAGGTAATCAAAGATCAAATGTAGGTAGTCCATTTCAACAATTTTGGAAACTGCCAATGGCTAACTCGGGAACAAATAGAGCTATAGCGCCGCAAAAAAGCGCATTCGATAGCCCTCTTACAGACCTTTCTGAGTATTGTCCTCAGATTTGACCTCAGGTCAACGGTTTAGCCTCCAGAGGGCAAAAACTGTAAAAATAGCAGTTTTCACGAAATAGTTTTTCTTCGATAACTTTTGACTCAAGAGAGCCACGACATTACTTTTGGCAGCATCGTGTTCCCCTCGTCAAGACGCGTCGAATAAACTTTTTTTTACCTTGAAAGGTCATTTGGAAAAATTGACATCAGGTCAAAGTCATGACCTGACCGGAAAGGGTCATGTTGCATATCAGTCGATCCGTATCGTCGAGTTGAATACATCTGACGTGTTTTCATCGCTCTAGCACGTCTTTATCAAAAGTTATAGCCAAAAAACTGTTGGTGACCGTTCATGACCTGAGATGACATCAGGGGCACACAGAGGGGTCACAGGTGCATTTTTTCGATTCAGTGTGTCCGTTTACCTATGAACCGATGTTTGAGAGGGTTTGGAACATCATTCGTCCAAAAGAGACGCATTTCAATTTTCTCCCATTGACTTATAATGGAGAGGTCGCAAAATTGACCTGACCTTAGGTCACCGATATCAAAATTCAGAGATAAACATTTTGTACATACTGTTACTCTTGTCAATCGCTGAAAGTTTCAAGGCGATCTTTCAGTCGGTGTAGCTACGAAGAGGATTGAAACTTTTTCTGAGGTGAGGTCACTTGACCTGATCTGGTGACCTGACCTTAAGAGCCCTGGGTCTGAAATTTTCACAACATGTGTGGAAAAGATGCATGAACAGGTGTGCCAAAAACGGCGGGGCTCCGCGCTGCCGTTTTTGAGATAGCTGCGAAAACCGCACCCCCCCCCCCGGCCCGGCGCGGTTTAAAAAAAGAATCGACTTACGAGTGTCTGACACTTCGTTCTGCTGAATGCCTATATACACGTGACTACCAAACTAATTGTAGTGACCCCATGTTACATGACCCTCGCCCACCGAGAGCGCAAGGTCCGATGCCTAACTTGTGTATTTTTGACCTTGCGTGAAGTCATATGGCGTAACTAATGTCGCTTTTCATCGGAGTTTTTGCAACTGATCAAATTGAGCGAGCTAGTCGAAAAGGCCTCCAATAAACTCAGAAGGTCTTTTTTATTTTATCCGGTCCTATCCGATTTAATCCTCGCCCGTATTGGTATTTTGCCAGCCGCGAACTATAAGGGGGGGGGAGGGTCCGTCGGACATCTCCCTTGCCGTTTCGCCCCTGATCGAGCTAGAGCTTCTCAGAAAAAAAAAACGATCGTGTTGCCCGTGACGAGAGGAAGCCGATGATACCCAATTTTGAGGTCCTAGGTCGTTGTTTGACCTTCTAAATCAGGTCAATGACCCAAAAGTCGGCAAAAACGAGCCCTGTTAGAACGTCGTGAAGTGTGGCTGCTATGAGGTTTTCGGGGTGCTGGTCACAAATATCATGTAAGTTTTGATCACAGATGATGCCTTGGTGCATTTAGACCAGATTGAGTTAGGTTAGGTCAGGTCAACCAGTAGGGGTCCTGCCGGGTATTCGTAGTAGGTGTCAACCGCCTCTGACAGCTTCGTAACATGTTATGAAGGCACCAAAATTACTTCGTAAATGTTCAAATGGTTGCTAAATTCGAATTCAGCTCCAAAAACTAGCCTAGAAACATGTAAAACTCGAAAAAGTGAACCGAGTTCACCAAAGGTCAATGACCTGACCTGACCTTCAGGTGACCCTGACACCCACCCTAATGCATGAGAGCAACATCATATCACATGTTTGAACGCTTGAAACCACGAAAAGAGTGCAAACGCGCGACTAATGCGAGCCGACATGCGCCGAATCTCGATTCCGGCCAAACATGGTCTCGAAAAGTAGGTCACATGTCAAAAGTCATCTGGTTCAGGGTCATGAAGTTTTCAGGGTAGGTGTCGCGAGGGCACTGAAAGTTTTTTTTTGCGATCGGCCGCTTTTACGCGAGTTATTCGCGAAAAACCGACGGGAGTCCGTTCGCCCCCCCCCCCCTATACGGGCAAGTGTTACAACTGAAAATCCTAAGTCAGTGGTTGACCTTCCAGGTCAGGTCAATGACCCAAAAGTCGGGAAAATCGGGGACCAGTTAGGACTTCGTAAAATAATGCTGCTAAGGATTCTCGGGGTACTGATTACGAATTTTCTCATAATTAACCTGCGTCCCGTTGAGGGTAGGTAGGTACTGGATTTCCACGCTCTGATTGGGAGGGGGGGGGGTGCACCCATGTAACTCTGCTCCTGGGCCACGTAGCGATACGGGAAAGGCGGCGTTCCAAAGAGCGTTAAAAGTAATGGCAGAATTACTTCGGTCACTCTTTTGGTCCGGTCAAAGGTCAGGTCACCAGAGTTCACAAAAGGCCAAAGAATTTCGCCGATTTTCAGGTCTAATGTCGATAATTTTCAACAAACGGACACATAACTCGGTAACTTATAGAGCTACAGCGCTCCCGAAAGGCACATATTTGATAGCCTTTTTAACGCTCTTCCTGAGCGTTTCTCTTAGATTTGACCTAACATCAACGGTTTTGCCTGCAGGGGGCGAAAACTTCCAAAATGGACGATTTTTTTGCGGAAACAGTTATTTTGCAATCTCTTTTGACTCTAATCTTGCACGAGCTTACTCTTACCGGAATTGTGCTCCTCTCGTCAAGACGCATGGAATGAAATATAATTTGACCTTAAAAGGTCAACTTTAAAATTCGATGTCAAGTCAGGGTCCTGACCTGACCGGAAAGGGTCATGCTGCATATCAGTCGATCCGTATCGTCGAACACACCTAAGGCATTTTCATCGCTCTAGCCCGGCAGTTGCTGGGGTATTTCGCCACCCACCGTTTGCTGGGGGGGGGGGGGGGGGCGTTAGACGCCCCCAGCCGATAACTCGAGAACCAATAGGCGCAGCGAAACGCACGAGGCGGCAAACGAAAGAACGCGACGAGACGCTTCAGATGAGTACTTAAAAGTTGAATTTTGAGGTCACAGGTCGGGTCAAGGTCAGGTCAAACACCTTAAATCGGGTTTTCAGTAGCATGGACTTCAGGACTTGCAATGGGCGCCTCTCGTCATAAACTCTGTCAAAACGGTGCACACTGCACAATCCATCATAAAAGGCCTACAAGAGTGTCAGCTCCATGTAGGGGTCAGTCAAGCATAGGTCAGGGTCAAGGTCAGGTCAACCGGGTAGGCACATATCCCCGAAAATCAAAACTGATATTCGCAGCCTGTGACACATGTTTTATAGGTAATTTGGGGCGTAGAACACGATGGTGACATTCATTTTATCATATGTGTATGTGTTTTGCTCAAAAAGTTAAATTTAAGAAATTCATGTATCATGGTCGTGAAGTGGTCACGAGAAATTGCCAAGATTCAGTTCAAGATTATGGAAAATTCGGAACGATAATCAATAATTGAAGATAGCCATTTGATTGATCATGGTATTGGCAGTCTAATGGCGTTTACGGCATGTCTGTATGTCTATTCTGTGATTTTATATGATTTTTTGAACATATGCCGTTTTTGGTCGAAAACTCAGAAATCATGACGTCACTAAAATCTCGATATCTCAAAAATTTTCCGACCGATTTTTTTGAAACTTTGTCACAATAAACTTCAATCAATTCCCTACAGGTACGCAAAATTTGGCGCGCCTGCGGCGCGCCGTTTTTATCCTATGGCCCGGCGAAAAAAAAGTGGGGGCGTTTAACGCCCCCCCAGCAACTCGCGTGCTAGCATGCCCGTATCAAAAGTTATTCGCGAAAACTGTTTTTATCCTATGGCCCGGCGAAAAAAGTGGGGGCGTTTAACGCCCCCCCCCCCAGCAACTCGCGTGCTAGCATGCCCGTATCAAAAGTTATTCGCGAAAACTGTTAGATACCATTCGTGACCTGAGATGACCTCATGGACATAAGCAGGGGTCACGGGTGCCATTTTCATGTCTAGTGTGTCATAGTTACGTATAATTCAGTGTTTGGGAGTGTTAAGAATGACGTTCGTTCAAAAGAGGCGCCTTTCAATTTTCTCCTGTTGACTTATAATGGGGAGGTCGCAAAATTGACCTGACCTTAGGTCACCGATATCAAAATTACAAGATGTAAATTTTGTACATACTGTTGCTCTTATTAATTGCTGAAAGTTTCAAAACGATTGATGTCTCGCTGTAGCTTTGGTAGACATTGAAGCTTTTTATGAGGTGAGGCCACTTGAAGTGACCTGGTAACCTGACCTTGAGTGACCTTCGTCTGAATTTTTTCACACCCTGAGCAGAAAAACGTATTATAATGTATGACAAAAACCACAGGGAGCTGTTCACTCTCCCCAGCAGGGCGCGGTTTCATTTAATCAGAGGTGATGCATGTATGTATGTATTTGGAGTAGATGTGGTCAGGTCAGGTCACCGTCAGTTCAACCAGAAGCGCCCTGCTGGCTATCCATAGAAGGTATCAACCACCACTGACAGCTTCGCAACATGTTACGTAGGCCCCAAAACCACTTGGTAATGCTCAAATTGGTGTTAAATTTTAAATCAGCTCCTGCAGAAACTATCCTAAAAACATGTGAAATTCGAAAACGCGAATCAGGTTCATCAGAGGTCAATGACCTTGACATGACCCTTACGTGACCTTACAATTTACCATAAGGCATGACACAAATATGGTTTCACACGTTGGAACATTTGCAATCACAAAACGACTGGAAACGCGGATAATGCACGCTGACATACGCCGAATCGCCGGTCATTTGAGGTCAGGTCACCAGGCCAAGTGACCTTACCTCAGAAAAAGTTCGAAGGCTCTCTGTAGTTACACCGACTGAGCGATCACTTCGAAGCTTTCAGTGATTGATAAGGGTAACCGTATGTATAAAACGTATATCTCGTATTTTTTATATCTATGACCTAAGGTCAGGTCGATTTTGCGACCTCTCCATTATAAGTCAATGGGAAAGAAAATTGAAATGCGCCTCTTTTGGACGAATGTCGTCCAAAACCGTCTCAAACATCGGTTCTTAGGTAAACATGACACACTGAGCCGGAAAAATGCACCTGTATCCCCTCTGTGTGCCCCTGAGGTCATTTCAGGTCATGAACGGTCACCAGCAGTTTCTTGGCTATAACTTTTGATAGAGACGTTCCAGAGCGGTGAAAGCACGTCAGATATGTTTAGCTCGACGATAAGGATCGACTGATATGCAACATGACTCATTCCGGTCGGGTAATGACCTTGACCTGAGGTCAAATTTTCCAAATGACCTTTCAAAGTCAAGTTATAGTTCATTCGACGCGTCTGACGAAGTGAACACGATGCTGGCAAAAGTAATGTCGTGGCGCTACTGATTCAAAAGTTTTTTGTTTTTTTTGTTTTGTTTTTGTTTTGTTTGTTTTTTTGTTTTGTTTTTGCCCTTTGGAAGCTAAACCGTTGCCCTGAGGTCAAATCTGAGAGCATTACTCACAACGGTCTGTAAAAGGTCTATCGAATGCGCTTTACCAAGGCGCTGTAGCTCTATTGGTTCCCGAGTTAGCCGTTGGCTGTTTCCAAATTGTTAAATGGACTACATTTGACCTTTGATGACCTGGTGACCTGACCTTTGACCTGAACCAAAAATTATCGAGTGTTTCCGTCATTATTTTTGACGTTCTTTTGAGTGCCGCTTACCGCCGTGTCGCTACGTGGCCCAGGCGCCGAGTTAGACGGGGGTGTTCAGACACCCTTCCCCCCGGCACGGCGCGGAAGTCGTGGAGCACCGGCCCGGCGCGGGTTAAGGTGGCTGCATCTTACATTCGTAACAATGGTAGAAGGTTGTTGTAGGCGAGCAATGGCATCTTTGAGCATCATCATAAGTAGAAAAGTATGTCATCAAAGTCATCAAAAGCGTAATGCCCTCCGGAAGTCGTACAGCTGAGCTCTATGGTCTCCCAAAAACACATAAGCCAGACGCACCACTCAGACCTATCGTCTCAGCATGCGGAGACCCCCTGGACAAGTTAGCATGGCTTCTGGAAAGGATAATTACGCAGCTACTGACCTTTGTGCCGGCCCATTTGACAAACACAGACGACTATCTAGACAGACTACGGACCCAGTTTCCCCAAGGACTGCCAAAAGATTGTATAGTGTTTTCAGTTGACGTGACCAACCTCTACGGAAATATTCCCACCCACGAGGCAATCACAGCTACCTTGAATCTTATGAACAGACACTTGGACGATATTGACACTTGTGGACTCACTGTAAAGGACATCGACTCCCTCCTTAGACATTGTCTCAGCAACAACTACATTCGATTTGGTCAAAAATACTTCAAACAGACAGAGGGAGTGGCGATGGGATCCAGGATCGCCCCACCGCTAGCCATTATGTTCATGGACGCAGTAGAATCGATGATACTCACCTCTCCAAATTCAAAGTATCAGCCTATGACGTACATGAGATATATCGACGACATTCTCGGTATTTGGACACACGGACCGGACAAACTAGACGAATACTTCCGATTCCTCAACGACTTTCACCCAGCCCTAAAGTTCACGATAGAGAGGACCGACCAAACTCCAAACAGATGCATACCATACCTTGACACCATGATCAGAGTGAAAGAAGACGGCTCTTACAGCACTGAGCTCTACATCAAACCTATGACAGCCCCCATCATCATTCACTACACGTCAGCACACCCGATGCAATGCAAACGCTCTGTACTACACTCTCAGCTTCTACGCGCCAAACGACTAGGTTCTGATAGACAAGCACAAGAACGGGGCATGGGACTCATGGAATCACTGTTCAGACACAATGGATACCCGAACAGACTCATTCAAAGCACTAAACACAAAATCATGTATCACAGACAAAGATCAAAAAGACGAAACACTAAGCAACGAGACACCGACACGACTTACATATCTCTCCCCTACATAGACGAGACCCTTGCACGACGAGTCAACGGGGTAGTGCGCTCATGTGGCGTACAGGCACGTATCGCGTGGACCAGTGGGAAAACGGTGGCCAAACACATCGTGAGGTCAGCGCTGGAAAGCCCCCCGTGCCCTGCTGGTGCCAAACGCTGTGCCACATGCGAAGCAGGGCTCCCAGGCCGCTGTCACATCAAAAATGCCGTCTACAAAATTACATGTAATCTTTGTGACAATGAAAGTACTATTTACATTGGCGAAACAAAAAGGCGCATCCGTGACAGATTCAATGAACACTTTCGTGACGCTAAGAACAAGGCAAAAAACACCCCTCTTGGGGATCACGTTACCCAAAGACACCCATCATGTACAATCACATCATCGTCATTCAAAATCTCCATTGAAAGAGTGTGTAAAGACGTCGCTGATTTAAAAATATCCGAATCAGTGGAAATAAGGAACCAAAAACCATGTTTGAACACCCAAACTTCATCCTGGCCACTTCTGCAGCGTCCATCGTACACCCCCACATAACTACGTTGTACATATCCACAAATTGATTGTGACAACTACTGTCTGATTGTGCCGTTGATTTAGGCTGCGCCAAACAATGTGATGATTCATGCAGATTCTATGTTGTTATTTTGTATTGTATATTGATCTTGTGTGTTGTATATTGTACATGTATCGTAGGTATCATGGACGGCGCATCGTTATTTCGAGAGCCATGTATATATGAAATTATTCTCTCATCAAGGAGCTGATTGAAGCGCTGCACGATTTATTGATTGATGGAATCGAATTTTGTTTGTTTGTGTCGACAATTGTTTCTGTACATTCTGAAGATGGCGCAAGCCGAAATATATCAATGATTTTGTTTAATTATTCAATTTCAACAAAAAAGTGCAAAGAATGAGCATAAGGTTATTTATACATACTTTTCTACTAATGGTAGAAGGCGTTGATTTTATTTGATTTTTATAGCCCTGCCTTGGGTAAAGTATCTGGGTATTTATTCACAGCGAAGTCACTTTCTCCATTACCGTTCGGGTGTCATGTCGCATGCGGTTATCGGACACTGCGTTAAAAATCATTTAAATGCCTAGCTAAGCACACAGTTTGAAATAACCCGGTTCCCTGGGCTGTTGACAAACTGTTAAAATTGCCAGGACCAAATATGAGTCAAGGTCAGTAGAATGGAAGCATCACACCTACTCAAACACAAGAGATACATATGAAAAACTCGTTATGACGACGCTGAGAAAATTGGTCACCTGAAACATTAACCCGCGCACCGACGGGGGGGGGCGGATATCCGCCCCCCCCCTGAGGTTTTTCGCGAATAGCGGGAAAACCGCGGCGCGTAGCGCCGCGAAATTTTGTATGACTATTCCCTTATCAATTTTACACATGGTGTGCAATTTTGAACCTCCTATCTTTCAAGGTCAGGTCACCAGGTCACTTTGAATGACCCAACCTCAAGTCACTTTTTTGCAACTTTGTCACCGTGCCAGAGCTACAGTAGATGTCGGAGGCCTTTGAAAGTCGCAGGATGTTATTAGGTCATTAGTAGCTACAATTTGTATATCTCGGAATTTTGATATCGGTGACCTAAGGTCAGGTCAATTTCGCGACCTCCCCATTATAAGTCAATGGGGGAAAAATCAACTCCCTGTTTTTACCACTAAAACGGGTCGGAATGGCCCCATATACCATACATGACTTCATATACGATCAACCTTCACTACCTTGAGGTCTGTTTTGCTGTTGGGCAGCTGTGAGGTCATGTGACGTCATCAAAGGTCACCAAAGGTTTTTGGCCAATAACTCCGTACAGGAACAAGATACAGACGCGTGGATGGTCTCATTGTGTTCAGCTCGTCAAGACGCATCGAATGATATACATGATGACCTCGAGGTCACGTGACCTGAGGTCAACCTTTGACCTTGACCTTTCGAGGTCAACATATATATCATTCGATGCGGATTGACGAGAGGATCACGATGATGCCCTTAGTTTGTTCCTATCTTGACTAATTCGAAAGTTATTCGAGAAAAACTCTCTCCATATTTAGCGCCGCCATTTTGACTTTTTCGACCCCTGTGACGTCATCTTTGACCTGACCTGAAAATGACCTTAGTAAAAATTGTAGATCTTGACCGTGCGTATCCGATGCCGTTTACCGCTTGTCGCTATCTTGCTTCGTTCTCGAGATCTCAGGGGGGGGGGGCGGTCATCCGCCCCCCCCGTCGGTACTAAGTTGGCGCAGACCCCCGTCGGTGCGCGGGTTAATTTCCGGAAAAACCGGCTGAACAGGCCCACTGCACCAGCCAAGTTACCTCGACAGTAGAGTTATTTGGCTGTCTCAGAGCCTCTTGTTCAATGTGTACAATGTCAACATTTTACATTAGGTCCGACATGCTATCAATCACTTTATGTGCTTTAAAAAAAAGGCGCACGTGAAGCCTCAACACCTGGCAAGCCAAAAATATCAATATTTCTCTTGGTTTTACTTTTTTGACCTTCAGTTCATTACTCATGCCACTCATGCCTAAATTGTTGGTGCACTTGAACGATCTGACAGGCTTGAATATTCGGACCATTATAGTTGTTTCATTAGTTGAAATTTATTCACCTATTGTCCAAAGAGTGTAAAATGAATGTAAAACTTAGGTATATTGTTGAAAATGAGCGGAATATAGCGTCAGTTTTGCATAAATATCGTTTTCTAAAAAAAAAAAAACAAGTGGCAGAAACGGCAAACAAGGAAAATAAACAACAAAAACAACGATTAAAGCAAAAAAACTCCTCACTGTTAAGTGATTAACATTTTTTAAGCCAAAAATTTAATTTAAAAATTTTATAACTTTAAGTAGCTGTTATGTAACAGCTTCTCGTTTGTCGGTTTGTCGCAACTGCTAAAGTGAATGCGCATTGTGGGAAAATCTACATAAAAGTGAATTGAACATCAAATTGCTATGACAACAATTAGGCAGTCAGTGGACTTTTGAACGGCCTGCATTTTCAATCTAACTGTTCCATCAGCAACGGCCGATGTCGTATGTATGTACATCTGTCTAGGCATTAGCGCATATGTTGGTGTTGCGTATATTTTGCGCATATGTTGGCGTTGTTGATGTTGCGTATCGCTGGAGAATGGAGGTGATCCTTGCCCAGTTCCCATTAGATTGTTGAAAGTCGAAGAGTCAGCCTGCTACCTCTCGCGAGCCCTGTGTCTGTGCCTCGCTGTTCCCAATGTCGCGATAAACAGCCAGCGGCAGCGACCTCAGCGGCCCATCCTCTGCGACCTTCCCCCTCCTGCGCGGTTCGCTCCAGACCCAGTGAGGGGTTCTGGGCCTCACACAGACCCTGCCAGGGCGGCCACCGGGCGCGCCACGTCGGCCGCAGTTGGGTATATAAGCCGGGCCGGCGCGCCGGTGGGCGACAGAGCTGGGCCGTCCGGACAAGATGGCCGCCTCACTCGTGCTGCTGCTGCTCGGTAAGTGCTGGCTGACCAGATATACCGTCCCTCCTGCTGCTCGTGCATCTCTCAATGAAGCTCGCTATTTCGTTGGTACTTACGGCAACCGTATCGTTTAACATCGTCCTAGAGAAGGCCATACCAAATCATCGTCATAAATTGTGCTTATCTTTGCGAGATCGTGTACGAATAGGTCACACATTGCTTACGTTGTTTCTACATTCGGTAAAATAATCCATAAGAGCGTTTTTTTTTTTTTTTAAATAGAAAAACGCTTACCAATACGATTGCTATGACAGAATGTAACTGCATAGTTATGGAAAGCTCCAACAAAATAAGGAAGTGTGTCGAGAAATTTCATACTAAACTTTAATCTTACGAACAATCAGCGTCTACTTACACCTTCTTTCTCATAATCCCTGTTAAGCTGTATCAATTAAATCAAAACATAGGTACATGGTCCATTTTATTCAATTTCCACCCTCGCTGTAAACGTCTATATGGACACACTACGAGATTTGCTAAGACTGGGAATGCTGGTTTGCGCACATTGTAGTGATTAAACGAATAATATTTTTCAAATATGTTTTGAACACCGATTAAGTACCTACCGTAGTGCTTAACGCCGCCCGTACATACGCTTGGTCCCCGAGTTCAGTTACAACGTTACAATTTCCGACAAGTCGACCGTCGCTGTTGCCTTGTAAATACAGTCAAATACGAAATGTGCGTCGAGGAAATGGGATTCATGTATAAAAAAAATTAAGCGAGTCAATCCTGTGTGTGTTACAATGTGCACTAACCAATTTTTTTTCAAGTAATTCACTTAACAAATATCATGTGTTCAAAGCGACTTTTAAGTAAAAAGCCAACCTTAAAAAACAGTCACTAAAAACAGTGTAAAACAGCGGTCGAAACTAGGGTATTTGTAACTAGCTCAACACTCAGACGTGTTTATCCGCGTAACAACTTTGTAAATTTCAGAATACAAAAGCCTAAACAAAAAATATAGCATCTTAAGGTAAGTACCTATGCTAAAGACGGCATTGTGCTCGGCTCGTTAATCAGTTAATAATCAATACTAGTCAATATAACTCTGCTTTATCAAGCAGTTTTGTTGCCTTCATTGCCACTGTTTCAGCGACTTGCGTTGTTATATTTTCCAATTGATGATTTCCATTTCACATTCAGTAAATGTGACAATGCAATTCAACTATCTAGCTACCATAGGTCGGCCGAAAATGACGTCAGAGTGACGTGATGTCGGCCGATTTTTATGCAAAACATCGAACAACGGCCATCGCTCTCAAGAACTCAGTATTTAAGCTACACCTAATTTTTTTGCATGAGTGGACTTACAATGAACGTGGCTATTAAGCTGCTATCTCCGATTTTCCAAATTTTAAACATTTGGAAAAAAAAATATTGATATAGGTACAATCACAAAAATATATTTTGATTAAAAAAAAATTAGTTTTCGAAAACAACCAGAACATATGTGATAGAACACCCTTTGATGACCTACTCTAGAAAATTTAAGCCCAATATCTTCAAAAAATGTTCAAGTTATACGCATTATTTCAATTTCAAAAATATAGATTTTTAAAATCCATTTGCAGCACGTTTTTGACATCTTACAGCAATATAGATAGCACCATCGAGCTCCTTAGCTCAAATTGGATCTGATTGGCACCTTTTTGCAAAAAAAAATCAAAATTTGACCTTCCTTGACCTGAAAGTGACCTAACCTCAGGTAAATTCAGCTGCAGATGACCTCAAATGACACAGACGACATTGTTTTCGAAATATTTGAGCAAAATGGACCATGAAACATGCGTCACGTGACCGATACATGATATAAAATTTCTGTGACCTAGGAGCACCTGGCCTTGACCTGTAAAATTCGAATTTCAAGTTCGGTACCCTCAGGGTATCTAAGGCATATAGCAAGGAGTGCGTAAACCAAAAATGAGCCTTATCGAACTCGTTAGCTGGCGGCCAGAGTGATTAAGCCATAAGAATTGTTTTCAGGTACCTATTGAAACGTTGAGTTGAGCATTGTTGATAAGATTATCACGAGTATGAAAAATAACCTCTTGCTCATATCTGACATACGTCTCTCTTGTTCCATTGTAACACTGTACCACTGAGGAAGGGCCACGCCCGAATATATATTGGTCTTTAATTTTTTAATTCCTTCAGATATGAGCAAGAGGTTATTTTTCATACTCGTCATAATAATTGTGATTAACCCGCGCCCAGCTGGGGGTCCTGGATTTCCACGCCCTGCTGGGGGGGGGGTGTTTGAACACCCCCCCTTCTAACTCGGCTCCTGGGCCACGTAGCGATACGCGGAAGGCGGCGTTCGAAAGAGCGTAAAAAATAATGAGGAAATCACTTCGGTCAATTTTTTGGTCAGGTCAAAGGTCAGGTCACCAGAGGTCATTGAAGGCAAAATTTCGCCGATTTCCAGGTCGAATGTCGACAATTTCCAAGAAGCCAACGCATAACTCGGGAACCAATAGAGCTTCAGCGCTGCGGAAAAGCGCATTCGATAGCCCTATTAACGCCCTTTCTGAGTAATTCTCTCAGATTTGACCTAACGTCAACGGTTTTGCCTGCAGGGGGCAAAAACTGCAAAAATAGCCGATTTTTTCGGAAACAGTTTTTCTGCAATAACTTTTGACCCAAGCCTTGTACGAGCTTACTATTACCGGCATCGTGTTCCTCTCGTCAAGACGCATCGAATGAACTATAACTTGACCTTGAAAGGTCAACTTGAAAATTTGACCTCAGGTCAAGGTCATGACCTGACCGGAAAGGGTCATGTTGCATATCAGTCGATCCGTATCGTCGAGCTGAACACATCTAAGGCGTTTTCATCGCTCTAGCATGCCTCTATCAAAAGTTATTTGCGAAAAACTGTTAGATACCATTCGTGACCTAAGATGACCTCAGGGCATAAACATTGGTCACGGACACCATTTTCATGTTCAGTGTGTCTAAACCACTTGTAATTCAGTGTTTGGGAGTGTTTATAATGTCTTTCGTCCAAAAGAGGCGCATTTCAATTTTCTCCCATTGACTTATAATGGGGAGGTCGCAAAATTGACCTGACCTTAGGTCATCGATATCAAAATTCTGAGATATACATTTTGTACATGCTATTACTCTTAGCAATCGCTGAAAGTTTCAAAGGGATCGGTCACTCGGTGTAGCTATGACAGACATTGAAACTTTTTATGTGGTGAGGTCACTTCAAGTGACCTGGTGACCTGACCTTGAATGACCTTGGTCTGAAATTTTCACAACATGTGTAGAATTGATGTATGATAAGGTGTACCAAAAACGGCGGCGCTCCGCGCCGCCGTTTTTGAGATATTCGCGAAAAACCACAAGGGGGGGTGTTCAAACACCCCCCCAGCAGGGCGCGGGTTAAGCCAAAATTCTGTCTTACTTTGACCAGTGATCTGTGACGTAATCGGTGACCTCGAGGTCAATAAAATAAGATATCGCTCAACAGTTATTCCAGGGCTATCAGACGCCGTTTGAATATTGACGATCGGCCCAGTACCTACATGGTTTCGGAGATAGGACTGGGGAGCCCCCCCCCCCTCCCCCGCTTAGCCAGTCGCGTTATGGAAAATACCCCAGTCACGCACGGGTTAATTTCGAAATGCCAAAATGTTGAAGGATACTGGCCGATGCTCAATTATTTGCGCATTATTGAAAGATATATTGTTCAGCTGACAATCATCACAAGTTCATCCACCTATTGTGCTCTTTGCAGTTCGCCTCCATGCAGCCATAACCAGCGAGGGCTTATAAGTTTTTTGTAAGGGTTTAAGGCCTTTTACGAGGTTTTATAAACATGAAAATATCCGACTGCGCTATTATTGTCTAAAGGCAATCTCGAACTCTGTCAGTTACACAAAGACAAACCCCTGATGTTAAAGATAATATTAGCCAACTTAACTGATGTTTCCACATTAGCAGTAACTTTTTTCACGTGAATGAATATATATGTGGAACATTGTAGTCAACAACTGCTACACCTGCTGGTATCGGTTGAATAAGATCTGTGATCGAATATACCCGAATTTGGTTCTTTTGTCATTTTATTCCGATTCAATTAGGGATTTGGAAAAGGAAAAGCGTCCAAAAAATGTTGTTTTATGCTGCTATAACATAAGACCAAATACTGTCAAAACATGCCAGCCAATGCAATGGGTAGAATATAGGTACCTACTTTGGCATGATCATTGGATAAGTACCATTGTCATACAACTCACTTTAATCTAATCTTTAGCTTCCCCGTTACCAAGCTTTTTACACTCATTTTTACATGCGCTGGGCTGCATCGCAAACTAATCCTCCGTTACTGCTTACATTAGAATACCTCACAGACTGCTATATATAATGGAAAAAAATGTCTTGGCTCACATTTTATTATAAAACTTATCGTTATCAACGCCTTGCGATTCCTTTTAGCAGTTCAGTGCCCTTTTAATAAGCACTTGTGCACCCATACTTCAAGCTCACCTAGTTCTGTCTCTGTTTCTGTTGGCAGTGTCGGTGTGCGCTGCCGAGTTGGGCTTCCAGCCCAAGCGGCAGTACACCTACCTGTACGAAGGAAAGCAGGCCAGCGGTATCCCCGGTATCCAGTCGCAATGGTCCGCTCTGGGAATGAAAATGAAGGTCACAGTCCAGGTGCCCACCGCCGGCAACCTCTTCTTCAAGCTGGAGAACGTCCAGCAAGGTGAACTGAAGAACACCTACACACAACAGCCGTGGCGCAAGAGCTTCAGCCTGCCGTACTCTCCAGTCCAGCAGTACCAGCAGGAGCTCAGCAAGGTCTTCAAGGTGGAGCTCAACGGCGGAGTGATCAGGAAGATCATCACCTCTGGAGAGGAGCCTATCTGGGTGGTCAACATCAAGAAGTCGATCGCGCAGATGTTCCAGCTGGATATGCAGAAGCACCAAGCCATCGACGTGCCGAGCATGGTTCAGCCCAGCGGATACCAGAGTGGTCAGCAGGCCGACTTCTTCCGCGTTATGGAGGAGAGCATCGGAGGCGAGTGTGAGACCCTGTACGAGACGACGCCGGTCTTGCCGCAGGAGCTCAAGGGCGACATGGTGCAGGAGCTGACTCTTCTCTCCCAGACCTCTCTGCCAGGCATCAAGGTGCCCGACTTCGACAGCTTCCATCCGTTCGTCGTTACCAAGACGAAGAACTACCAGAACTGCAAGTCGAGGCCCAACTGGCAGCACATGACTCCTGGTGCCGTCTCCTGCCACACCGAAGACTGCTACCTGACCGCCTCAAACCGCAGCGCCTCAGCACGCTACGTCCTGGACGGCGACCGCAACAACTTCCAGATCCAGTACGTGGTGGCCGAGAGTGAGGCACTCATGTTCCCCTATGGTCATGAGACTGAGCAGCTGTGGACAGTCACCAACCAGACACTGTTCCTGCAGAAGAACGAAAAGATGGTCTCCTTCATCGGGGAGCCACATCAGGGAGTGACGCACAATACCCTTGCCTTCCAGTACCCCACCGCTGACGGCAAGGAGCTGAAGATTCCCGACCTCAAGTCGGCGCCACAGCTGAGCACTTACATCCCGGGCGCACCAGTCAAGCTCATCCTGGAGAAGATGCCCCCCACCCAGCTTGTCGGTGTCATCGTCCAGCTGATCCAGAAGGTAGATCAGATGACGCAGAAAGTACCCGATCCAGTCCAGCAGGATGTCACAGGCTACATTCTGGAGATTGAGCGAGCACTCAGCTGGTTGAGCTATGATCAGCTGGGCCAGATCTACAGTCAACTGAAAACTGATGGTCAGAAGGGTATCTACTGGGATTGTCTGGCTATGGCTGGCACCAACCCGACTGTGATGAGGCTCATTGACGACATCTCCAGCAATAAGGTGGACTTGAACCGCATGACACCTATTCTGGCCACACTGCCGGTCAACATAAAGACGCCCACCTACCAACTGATCCAACAACTCTTCCAGCTGTTCCGGTCACCAATGATTCAGTCACACCAGATGCAGCGAGCGACAATGGCTTTGTCTCTCTCTAACATCTTCTACCAGATCTGCATCAGCAACACGACCGTGGAGCACAGTTACACGCAAGGACTGTACAAAGAGCACTTCTGCAACAGTCAAACGAATGCTCTTCTGAAGGAGCAGTTCATTCCTTTCTTGGAAAGCATCATTCAGCAGTCCCAAGAATCCGAGAGGCTCGCCTTCATCCAAGCTCTCGCTAACACCGGGGACAAGAGCATCATCCCAGTTCTGGAGAGTATTGTGACAATGCAAAAGAGCCCGTTGGAAGCCAGCAAGGCCATTTACGCTTTCTATCGCGTTGTTGCACAGTACCCAGAGAAGGTGCGCAAGATCATGTCGCCGATCTACCACGACATCTCTAAGCCTGTCGAGGTTCGCGTTGCTGCAGTTACCATGGTTCTCGCCACCAACCCTCCCATCGCCTACTGGCAAAAGATCGCCACAAGCACCTGGTTTGAGCCCAGCAGTGCTGTTGCTGCCGTCATCCACAGCACCTACAGCACCATGGCCAATATCACCATGGCCCACGTTGAGCCGCTGTTCGAGATGAGCCGGAACGCTCGCATCACACTTCCTCTTGTGCGTCCTCCCCAGGGTGGATATGCCCTCAGCGGAAGCTACAGCTCCCATAACGGCCAGTTCATACCTCAGTACCAAGTGGCTGCCATCTCCCACTGGGCCACCATTGCGTCCAAAACATCGGTTATTCCAAGCGTTCTGTACCTGGAATTCCAAAACTACGTTAACAGCATCCTCTACAGCAACCACCGGTGGAGTCTCAACATGCAGGGTGGCCAGCAAATTATCGATGACATCATGGGAGTCGAGTACAATAGCCAGCAGCGTGCACGTCAGTCACCGCGCGATCTCCGCGCTGTCTATCAGAGTCTTGATAGCTTCATGCAATCTATGAAGGAGAAGCTGCAAGCTCCAGAGAAGTTCCACGCCACCCTGTACGCTCAACTGCTCGGAGCAGTCGACGTCTTCGTGGCCCTCGACGAGAGTAGCTACAGCTCTTGGCTGCAGAAGGTCCGCCAGGGTGGAATCTGGTCGTCACAGCAGGTGCAGAAAATCACTTACCTTGAGGATACCACCGTCACCTTCGCCTCTGAGATCGGCATGCCTGTCATCTATTCGAAGAAAATGCCAATGATAGCTTCTGTTCGGGGTCAGATGAGCGTTGAATGGAAACCGCAGGACGGTCAGTATCACGTCACCATGGATAACGTCCAGCCGTTTGTTGCTGTCACGAATCTCGTCACTGTCACCACCATTAACCCCTTCTCGCTGCGTTCGCTTGGCGCTGGCGTTGAGAACAAGCTGCAGCTGTCGCTGCCTATGTCATTCGAGGCAACCCTGGACACTCGGGCGAAGACTATTCAGCTCGAGATTCAGCCTATTCAGCAGCAGTCGTCGACCCAGGTCAAGGTTGCCCACATTCGTACCTTCCCCTTCACCACTGCAGTAGAGGTCAACAAGTACGAGAGCCTCGTCACATTATCTGACACCAAGGAAATCACTTCATCTCACCCCACTGAGTGGAAGCTGCCATTCGGCAAGGACGTTGGAGTCGAGGCCTACCTGCGACTGGTTTCTGACAGCCCTGTCATGAGCTTTGGCACATTCTGGGCCGAGGCGGCAAAGCGAGGCCGTACTGGACTTACGAGCTACTGGTTCATGATGGAGTCGCTGCGCTCACGACACTACGATGTTGTGATCGACACTGCTCGGTCTACCTTCCAGAAACTACAGGCAACGTTTGCTCTTGTGTCGCCGGATGGTCAGTCACCTGAAATGCGTCGCCCGATCATCACCAGCCAGGAACACACCAGGCAGATTCAGTCTAACATCCAGCAGACGCGGCAGATGCTGCAGAACCAGCATATGCAGAGTCCGCAGATGTCCCAGCAGCAGAGGCAAGTGATGAGCGTCAAGTACGGATATTCTGCGACGGCCACCATCTCGCAGAAGAATGGCTCTCCGCTGCAATACTCTTCGAAGATTGCTCTGCTCACTGATCCCAACTGGTACACTCAGAAACTTGCACTCAAGGCAAACTCTCCGAACGGCGAGACATGCCTCGACGCCGAGCTTGCTTTCCCGACTCTCAGCGACATCCGTGATGAGCTGCTGAGGACGGAGATCAAGGCACCGGTATGGGCCAAGCTCGGCTACGGACGCAGCTGCCAGGAACATTCTCTGAAGATGCAGGGCTATGTGCGTCGTGACGAGCTCGCCAAGGAGTATGCCACGTCCTGCCCGGAGGCTCAACGCTGCAGTCAGCACGAGAGGCAGGGAAATCCCAACTCTGCCGACTGCCGCCTTGCCAAGGACCATGCTGCGCTGGCCAACTATTACGACCTGGAGTTCACTGGGAGCGCTGTAAGTAGCCTACAAACGAGAGCGAAAGAAATGAGTGCTTTTGAATGTATGAGATTGTTAACGTTAACAATGTAGTATTGTTGACGACAAGTATTCCTCTTTTATTTTGCTTTTAATGTCTTATTTTGTTTCTTATAATGTTTTATTTTGATTTTAATGCCTTATGATGACCAAAAAAATGGGAAACGATTCATTTCATGACTAATGCCATCTTTTGTCATGGTTGCATTTGGTTTCGCATCGCTGATAAAAATGTGACATTCTGGCATAGAACAGGAACATGTTAAGTGGCTGACTATTACCCGTCTATTGCAGGTGACGCAGGACGTGCTGCAGGCGTGCTACAATGTAGAAAGCTTCTTCAAGTACGTGCTCTGGCCGTACATGAACGACAATAGATTCTCTCAGAACCCAAGCGGCAAGGTCAATGTCAAGATGCAGCTAAAACCGTCCACCAATTCTCTCAGCATTCAAGTCCTGAAGCCTTACGCGACCACTAGCTTTGCCAAAGTGCAGCTACCGTTCAACATGCTGCAGGAGCCGTGGCTTCTGACCATGCGCAAGTCGATCTCGAAGAAGATCGTCGACAGCCTCTATGGTGTTGACAAGACGGTCTGCCTGGTCGACCGGCTGGTAGTGAAGACCTACGACAATGTGACGCTGGCACGCCACCCGTCCGAATGCTGGACCCTGCTGACTGCGGACAGCAGCCGCATTCGCAACATCGCTGTGTTCGAAAAGCAGTCGACCATCCGCGTCGTGGTGGAGGGCATGGTTGCCGAGTTCGACCTCGGCAGCCTGAGTCACTTCAAGGTGGACGGCCAGCCCCAGAATATCGATGCTCGCACACCTGTCACTCTGCGTGACAACGCCACCCGTAAGACCGTCCTCCTGGTCCAGATGCTGTCCCCCGACACCATCAAGGTGGTGGCTCCGGAGCACTACGTCAAGCTGATCATCTCGAAGGAAGGAGTGCAGATCCACGCCTCCCTGCTGGCCTACCGTAACCGCATGCGCGGAGTGTGCGGCGACTTCGATGGCGAAGAGCAGAGCGACCTGGTGGGTCCCAGCGGCTGCATCTACAAGACTGGCCAGGAGTTCTACGACGCGTACCGGGTGGCTCTGGACGGCTCCTCCTCCCAGTGCCAGTGGCAGGAGCCCTCTCGCTGCATCCGCCGACCGGCTCAGGCACAGCCGTCTTACCAGTCGATGCGGTTGCAGCAACCCTATCGTCAAATGCGTGGCCGCTACTAATGCGTCGTTGCAGGACTTTCCAGCCTGTGCGCCCCTCATTTGATTACTGATTGTAACGGACAACAGACCCATGCGCGAACTTTGAGCTCCCATCGTGACCTACGTGTACAAATGATCAATGGTATTTGTCTGTTTGGTGATGCAATTAAATCACGCATCACATGTGGACGACTGTATGTAGTTATAAATAAAGCATGACACATAGCAGATGTCACGTCTTTTCGGAACATCCGAGGTGAAGTGAAAATATCGGAGGAGTTTCACCGTATGCAGTCATAAACGATAGCTACTGGCACTTGCAAGATACCGAAGATATTAGCGTTTAATCTTCCGCACCTATCATGCCTATGCTTCAAACTAAGGGTACATATCACATCACAACAGGTTAACGTGAGGAACATACCACCGTCCACCGATCCTTTTATACGCCGTCTCCAGGCCTCCAAGCGCCATTCTCTTGACTAAATAGGCATTAGACAATAGACATTCATCTGACCGCACGATTCGCTTGTCAGTCGTCAGCCGTTACACAGCCTGTTAGCGTATATGACTCTGCACTGGCTAGTGGCTACCGTCCTCGATTCATGATCCCTATTGTTAGAAATTCGTAGATATTCAGTTTTGCTCAATCTGAATCATGCGACACCACTTATATGCCAATTTATTAACATATTTGAAGGTGGGAGGATCCCTTTAAACTTTCAGGCGGTGGGGGGCATTTTTTGCCCCCCCCCTTTAGTTTTTTCGTTATATCTCGAGAACCGCTGCGCCGATCGTCACCAAACTTTCAGTGCCCTCCCGGGAGTAGCTAGCGCACATGGTGACCAAAAATTTTTCCAAAGGCTATGATAGGTTGGCCGCTAATGACGTCAGAGTGACGTCATTTTTGCCATTTTCGACCAAAAAAAAGGGTTTCGCAGGAAGAGCTGTCAGGCCTACAGCTTTCGAGATACAGAAAAATGTTCCGACATGAAAGGTGTGAAATCGAGAGGGCTACAAAACTGCAATTTCGGTTTTTCGAATTTTTGGATTTTGACCCCCAAAAATAAAAAAATGGACTTTTTGAATATAATAGCCGAAAAATCCAAAAAAATGAATTTCGAAAAAACAGAATATATGTGATATTCCCTACCACCTTCTATCTACATACCAAATTTGAGATCAATACCTCTTTTTTGGCCAAGCTATAGCGAATAAACTTCAAAATTGATGACGTCAAATTTTCAGACTCAATTTTCAGCAATTCTAGACCACGTAGCGCAAAACAAAGACCACCATTAGACTCCCCGTGACGAGCTGCATCGAATCGTTACCCATTTTATGCAAAAATATTAACTTTGAAATTTGACCTTTTTGACCTGACCTTTTTTTTATAAATTTAGTCCGAACCTTTTGATGGGAAGGATTCACGAGGACAGAGCCACCGCTAAGCAAAGCTTGTTGCGATGACCCTGCCCTCTACCCTCCGATCGCGCAATTCCGGTGCTATGGCATAATTTAGAGTCCAAAGTTTAACCCGCGCGGGGCTGGGGGGGGTAAATTTTACCCCCCCTCGCGAATTTTTGCAATATCTCAAAAACGGCGGCGCGTAGTGCCGCCAAACTTTCAGTACCTTTTCTTACATCAATTTGACACATTCTCTGAAAATCTGAGCGAAATCCGTCGGAAAATTGTTGAGAAATTGACGTTTTAGTGACGTCATGTTCGCCATTTTCGCCTCAAAAACGGCAAAAGTTCAAACGCCGCTAGCATCTTCATTTTTAAAGGAATAAAGACGTAACAAAAAAGGTTATACGTAATTCTACTTTGTCTATCAAATGGCTATCTCGTTTTTTTTTGAAAATTTTGGATTTTTGCCCAATTTTTCAAAAAACTGACTTTTTTTGGAAAATAATTATAAAATCCAAAATTTTGAGTGTATCGAAAAAACGGGAATATATGTCAGAGAAGTGGTCTATGTGCATCTACATACCAATTTTTAGAAGAATCGGTTCAAAAATGTGGGAGTTATTGAAAATTTTATGACGTCACGACACACACAAAATTTGAAAAATGATTTTTTTTGGAAGTTCTGGACCTCGTACGGAAACAAAAATAGCACCATTCGATTCGCCGTGAAAAACTGCATCAGATAGACACCTTTTTAGGCCTTAACAACCAACTTCAAAATTTGACCTCACTTTACCTGACCTTTGCCTGACCTCGACCTGAAACGCATCCAGACGTGGTCCATATCACTTATTGAGTGTGCCTATTGAATTCTATGAGTAAAATGACCCATAAAACATGTGTCGCACATGCCCTTTTCTATATTTTGTTTTTGATGACCTGACCTGACCTGACCTGACCTGACCTGACCTTGACCTTGACCTCTGAATGATACTGTATGCAACGAATATTGTCTTGGTAGCCTAAGAACACGTTTTGGGCAATCAGTCTCAGTCCATGACTCCATTCTTCGGCAACTACGGTGCAAGGCCGATACTGTAGACAGTTGCAATTTGTACCCTTGACCTGACCTTGACCTTGACCTCAAACTTTAAATTAAGTACATTTTTTTAGTTGTTCGTGATGAGATCTTTCGATTGGCGTTTGAATTTTCCAAATCGGAGCATTAGTTCGGGAGATAATAGGGGGGTAAAATTTACACCCCCCCCCAGCCCCGCGCGCTCGGCTGGAGACCCCAGCCCCGCGCGGGTTAACGTGCGCACAAGGCCGCGCACGGCCGGTCCCCTCGCTGACTTCGCCTGGCTACGGCCTGCCACCAACCGCAACCATACCTGTCAGGAGGCCCATAAATGTCGAGCGCCCGTCGCGCTTCGAACCCGGATTGTCGTCTGTCATAACCGGGGACGCGTGCTCTCACCACGCGGAGTCCAACGCTCTAACCAACTGAGCTACGGGACCGGCGGGACCTTGACCTGACCTCCACCAGAAAGTGACCTAAACCGTACCTGATGGTCTTATAACCAATACCATTGAGTTGGAAATGAAAAACTGGCCATAAAACATGCATCGCACAACCTTAGTAAAGTTGGGTTCATGTGGTGACCCTTGGTGACCTTTGGTGACCTGACCTGTGACCTGACCTGGTATGAACAGTGACCTCTAATAGCAACATATGTACTAGACAACTGACACCTGACCTTATCGCTGATTTTCGACAAAATGCGTTTTACTCGGTGTTATAGCGCTTTCCCTAGAAGCCCTAGGGAGCCTTTAGGGAGCCTTTAGGGAGCCTTTTCCCTAGGGAGCTTCTTCCAGACTGGGGGGCTGAACCATAATAGAGATCAACCTAGGGTACCCCCAAATCTAATTTTCTCACCGGTTTTAGGCCACTTATTTTTCAGACTTTGGCCTTTTCAATAACAAAAAAAAAAAAACGAAAAATGCAAAAAAGTGAGGCATTCCGTCTCAGCTGAGTGAAGTAACTACCGTTTTGGCAACCTGAGTAAATATTTTAATCTGCCAAATGAGTTGCCGAGCCAGTTATCGGAGTTACATGAGCAAGTAAATGCGTATCACTACTCTTACCTTTGAGCAGACCTAAGATAATGACCGAGCTATATAGGACTCTTATTATTTTTACACTCCTTCAAACGGCATAACCGCTCCTCGCCACGTAGCCCAGTAGGCGAGTTAGAAGGGACGTAAAACGCCTACCTCTTGCCTCAACGTGCTACGATAGTGTCCCCAACCTGGCGCGGGTTAAGCCATAGGTGGTGGAAGGGGGGGGGCAACGGGGCACCGTCCCCCCCTTGATTTTGCCTTTTTAACATTAGCCCTAAGGGCGTTGCATGGAAAGAATAGGACGGAAAGTCGGCAGTGCCCCCCCCCCCTTAATTGAAGGTGTTCCGCCACTAGGTACTGGGTTAAAGGGACCCTCCCACCTTCAAAAAAGTTTATGAATTGGCATTAAAGTGATGTCGCTCGGTTCAGAAAGAGCGAAAACGAATATCTACCAAATTTCACCGAAAAATACTCACCGGTTTTCAAGATATTAGACTTTTACTTTTGTTTACTTTTTTGGGATCTCCGCTGTTTCTAGCGACTTTATTTTAGAAGTGCGGCGTTTGCGGCAGATGTTGCGCGCAAATAGCATATACCACCGCGTGCTACAAAACGTTTTAGTCAAACATTTAAAAATCGTTAGATATTTGCGCTGACGTCACACATTCAGAGGGGTATTCCTAAGCATTAGCCCCTCTGAATCAAAATGCTGCAATTTTGAAATTCAATATTTCCGATTTAAGGCATTTCTCGATGTTGTGAGTGCCGAAACCGGTAATTGTGAGCCAGGGACCCCATTTTGGCTATCTCAACTCAAATCTAATGTTAAGGTGGGAGGGTCCCTTTAAGTTGGGGGAGCCTTGAGCTTCAGTAGCTCTCTCTTGATGCTCTACATATATCACATCACTGATATTACCCTAGATCTGCCTTGTAATGTTATTATTGTAGTGCCTTCTTACGGTAACGGCCCTTGATTTGCATTTAATTCTGTCTGATCAGGCTTGTCGGACATTCTCGATGAAAAGTTTTGAGTAGAAGCTTCAAAATCAAAATAGAAAATTTGAAAGGTAGATAAGGGGGACACTTTCATAGGTGCCACTTGGTTTTCCTTTTCTCTCATGTAGTTAGATACAGCTTTTAGGATTTACAGAAGTGGAAAAGGTTACCCCGGCCGCGCCGGGGTAAGCTGAAAGTTACCCCGGCCACGGCCGGGGTGGCCGGGGTAGGCTCTCCACCTATGGGCGTACGTCCTGAATGAAGGTCACCAACGGGACGGTTATACCTTCTTTTACCTCCACAATGAGCCCTGCAGGCCAGATAGTCAGGATGGAGGGTGTGGGACCCCAGTAAACATGCCGACGTCGGCCCGACATCGGCTGGACGTCGGATATGCCCGCATGTTCCGACGTCCAGCCGAAGTCCAGCTGACGTCGAGCCGACGTCGGGCCGAGGTCGTTTGCCGAGGTTGACGAGATCGTTTGTCGTTGGACCGACGGGGCCGACGTCGGCATGTTTATTGGGACAACGCGCCAAAAATATCAACCGGCGGCGGGATTCGAGCCCCCCAGTCGCCGACGTCGGCATGTTTACTGTGACAACACGCCAAAAGCATCACCCGGCGATGGGATTCGAACCCCATGTCATTTGAACGCGAGGTTAGTGCGCTAACCACTACACCACACAGTCAGATAGCGAATTTACTTTGTTTTGTTGGGTTATGCCCTTTCTGTCTGACAAGACCATTTCAGAGCCGGAAGGATGATAGGATGGAGACATTGGTCTTCTTGGCGAGCATCCTGGGTCCAGTTCATATAGAGTCCCTGGTCCCATTGCTGTTACGTGACACTTATTGGAAAGGGCGACCCCACAATGGATTCATATAGCCACTCTTACACACCTGCACCAACGTTTCCCAAAGTGTCCCTTTGATAAGTGGCACTTTGGCAAAGTGACACTTGCCGACTGGCCTTTCTATATGAACTGGGCCCGGCGCTGGTGAGTTGCCGTGGCTGAGCCTGACCAAAGGATAGGCCGAGCAGCCCCCAAGCACTCACCGCACCCGGTTACGGGCGAGCTCGGCTTACGGGCAATCCCAAGTGGGATAAAGTTTCCCGTCCAGTCCGGATCAGGTGGTTGCGGCGTGGAGGAAGATTTGACTTTCCTGAGAATGCAGAAGCTCTTTATGAAACATGAAACATGTATTTTATATTATTTTAACGGTCAAAACAGCGGCCGATGTCGGTCCGACGCCGGCCCGACGTCGGCTGGACCTCAGCAATTGATCTCGGTCCGACGTCGGCCCGACGTCGGCTGGACCTCGGCTGGACGTCGGTACATGCGGGCAAGGCCCTAAAACATAAGGTTGGACGAAGTTTTCTACCAAAAATGTACTAGAATAGCGTACGAGTCAAAGCTATTTCCGTTGTTTCTTTACAAATATGTCGCAAACAAGCTTTTTCTGTAATAAATCATTATTTCGAAGTTAAGCAACCAGTTACTATAAATTCGATAAGCAAACACTTATTTTTTATATAAAAGCCTAGCTTATATAGTCCAATTCATGTTGAATAATCAAGTAGCTACTAAATTTTCCAGATGTGACACATATTGCGCACTTCAGACAAATGCGTTGCTAAGGCGTTGCTAAGGACTCTTTCGCGTGTTTTGCTGCGTGGTTTGTGTTTGGTTTGTGTTTTTGTTATGAAGTGAGGGGAGTGAGATGGACAGGCTGTTAAAGGAAAAGTGCCACCTTGGTAATATTACTAAGTGCTCGAGCGAGGAACATATTGAATATAATTAGATAAATAAAAGAAGTTGACCTTTTCCTCGACATCAAAAATGTAAAAAGCCGAATAATATATTTAAAAAAAAAAAAAAAAATTTTTTTTTTTTTTTTTTTTTTAAATATATTATTCGGCTTTTTACATTTTTGATGTCGAGGAAAAGGTCAACTTCTTTTATTTATCTAATTATATAGAAAAGTGCCACCTTCTTGAAATATGAAAATATCGTTGGTTTTTATTTTGACATTACTATTTTCCATTTTCTTTTCAAAACCGGTGCCAGAAGTGCATAATTCGCTAAAAAGTATTTCAAACTATTTAACATATTGGTACTATGTTTATACTCTCTACCGCAGCTACTGTATGATGTCATAGCAATGACGTCACACTCAAGCCAATCAGCCTTGAGGAGGATAGACTCGTCGGACTGTAGCGGTTGTAAACAACTTGTCGCCCCGTGTGTCTGCCCGTGGCGCTAGTTATCTGTCGGAGGTAAGGGTGAAAGATGCATATAATGGCCATGGAACGCTATTTTAGGATTATTGGTGAATAGCAAGAATATAGTTTTGGTGGTTTGAAATTGTTTGTCCTCAGTGATTGGCTTGATTCTCATTTTGCGGCATAAGCGGCTGTTTGGTTACATTGCATTTTTTTATGATTGTGTAATTATTATGATTATGTTCCTCCAAAGTAGGCATCACATATCAATCTCAAAGGCAGATCATCTTCTTTTCATGCCTATAATTTTCTTCAAGAATATTAATAAAAAATATTCCATTCACCCCTGCCCATCATATATCCCATGGAGCTGCTGGTGGAAGTAGGCATGCAATGTGACCTAGCATTGGCGATGTGGTTAATTAGCTTTAAAGTACTATTGAATGCTAAAGGTCATCATTTAGAATGGTTTTCAAAATATTCCACTAGGAAATATTCATTGAAACCTGAAAATTACTTACAAAATGTAAATGTATAGCCACGTCTCAAGAGCATTCAGCCGTCTTCTCAGTAAATATATAATGAAACATAATCTTACCTGACCTAGCCTTACCTACAACCAAGGCTATATAAACCAGGTAGAACGTTCCCGACGAAAAAGTGGTGACAAGCGATAATTAGTAGCCGCGACCCTCACTTGTTCAAAACTATATCCGCAAGCAGCATTTACAGGCTAGCGGAAATCGACCAATCGGCGTTCGGCAATACTCGACGCTGATTGGCCCGATGCTCGTGACGAAATTGCGGGGGACTGTAGCTATTCCCCTATGGCGTTTAATAGACTTACGGCTTTTGAAGGGGATTTATACCAGTTTTTGTTGGGTTTGAGGCCATTTTTGAGCTTGGATATTCTTTCTGTGACTTTTGACTGTGTAATAACGACATTTAATCATGACATTCTATATACTACCGGTGTCACATCGGCCAAAAAGACCGTAAGTACATGGGATAGACGGACCACTGCTGATGGGGCCACACATGTCGGCGTGTGGTCATCGGAGGTCCGTGAGGGTTCGACATAGACCCTTCATGGGTCGGTATAGGCCCGGTGGGTCCAGTGTGCAAGCCTATCGGGGGCCGGTGCTGACCCAACAGGGCCCAGTGGCATATAATGTAAGGCTGTCTAGGCCGACGTTGAGGGCTCATGGGGGCCATATAGGACCAATAGGGACCACATCAGTCAATCAGGGGCCATTTAGGCCAATAAAGGCACTTCAGGGGACTTGAAAAGGTCATTCAAGAGCTGTGGTGGGCCCATGAGGGGACGGCATTGGTCCAGCAGGTGCAGTCAGGGGATGTGCCCGATGTTGTACGGGTATCTCAGTGGCCCATTTGGGCATATCAGTGACCAATTTGGACCCAGCAGAGGGCTTTGTAGACCTATCAGGGGCTGGTGATGGTTCATCAGGGGCCAGCGTTAGTCCATCGGGGCACGGCATATGCCCATCAGAGGTAATTGCGAGCCCACGCTGAACAATGATGGCCCTTCAACGGCCCCTAATGGATCTACATTGACCCATGGGCCATGATGTGTCATGTATGCCCCTATGACAGGCCTACTCAGACCCCTGATGGACATTCCCGGCCTCTGATGACCCTATACTGAATGCTAAAGGGGCTCTAAGTTTCTCCAATAACCCTTCGTCAACCCATTATTACCATACGCTGGCACTAGGGGCCCCACATCAGCCGCAGGGCAGTCCGTGCCATGACAGCATGTCTTTTCGGCCGATATTACATCGGTAATATTTATTAAAATCATGATTTTATGGTGTCATTATATAGCTAACAGTCATAAGAAATATATTTCAACTCGAAAACAGCTCCAAACAGCATATAATTTTAAAGAAACTCCTCCGAAATCCAAAAGCCTATTCGGGTCCATAGAGAATAACTGCGGTCCCCCGCAATTTCGTCACGAGCGTCGGACCAATCAGCGTCGAGTACTGCCGAGCGCTGATTGGTGAATTTTCCGCTAGCGTGTAAGTACTGCTCGCGGAACAAGAGTTCGTCGACAATCCTCCACAAACGTCTGTCACCATTTTTCGTAATGCTAAACAGCCGGAGCGTACCCCCCTGCCTACAACCTACAACGTACGGCATTGGTAAAGCTGGCATCACTGTCAGCGTATATTAGTTTGGTAGGTTGTGGGTAGGTAGGTTGTAGGTCAGTTGGTAAGGTAAGGTTAGGTTAGATTGTTTTTAAGATTCCTTTTATCTACACATTTACCGGTTAGCGCTGACGGTGACACCAGCTTTACCGATACCCAACCTACCACCTACAACCTACAACCTAAAACCTACATTCAATGTTGGCGGGTGGTGATAATTGTTATACCTATATGATAATACTGGAGATAAATACCATACAGATTAGCTGGTATCCATGACACACTTTCTTAAGAAGAAGGTCTTCTATTAAATCATGTCTATATTATAGGAATCAAATGATTTTTGTTGTAGTCACATTCCCTACTCTGACCATCATGTCTGATTATTTCCAGTTACCACTGACAATGCCCAAAACAAGAACAACAAAGGCCCAAAGGTGGCTGTTTGGTAGTGCGCAAAGCTGCTGGTAAGTGGCATCAAAGGATAGGATGTGCTTTGTTATTTCCAGGCACGTAGCCAGGATTTTGCTCAGGGGGGGGGGGTCACAGGTTGTGGCCTAGTGTTGTACTCCCTCCAAAAAAGGAAAATTTTCTCGGATTAGGCCCACTATTTTGGGGGTGTGTCACAGCTGGTTTTATTTTATAAAAAAAAATCGCCATCACCGAGGGGGAAGGGGCATGAGGGCATGGCTCCCGTGCCCCTCCCCCCTCCTTGGTTACGTCCTTGGTTATTTCTGATAGTTTGGATATCACAAAGCTTTAGATATAAATTAGAATGTATTAAGAAGCTTTCAGCATTGCACCTTTCCAGACACTGATAATTCATTTGCCTTTATTGTTTCAAAAGTCAATTTTCAACACAAAAAAGTTGAAATTATTAACTCAAATAATTGCAAATATATACTTTGGTAATTTGCCTTTCGCATCACTATCAACAAAATAATCAAGGGTGACTTAATATGAAATGTTCCTGCATGATCTTCATCGTGAACAATTGTCAAGGTATGATGTTTGCGTGTTGAAATGTTATAAAGAACTTATGTCATAAAAACACAACTTGTAAAAATATTGTCTTTCCATATTATTCTGCAAGTAAGCCTTGGAAGGAAGAGACACTATTCCGTCCTACAGAATCCATTTAGAAATGTGTGACAACTGACATGTTCAGCACTTTGAGTCAGTCGGTGCCCGGACCTCAGTCGGCTGTATGATCGTCTCCTCGTCCTCTTTTGTCGGCTCCGCCCCGTGCTGTTCTATAAGGGTGTCTGACCCGCTGCCGCTATCCCCACTGTGAGGTCTGACCCGCCGCGCGCTGTCACCACTGTCGGCCCTCTGTGTGCGCGGCAGGTGGTGGTGGACGTCTCTGCCCTGACGCGCGGCGTGCGTCTGCTCAGTGTGGAGGTGCCGCTGACAGCGGTGCCGGCCGGACCGGCTGCCTCTCCGGCGGCCGACATTGAGCGCGGCACGTGTCCGCCGCCGTTCGGGCCGCTGCAGCTGCTGCAGTCGGCGGCGCAGCTGTCCGTCTCCGTGTCGCTGGCCGTGCCGCTGGACCTGCTGCCGCGGCCGGCGCCGGCGCGCTGCGCCTACGGCCGCCTGCTGGCCGTGAGCCGTCGTCTCGCAGCGCGGCCTGCAGCGCAGCGGCGTGCCGCAGCTCATCCAGCAGCTCAACGAGCCGCCCAGCCCGGCGGCGGCCGAGGGCGCCGCGCCGCGCCGGCCCGGCGACGTCAGCACACCTGGCATCAGCGGCTTCTGCCTGGCCGACCGTCAGCTGCACCTGCTGTTCGCCGAGGGGCGCGCCGACGCCGAGCTGGAACAGACGGCGGCCGCGCCGCGCGCTCTGCCGCGCCGCGACGCTCGACTCTGCCACCACTCGGGCTTGCTGTTTAGGGAGCGCCTGTACCCGCGCCAGCCGGCCGTGTTCCGCGTGCTCGAGGACCGCCCGCTACGCGCCCAGCTGCTCGACACCCGCCTCTACACGTTACAGAAACAGGAGCCGGCGCGCGCCGTCCGCGCCATCAGAGAGTGCTTCCGCACGCAGTGGCTGTCGGAAAATGAACCTGCTTCCCAACGAGGCCGGCCTGCAACAACTGCTGGCCGGCTGTTGGCCGAAAAAAAAACGCTTTCAACCGGATGTCAGTTGTCAAATCAACGCGTAGTAATGCATTCACTAGGATGGGCTTACGTAAAGCTGTAGAATTGCAAATATATAATGGCACTGTTTTTTATCCGTTCGGTATGCATTGGTATCATATGATCCAGGGGCGTAGGCAGGGGGGGGCCACTGGGCCATGGCCCCCCCCTTGGGCGCCGAAGGCGCCCTTTGCGATTGGAGGGCGCCGAAGGCGCCCTCCAATCGCAAATGCAATTGTGATATAATCGAATCGAAAAACAATCGCGACTGGAGGGCGCCCTCCAATCGCGAATGTGTTTACAGGGAAAATACGGATGGAGGGCGCCCTCGGAGGACGCCCATTCCAAATACGCCCTCCAAATACGGTTGGAGGGCTCCCTCGGGCGCCCTCCAACCACATTTGTAGGCTGTAGCTCTCTAAGCGTAACGGTGGTCGCCTATGTAAGCCGCTGTCCTGTAAATAAGCGCCCTCTCACCCGAAGGCGTCCTCCTGTAGGTCGCCACCCTGCTACACATTGCCGCCCTTCTGCTGATCGGCGTCCTCATAATTATTGGCGCTCTTCTACCTATTGCGCCCTCATGTGAAATTTTGAAGGCCGCCTTTCTCCCTTTTGGCACCCTCTTGTTCAGTGCCGCCCTCCTACCTATTGGTTCCCTAGTCCTTCCTGTTGAATGCTAATCGGGGCCCTTCTCCTATTGGCGCCCTCGTGTTGATCGCCGCCCTCCTAACCACTGGCACCCTCCTGTTGATCACCGCCTTCCTATCTACTGGCACCTTCCTGTTGACCAGCGCCCTCCGCACAGACGCCCTCCTGTTCGTGTCATCCTCTTGAGCAAAGGCGCCCTCCTCACCATTGCCACGCCCATTTTAATCGTCACCCTTCCGCTCATTGGCGACTTGCAGTTGATGACCGCCCTCCCACCTATTGGCGACCTCTTGTTGATCGCCACCCTCCTATTGGTGCTCTCCTGTTCCTCGCCACCCTCTTACCTGGTGGCGCCCTCCTGTTGATTGTTGATCGGGGCCCTCCTACCTATTGGTGCCCTCCTGTTGATCGCTGCCCTTCTATCCATTTGCGCCCTCCTGCTGCTCGCCAACTTCCTACCTATCGGTGCCCTACTGTCGAAACTCGGGATGTTGATCGGGGCTCTTCTACCTATTAGCGCCCTCCTGTGGATCGCAGCCCTTCTACCTATTGGCAACATCCGTTGATCGCTGCCCTCCTATCATTTATTTACTCCTTTGGCATGTTCTTCAACTTAGTCGTTCTATTGCACATAGTTGATGTCTTGCCTGTGAAAACTGCCACAAATGAACGTGCATTCAGCACAATGAATGAAGTACCTATACCTACCAAAACTATCTACGCTCTACGATGCATAAAACACGTCTTTGGTCTTAACGGATTGATCCTACTTTACGTGCATCATGGCATCTATATGTATTACGATTAAGTATTGTCAACAGGTTCGGCCGCAACAGCAGGCATCTGAAGTTTCGGTGATTGAAACTGGTTATGTGGGTACACTGTATGCACCTGTGAGAAGGCTATGAAGGCTGGTCTGAGGTAATTTGGATGATGTTTACGCATCTCGCGCTCCGGTATCAATCCGATACGGTGATCTGGTGCGTAGATATGCCACCGCTAATAAACTTTTATACATCGACACCCATGAGCCAAGCTTTCTATACAGTTTGTGTGGCAGCGGCCCGACCAAACCTTAGGTATTTTTTATACCTTCAAATTTGGTAAAAGAGCGAGAGGAGCTTTGAACAGTGATCGTATAAAAGGCGTGCCTAAAAAGCGGAGGAAAAGGTTGTTTTCAAAAATTTCGCGCGCCTTCGGCGCAGCATTTCAAGACCACTCGACCTTTTGTGACCTGGAGTTTAAAGAATACACACGATGCAAAATCAATGCAGCACGACCTATACGAGGTTACGCAAAAAAAAACTGGTGGCATGGTAAAAAACGCCTCCCAACCCCCCCCCCCCCCGTTGAGTGATTTTTTATCTCGCGACCGTATGGCGCCCTCCTTGGGTGAGGTGGCGCCCTCCAAACCCTTGGCCCCCCCCTTCGCGATTTTCTAAATACGCCGCTGATATGATCTCTCATTCACAGACGATCAGCTGCGAAGACCCAGATCCGTAGTAGAGGGCTCATCGAGTCTGGGTCCAGCTCCCCGTACTTCCTCCACTTTGGAAACACCGCAGCGCAGACCACAGTTATACATTAGGGTGTGTCATACTAAGGGTTTTTCTCTTTGATCTTGAGGAGACAGCGATTTTTTATGGCCTATGGTATTATGAAATTGATTTATTAGCACCGGAACACTTAGCATGCGTTAATTGAGTGCCGCGAACGATTTTTGGCGGATGGGCCCGAACCGACCTAATCTACCCCAGCGACATCTGTAATGACGGTTTTTGTTGGTGGCGCCACCTAGGACAACCGTATTTTTTGATGTGACTGATAGTCGACGCCCTCGCGTTTGGCCCCTGATCGAGCTAGACCTTCGCGGAAAAACGAGCTTGTTAACCGTCACGAGAGGAAGCCGATGATACCCAATTTTAAGGTCCTAAGTCATCGGGTGACCTTCCAGGTCAGGTCAATGACCCGAAAACCGGGAAAATCGGGACCTGTTAGAAAGTCGTAAAGTTTGGCTTCTATGTGGTTTTCCGGGGTGCTGATCACGAATATCGTGTTAGTTTTGATCAGAGATGATGTATTTAAGCATTTAGACCAGGTCGGGTCAGGTCAGGTCAGGTCAACCGGTAGGGGTTGTGACGGGTATTCGTAATACGTGTCAACCGCCTCTGACAGCTTCGTAACATGTTACGAAGGCACCAAAACTACTTCGTAAATGTTCAAATGGTTGCTAAATTCCAATTCAGCTCCAAAAACTAGCCTAGAATCATGTAAAACTCGAAAAAGTGAACCGAGGTCACCCGAGGTCACCAAAGGTCAATGACCTAACCTGCCCTTCAGGTGACCTTGACACCCACCCTAATGTATGGGAGCAACATCAAATCACATGTTTGAACGTTTGAAACCACGAAAAGCTTGCAAACGCGCGGCTAATGCGAGACGACATACGCCGAATCGCGATTCCGGCCAAACATGGTCTCGGAAAAGAGGTCACAGGTCAAAGGTCATTTGGGTCAGGGTCATGAAATTTTAAGGGTAGGTGTAAAATTGAATAATGCGAGGGTACTGAAAGTTTCGTTGCGATCGGCAGCTTTTTACGCGAGTCAGGGGCTCCGCCACGGTTTTGGGATTGGGGGGGTCCGACCAAAAACACAAAACCTCGCTGGCGGATCCAAGGTGGGCATTTTGGGCGAATTCACCCCCACCCCTACCCCTCACCCCCACCCCCACCCCACCCCCTGCAGCTCCCGAAATCGATGAAAAATTGCCGTTTTTTCTAGAGTTCAAAGGAAACTTAACAATTCTATCGGGAGGATTTTGCTTTATGAACCGAAAAAAAAGGTTCAGTTTGCAAGAGGAGTCGAAAACCGAAAAGCGGAGCTCAATGACACCGACATGGCGGCCTCTCAAATCAACGTTCTTAAGGAAAGGAGGCCATGTCCGTGAACTTAGCGACGTATACGTATACGTATTCAGCGACGAATTCCAAATCACTTCAGATTCATGGCATGGGTTAAGTTGACCATGCTGAACACGAATATGACATTTATTTTAACTTTTGAGCTGATCTTCATGGTTAAAATCCGGTTTAAATGACGGGGAACCGCATAACGTCGCGAAAATAAAAACCCACGAATTCCAAAGTATGTGCAAAATGTAGAGCTCATCCAGATCTAACGTCCGTGGCAGAATCCAAGCTCGTGGCTCTTTAACTTCATGGTTAAAATCCTGTTTAAATGACGGGGAACCGCATAACGTCGCGAAAATAAAAACCCACGAATTCCAAAGTATGTGCAAAATGTAGAGCTCATCGAGATCTAACGTCCGTGGAAGAATCCAAGCTCGTGGCTCTTTAACTTCATGGTTAAAATCCGGTTTAAATGACGGGGAACCGCATAACGTCGCGAAAATAAAAACCCACGAATTCCAAAGTATGTGCAAAATGTAGAGCTCATCCAGATCTAACGTCCGTGGCAGAATCCAAGCTCGTGGCTCTTTAACTTCATGGTTAAAATCCGGTTTAAATGACGGGGAACCGCATAACGTCGCGAAAATAAAAACCCACGAATTCCAAAGTATGTGCAAAATGTAGAGCTCATCGAGATCTAACGTCCGTGGAAGAATCCAAGTTCGTGGCTCTTTAACTTCATGGTTAATATCTGGTTTAAATGACGGGGAACCGCATAACGTCGCAAAAATAAAAACCCACGAATTCCAAAGTATGCGCAAAATGTAGAGCTCATCCAGATCTAACGTCCGTGGAAGAAACCAAGTTCGTGGCTCTTTAACTTCATGGTTAATATCTGGTTTAAATGACGGGGAACCGCATAACGTCGCGAAAATAAAAACCCACGAATTCAAAAGTATATGCAAAATGTAGAGCTCATCCAGATCTAACGTCCGTGGAAGAATCCAAGCTCGTGGCTCAACGCCTTCATGGTTAAAATCCGGTTTAAATGACGGGGAACCGCATAACGTCGCGAAAATAAACACCCACGAATTCCAAAGTATGTGCAAAATGTAGAGCTCATCGAGATCTAACGTCCGTGGAAGAATCCAAGTTCGTGGCTCTTTAACTTCATGGTTAATATCTGGTTTAAATGACGGGGAACCGCATAACGTCGCGAAAATAAAAACCCACGAATTCCAAAGTATGCGCAAAATGTAGAGCTCATCCAGATCTAACGTCCGTGGAAGAAACCAAGTTCGTGGCTCTTTAACTTCATGGTTAATATCTGGTTTAAATGACGGGGAACCGAATAATGTCGCGAAAATAAAAACCCACGAATTCCAAAGTATATGCAAAATGTAGAGCTCATCCAGATCTAACGTCCGTGGAAGAATCCAAGCTCGTGGCTCAACGCCTTCATGGTTAAAATCTGGTTTAAATGACGGGGAACCGCATAACGTCGCGAAAATAAAAACCCACGAATTCCAAAGTATATCCAAAATGTAGAACTCATCCAGATCTAACGTCCGTGGAAGAATCCAAGCTCGTGGCTCAACGCCTTCATGGTTAAAATCCGGTTTAAATGACGGGGAACCGCATAACGTCGCGAAAATAAAAACCCACGAATTCCAAAGTATATCCAAAATGTAGAGCTCATCCAGATCTAACGTCCGTGGCAGAATCCAAGCTCGTGGCTCTTTAACTTCATGGTTAAAATCCGGTTTAAATGACGGGGAACCGCATAACGTCGCGAAAATAAACACCCACGAATTCCAAAGTATGTGCAAAATGTAGAGCTCATCGAGATCTAACGTCCGTGGAAGAATCCAAGTTCGTGGCTCTTTAACTTCATGGTTAATATCTGGTTTAAATGACGGGGAACCGCATAACGTCGCGAAAAATAAAAACCCACGAATTCCAAAGTATGTGCAAAATGTAGAGCTCATCCAGATCTAACGTCCGTGGAAGAAACCAAGTTCTTGGCTCTTTAACTTCATGGTTAATATCTGGTTTAAATGACGGGGAACCGCATAACGTCGCGAAAATAAAAACCCACGAATTCCAAAGTATATGCAAAATGTAGAGCTCATCCAGATCTAACGTCCGTGGAAGAAACCAAGTTCGTGGCTCTTTAACTTCATGGTTAATATCTGGTTTAAATGACGGGGAACCGCATAACGTCGCGAAAATAAAAACCCACGAATTCCAAAGTATATGCAAAATGTAGAGCTCATCCAGATCTAACGTCCGTGGAAGAATCCAAGCTCGTGGCTCATCGCCTTCATGGTTAAAATACGGTTTAAATGACGGGAAACCGCATAACGTCGCGAAAATAAAAACCCACGAATTCCAAAGTATGTGCACAATGTAGAGCTCATCCAGATCTAACGTCCGTGGCAGAATCCAAGCTCTTGGCTCTTTAACTTCATGGTTAAAATCCGGTTTAAATGACGGGGAACCGCATAACGTCGCAAAAATAAAAACCCAAGAATTCCAAAGTATGTGCAAAATGTAGAGCTCATCCAGATCTAACGTCCGTGGAAGAATCCAAGTTCGTGGCTCTTTAACTTCATGGTTAATATCTGGTTTAAATGACGGGGAACCGCATAACGTCGCGAAAATAAAAACCCACGAATTCCAAAGTATGTGCAAAATGTAGAGCTCATCCAGTTCTAACGTCTGTGGAAGAAACCAAGTTCGTGGCTCTTTAACTTCATGGTTAATATCTGGTTTAAATGACGGGGAACCGCATTACGTCGCGAAAATAAAAACCCACGAATTCCAAAGTATATCCAAAATGTAGAGCTAATCCAGATCTAACGTCCGTGGAAGAATCCAAGCTCGTGGATCAACGCCTTCATGGTTAAAATCCGGTTTAAATGACGGGGAACCGCATAACGTCGCGAAAATAAAAACCCACGAATTCCAAAGTATGTGCAAAATGTAGAGCTCATCCAGGTCTAACGTCCGTGGCAGAATCCAAGCTCGTGGGTCTTTAACTTCATGGTTAAAATCCGGTTTAAATGACGGGGAACCGCAAAACGTCGCGAAAATAAAAACCCACAAATTCCAAAGTATGCGCAAAATGTAGAGCTCATACTTTGGAATTCGTGGGTTTTTATTTTCGCGACGTTATGCGGTTCCCCGTCATTTAAACCGGATTTTAACCATGAAGGCGTTGAGCCACGAGCTTGGATTCTTCAACGGACGTTAGATCTGGATGAGCTCTACATTTTGAATAAACTTTAGAATTCGTGGGTTTTTATTTTCGCGACGTTATGCGGTTCCCCGTCATTTAAACCAGATATTAACCATGAAGTTAAAGAGCCACGAACTTGGTTTCTTCCACGGACGTTAGAACTGGATGAGCTCTACATTTTGCACATACTTTGGAATTCGTGGGTTTTTATTTTCGCGACGTTATGCGGTTCCCCGTAATTTAAACCGGATTTTAACCATGAAGTTAAAGAGCCACGAGCTTGAATTCTTCCACGGACGTTAGATCTCGATGAACTCTACATTTTGCACATACTTTGGAATTCGTGGGTTTTTATTTTCTCGACGTTATGCGGTTCCCCGTCATTTAAACCGGATTTAAACCATGAAGTTAAAGAGCCACGAGCTTGGATTCTGCCACGGACGTTAGATCTGGATGAGCTCTACATTTTGCACATACTTTGGAATTCGTGGGTTTTTATTTTCGCGACGTTATGCGGTTCCCCGTCATTTAAACCAGATATTAACCATGAAGTTAAAGAGCCACGAGCTTGGATTCTGCCACGGACGTTAGATCTGGATGAGCTCTACATTTTGCACAATTTTTGGATTTCGTGGGTCCTTATTTTCGCGACGTTATGCGGTTCCCCGTCATTTAAACCGGATTTAAACCATGAAGGCGTTGAGCCACGAACTTGGATTCTTCCACGGACGTTAGATCTGGATGAGCTCTACATTTTGCACATACTTTGGAATTCGTGGGTTTTTATTTTCGCGACGTTATGCGGTTCCCCGTCATTTAAACCGGATTTTAACCATGAAGGCGTTGAGCCACGAGCTTGGATTCTTCCACGGACGTTAGATCTGGATGAGCTCTACATTTTGCATATACTTTGGAATTCGTGGGTTTTTATTTTCGCGACGTTATGCGGTTCCCCGTCATTTAAACCAGATATTAACCATGAAGTTAAAGAGCCACGAACTTGGTTTCTTCCACGGACGTTAGAACTGGATGAGCTCTACATTTTGCACATACTTTGAAATTCGTGGGTTTTTATTTTCGCGACGTTATGCGGTTCCCCGTCATTTAAACCAGATATTAACCATGAAGTTAAAGAGCTACGAACTTGGATTCTTCCACGGACGTTAGATCTGGATGAGCTCTACATTTTGCACATACTTTGGAATTCGTGGGTTTTTATTTTCGCGACGTTATGCGGTTCCCCGTCATTTAAGCCGGATTTTAACCATGAAGTTAAAGAGCCACGAGCTTGGATTCTGCCACGGACGTTAGATCTGGATGAGCTCTACATTTTGCACATACTTTGGAATTCGTGGGTTTTTATTTTCGCGACGTTATGCGGTTCCCCGTCATTTAAACCGGATTTTAACCATAAAGTTAAAGAGCCACGAGCTTGGATTCTTCCACGGGCGTTAGATCTCGATGAGCTCTGCATTTTGCACATACTTTGGAATTCGTGGGTTTTTATTTTCGCGACGTTATGCGGTTCCCCGTCATTTAAACCGGATTTTAACCATGAAGTTAAAGAGCCACGAGCTTGGATTCTTCCACGGACGTTAGATCTGGATGAGCTCTACATTTGGATATACTTTGGAATTCGTGGGTTTTTATTTTCACGACGTTATGCGGTTCCCCGTCATTTAAACCGGATTTTAACCATGAAGATCAGCTCAAAAGTTAAAATAAATGTCATATTCGTGTTCATCATGGTCAACTTAACCCATGCCATGAATCTGAAGTGATTTGGAATTCGTCGCTGAATACGTATACGTATACGTCGCTAAGTTCACGGACATAAGGAGGCCGCTGTTGCGCGCTCCAAGGGCGGTGTTAGCCATCAGACAGCGCATTAGGCTCTCAGACTAGTATGGTGCTCGAAAGACCGGCTTACCCCCCCCCCCCCACACACACACACACACTATCGGGTGATCTCACATGGAAAGAGGGTTCTCAGATCGATTTGAAGCTCTTTTGGGGCGGGTGTTGTGTCTAGGAGGTGTCCTGCAAGCTGGATCCATCTCACGAAATTATTGCCAAATTCTAGCATGCTAAGTTAATCCTAGCAATCTTAAACGCATTCATAGTAATAACAAAATGGTAGAATAATGACACTTCCATAAATATAGGTCGGCGATTGCTGAGCACTTCGTGTGTCACAACATCTTCGTGTTTCCCTACATTTCTAGATCTTAAATAGACGTGTTGCGCTATGCAAAAATGCCACTTTTTTCGCACGTACTAGGTGCTATTTGATCTGAAAACTCCAATGGTGAAAAAATCAGCTTGATTCGTGAAGTCTTAATGCCTTAAAAATCGGTTTAAACGTCAATTATTATCACGTGACTAAATAACGAGCGTTGATTGGTCGTGACGTCACGATTCGTATCCAGCGAGCCCGTGAAGGTTGGCTGCATTATGTTAGTGTTGGTCGGCGGACGAAGGTGGATCTTTGTGGAAGAAAGATGGTAGGTACCTACAAAGCAAAATAAGTGGTGTATTACTCCAGGATGTACTAGTAGGTACTTCATCCTCAACACCTGATAAAGTGTTTGTTAACCCGCGCACCGACGGGGTTCGCGCCAACTTACAACCGACGGGGGGAGGGCGGATGACCCTCCCCCCCCCCCTGAGATCTCGAGAACGAAGCAAGATAGCGACAAGCGGTAAACGGCATTGAGTACGCACGGACAAGGTCTACAATTTTTACTTAAGTCATTTTCAGGTCAGGTCAAAGATGACGTCACAGGGGTCAAAAAAGTCAAAATGGCGGCGCTTCATATGGATAGTTTTTCTCGAATAACTTTCGAATTAGGCAAGCTAGGGACAAACTAAGGGCACCATCGTGATCCTCTTGCCAATCGGTATCGAACCATATGTATGTTGACCTCGAAAGGTCAAGGTCAAAGGTTGACCTCAGGTCACGTGACCTCGAGGTCATCATGTATATCATTCGATGCGCCTTGGCGAGCTAAACACAATTATCGGGGTTACATGAGCACAGTAAATACGTATTTAGCCGCTAATTCGAATTAGGAACGCATTACCGACTCATGTAGCCACCTGCTAGTACGAATCGGCGATCCGATCCGCGGTTACATGAGCAAAGCAAATACGTATCACGATCGGATTCACCCAAGGCCATCTATAGAAGGTACAGTCACTCTCCCGCCGACCAATCAGAGACAGATCCTGAGTGACGTCACCCCTGATGCTCGATAGGGGTACTCCATTCCTTTACAACGTAAAAATGACTAACTTCATTTGAAGATTGTTGGTGACACTCTACACATATTGCTCAACCATTGATGTCATTGGAAAGACCAACTAATTTTCTAGCGATAAAAAAGAGCAGCAATATGCTAAGAAATGGCCGGTTTTGAAGATATAGACGATTTAAAAACCCTCTGCAGTTGAAGGAAAGCAACGTAAAAACGCATCGAGCTTTTATTTTTACTATGAATAAATCATTTTTCAGTAAGTTTTTAGATATGGTATCGATTTATTCAACAACTTTATTACAATATTTTTATTACTTGGAACTTTATTTCAAAATAATATTTTCAAAAATGGCAACTGTTGGCAAGTAGCTTCGAAGCGATTGTGGCGCGCCGCGCCATTATTGTCCTGAGGCCCCCATATGATGTCATCAAAAGTGGAGTGACATGGGCCTGGATTCACCGCTAATGCGAATCAGGAGCGTACTACCGACTCATGTATCGGGGTTACATGAGCACAGTAAATACGTATTTAGCCGCTAATTCGAATTAGGAACGCATTACCGACTCATGTAGCCACCTGCTAGTACGAATCGGCGATCCGATCCGCGGTTACATGAGCAAAGCAAATACGTATCACGATCGGATTCACCGCTAATGCGAATCAGGAGCGTACTACCGACTCATGTATCCACCTGCTAATACGAATCGGCGGTCCGAACAAAATCCGCTGGGAAAGAGGCTTAGAAGCGAATAGGACCAAGATACGTATTACAGGAACTATTTCTTCGCAAAAAGAAACATTAAAATGCAAAATAATAGGTATTTTTTCATTTTCTTCTTTTGAAATAATATTCAAAAAAATATGTCGGTATTTTGTCAAGTTTTCAACAATAAATATAGTGAAAACCAAATAGTAAATATCCACATAATTTCAGTTGAAACATTTTTCTGACAGCACTACAGACGAATCAAGAGAGGCAATTGCCCAATGAGTCAAAGCAAGACAAATTTATGTTCAACTTTTTTTGTTAAGTTAATTGAGAATGTTTTGAGCAGATTAAATGCAAAAAAGACATAACATAATAAATTTTTAATTTAGTCACCTCTATTGCTACGGAAGTGCGCCACATTTGTATGCTATTCCGTTTGTAATGCGCATCGGGCCGAGAGCCAAACTAGATCCGTTTGACGTCACTGATACGAATTTGCTCATGTAGTCGGTGCACTGAATGCGTTCTTGGGGAGCTGATGCGACTTTAGCGTAGTGCGTATTTGGAACGGATTGCTCATGTAACCGAAACGTCCGAGGCACACGATTCGGGCCGTATTTCACAAGAACTATTCTTTGCTGACTGGAAGCGTCAAAATGCAAAATACTACGCATTTTTTTATTGGCTGCCTCGTAGAAAATAGCAAAAAAATGTTGGTATTTTGGTTTAGTCTTTGCATGTGAAATAAAATGAATGAAATATTTTGATAGATAAATTTTTCTGACCACCCTGCTGTCGCTGCATGGCGAGTCAGTGCCCACTGACTTAAAACAAGAAAACTTTGTTTTCATTTTTTGATTTCATGTTAATTTTAAATGTTTTTGAGCCTATCAAATGATATAAGTATTTAAAATTTAGCTCAGTCGTCCCGGTAAATGCCGCAACTGCGCCATGACTGTACGCTAATCCTATTCCGTTTGTGATGCGAATTACCGGCCGTCGAGGAGTCAGCCCGGGTGAGCCAAACAAGATCCGTTTGACGTAGATAAAACGAATTAGTCTCATGTAACCGGTGCCGTAGATCCGTTTGTGGGGAGCTGATGCGCATTAGCGTAGTGCGTATTTGGAACGGATCGCTCATGTAACCCCGGTAAATGCGTTCTTGGGGAGCTGATGCGAATTAGCGTAGTGCGTATTTGGAACGGATCGCTCATGTAACCGAAACGTCCGAGGCACACGATTCGGGCCGTATTTCACAAGAACTATTTTTTGCTGACTGGAAGCGTCAAAATGCAAAATACTAAGCATTTTTTTTATTGGCTGCCTCGTAGAAAATAGCAAAAAAATGTTGGTATTTTGGTTTAGTCTTTGCATGTGAAATAAAATGAATGAAATATTTTGATAGATAATTTTTTCTGACCACCCTGCTGTCGCTGCATGGCGAATCAGTGCCAACTGACTTAAAACAAGAAAACTTTGTTTTCATTTTTTGATTTCATGTTAATTTTAAATGGTTTTGAGCCTATCAAATGATATAAGTATTTAAAATTTAGCTCAGTCGTCCCGGTAAATGCCGCAACTGCGCCATGACTGTACGCTAATCCTATTCCGTTTGTGATGCGAATTACCGGCCGTCGAGGAGTCAGCCCGGGTGAGCCAAACAAGATCCGTTTGACGTAGATAAAACGAATTAGTCTCATGTAACCGGTGCCGTAGATACGTTTGTGGGGAGCTGATGCGCATTAGCGTAGTGCGTATTTGGAACGGATCGCTCATGTAACCCCGGTAAATGAGACCATCCGCGCGGCTGTATCTCGTTTCTGTAAGGAGTCATTGGCAGAAAACCTTTGGTGACCTTTGATGACGTCACATGACCTTACAGCTGCCCAACAGCAAAACAGGCCTCAAGGTAGTGAAGGACAAGGTTGATCGTATATGAGGTCGTGTATGGTATATGGGGCCATTCCGACGCGTTTTAGTGAGAAAAAAAAACAGGGAGCTGATTTTCCCCCATTGACTTATAATGGGTTGACTTAAAATAATATAATAACACTTCAGTCAAGGCCTTGACGTGGAACCAGCTGGCAGCTACCGAGGACTTACTGCGTGCGCGCGCGGCGCAGTTCGACGTGCACAGCCGCACGCCAAAACGCCTCATCCCTCGCTAATAGCCCTCGACAGTACCTACATCTCGTCGTAATCAACACTTACGATCGTGACCTGCCTATTGGTTTCGAAGGACGGATCAGCCACACAGAAGTATGTCATTTTGCACTGCGCCTTCAGCATCAACAACTGGATCTGTGCCACATGTTTCTGCGCGTTGATCTTTCTAGAATCATTGCTGCCGATGTACCTACGCAGTGTTTTGTCAGACGAGGGACACTTCACCCCGACTATACTACCACTGGCGTCTGGCAGTTACCTCGTTTGGCGAAGCAGCGAACGCAGGATGTTCACCGCTGCTAAGAATGCAATGCTAGAGCTGGCGATCTTTTCGCCCAGATGCTTTTCTACTTCCCTTATCACTAAAGGCTCTAGCCTTCGGCCACGCGCCATCGCTGCAGTGTCCTTCACCTTTGCAGCACCGAGGATACCTATTACCTAACCCAAAGAGCCATTGTTCTTTTGGCAGTGAGCCACCCCGTGCGCTTTGGACGCCGTAATGCGGCCAAATGGCACAGCGTGCCACAGAGGACACTTCCCCTGCCCCTTGGTCGCCTCACGCACTGCAGCACACAGAGCCGGAGTCATCCTACTTCTACAGTAGTCTTGGAATCCATCACAGCTGTCAGCCCCCTCCGCACATCCTGCCAGTTGGGTGGGAAGAGGCTTAAAAAGTAAGGCAGTTCCTACAATGCAAGGTTTAAACATGATAAAAACAGTTCAGCTCTCCCAGGAATGGATGAATATGTCGAAGTCACAATAAAGACGATGCAAATTGCGAATTACCACAGAGATTACTACGGCCCAATACGCGTCTTCAGTGCCGCCGTCCGGGAACGCTGCGCGCGCATACGAATCGTGACGTCACAGCCAGCATGGCCGTCGTTTTCGGTTGTCTGCTAGTTGCGATTTTTATAAATGAAAATTAAATATGAAAACGTGAATGAAACTGAGTTTTTTTAATTCTTCGAATATGAAATCGCATATGAAGAATTCGTTTATGGTATTCTTGAAAATATAACAATCTGTCTATTCCTTAGCTTTGCGACCATTAACACATTCTAATTAAATTATTCAACACATTCTGTGAATTATTTAGTCATTCTAACGCAAAACAAGGTTACAGGTATTCGGAATATTGGGGGGTACTGTACCCCCCATGGAAATTATTGAGGGGGTCCGGACCCCCGCGTACCCCCCTGTGGCGGAGCCCCTGAGTCGCGAGTTATTTGCGAAAAACCTTAGAGGGTTGCATCAACCCCCTGTACCAGCGAGGGTTGATGCAACTGGTAAATATCCTACTTTCTATTTTAATTACCTTCTTCTGAACGAATTTATTGCGTTAGCAGAAGCACGCAATAAACAAATATTGGATACAATATTCGTTCTGTGTGAGGGATATATGTGGAAAAAGGGTGCCGTTTTGCGTGTCTTATGGCATAAGTGCGGCACAGCTGATCTCCGATGCCGAAAACCCAATCTAAAACAACATTTTGTGTTGGGTCCCAGGTCGGGAGAGAGACCGGCCCTCAAGTCGATAGAGGACCTCCCCAGGTGGGGAAACGCCCCCCCCCCCCGATTGATGTAAGACCCCTTGGACGAACAAAGAGCCCCTCAGGCTGACGGAAGGCCCTCTCGGTCCAAAAAGGGCCCCTCGCGCAAATAACAGTTCTTTTACACTAACAGAGGACCCTTCAGATGTTAGTCAGAGAACCCCATCATATCATGAGCTCACCTCATAGGGCAGCTTGGAGCGCCCGACAAAAAGCCTCGCTTCGTTGGGTGCTCTGGGAGCCCGGGCTACCTTGCTGCTGACATACGCTGAACTGAATCTGACCTAAGTTTGATGATGACTTGGCTGTGACTGTGAATTCCCCTCTAACTAACCTGCCCCAGTGGACTTTGACACTTTCCCCAAACGTGTATGAATGTTATGAATGTAATGGATGTGTGAGTGTCCTGATAAATGGGGTGGGCTTTCAGTAGTGGGCAGTCACCACTGGGCCTCTTCACTAGCTCTGAAGAGGGTCCCTAGCCCACCGACCAAACTATAAGAAATAAATATAAAATAAAAATTGAAAAAGAGGCCGATCAAAAATAAAGTGGGTGAAGTCCGCCCTAAAAAAATTGGGTAGGGTATACGTAGGTAAAGCCCCCATACCTAGGTACATGTGGGGTCCCGATTTGAAACAGCCCAACCCGGAACTTTTGAAACTTCGAAGGGTCCTGCCGTCAGCTTCGGGGACAGGGGCCCATGGAAGGCTCAAGGAGGGTCCCTAAGGACCATTAGGCCATAGGGGCCCCCTTCGCTACGTTACTGGCCAGCTCACGAGTTGTGGGCGATGAGGCGCGGCACGGCCATATCACGGCAAGCTTCAAACACCGCAAAATCATCCCCGTATTCAACTCCAAGCGAGATGTGCTGACATAAGCTCGTCATCACTACACGCTGCAGCGCCAAGGCTTACCGTATACCACCATCCATGATCCAACTGTGCTTAATTGTCAAACTGCATTATATTGCGCAAACTTGCATTTGATTTATTCTGTTAAATAACCCGCTTTAAGTAGAAAACACGGAACAAATAGTGCATGGACGCGTTTCGATTATTAAATCTTCATCAGCATGACATAATCACAGAGAAAACAAGATATAGCACACAAACTATATCTTGTATATAGCACACAAACTATGTTTGTGTGCTATATCTTGTTTTCTCTGTGATTATGTCATACTGATGAAGATTTAATAATCGAAACGCGTCCATGCACTATTTGTTCCGTGTTTTTCTACTTGTCTCCATCAATATACATAAACCCGCTTTAAGCTGACTGTGCAACGTGCGTATTTGACAAACTTTCGTAGTGCCTATTCCACCACACGCGTCTTACACTGTTATATCGCTTCTAGCAACAAGCAAATCAGCATCCTGTCAGAATCGTTCAAGTGCGACTGCATTGCCTAATGCCTGGTCGACTATGGCGCCACCTATGTAACTAAAGCTTTCGGAACGGCCGCTACTGTATAAGCTGGGGGCGCTAGTATCGCCAGAAAGGGACCAAGTCGGCGAACAATTTTGCCTCGCGGGACTCAGTTTCTCATTTTTGACTGGTAATTTTCGAAGCAATCGTCTTGCCATGCTATTGGGCCATAAAATATAACTGTCTCCACTTGATTCTTTGTGGTCGACACACCCTATTATACATAATATTTAGTTTTCATTCACTTCATAACCGAAGGTTGTTTGATAGGTGATATGCTGCTTGAGTTGCACCCCGGTATATCAATACGAAGCTTCCGTCCCTGCCACATACCAGTGAAGGAGGCGGCGGCGGCGGCGGCCGGGGCCGGGCTGCCCTGCCCACCGACACAGTCTGTGAAATGCCCCAACAACCTTTAAAATTCAACAGGCTTCATAAATGTTTTTTGCACCATATTTTCTCGCGTATATGAAAGCTCTAAAATGTACAATATTCCTTTCAGCCGCAAGCGATATAAAAGCTCTACAAAACGTCATGTCTCTGTGTGCAAGAAAGACACATATATTGTGTATAATCGAGCGTACATGATCTGCAGCGCTGCGGAGGGCTGCTCGGTTGCCGCTTTTTACCAGTCGGCTCTAGGTCGGACATATGGGTAAACAAAATGGAATAGTAATATTAAACAATGCTACCTGCTGATGCTACTGGGCCTCTCATTGGTGAAGAACTGGCAGCCAGCCAGCGTGTTTTTGTGAGAACTGTTTTAACAGCAGCAACCGAACGGCTCTCGGGCCAGCGACCAGTGAGCGTAGACAGCACAGCGCTCCGTTAGGCATCGGCGGGCAAGCACGCATTAGCTGTGGACGGACCGGCCGCCCGAACATATTTGTCGGTATCGAAAGTATCGTGAACCAAATGACTGCTAGCGAAAAAAGGACTGCCTCTAGTATCCATGAAAACATGTGTTCTACAAAAGTACATAATTGCTTAGTTGTCGCCAGTCACTCATTGCACCATGGCGTCAGTGTGGGGCCGCGCCCCGAATCATCTCAATCGCCAGGCAAAGCATCTCAATCGACAGGCACATGGTAGTCCAGCTACGAATCCGAGCCGCGGCATCCCGTCTATGTATCTACATTACACCACAATCGAACACTGTCGGGCCACCCGAGACAGCAGTCTCCAATGTAACATCAAAACACGCCACTCGTCTAATATCAGAAAAATGAGCATTGAGTACCTACCGAATATCGACTACAGAAGATTACAATGGGGTGCAGATCTAGCAAGAGTGTCGCGGTTCGTCTCGGCACGGCTTACAGGCCGCCGAGCCCGCGCAGGTGACCGCCAGCTCCAGCTGTTCCACCTCCGGCGCGGAAGCTCGATCACAAGACTGACCTCAGTCGGCGCTCTGTGCTCGGCACAGGGCGACCGGGTCAGGAGCGGGCCGCGGCCACCAGCCACGCGGCAGCGCCCGCCACCACCCGCTCAGCCCAGATACGCGCCACGGCGTCATTGGGGCTTCCCTGAGCAGGATCGAACCAGAGCTGCATGCACGGCTCCGTATCCGCCGTGAACTTCCACGAGTGATCCCACACCTGAAAAAGGCGCACGGTTTGCGTCACAGCTCGGCTCACTTTCATAGTCAACGCACCGGCAGCAATTAAGGGCTACTTAGATAGTGTGCTAATAGAGCGCAATCACTTAGCTTAATCCATATAGTCAACCATGAATTGTTAATTACGAGCGAGCGAGCGAAGCGAAGTCTTTTCAATATCACGGAAAAAGCTCAGTATGAGCGGCCCGACCCGGCCCGGCCTGTAACGCTTTTGAGAGGCTTATATCTCAGCAACCGCTGGACCGATTGGCCTGCGGTCTTTTTTTTTGTTGGGTAGCCCTATTCCCTCTACCCCGTAATTGACTACTCTTGATACATTACAGGGACCGTCGTGGCACGTGCCACGTGAAAAGTCAAGGGTGTTATTTGTCAAAAGTTGCAAAAGAAGTGATTTTGAGAGGCTCATATCTCAGCAGCCGCTTGGGCGGTCTTGCGGTGAATTTTGTAGGGTAGCTGCACCCCTTCAACCAAAGGTCGGATGCTCTTGATCTATGTGAGTGACCCCCACTGCACGTGCAAAATGTAAAAAGAAGAGGTGCCGAATTTGTTCCCATTTCAATAACTCTGTAATTACTGGGGCGATTTAGCTGAAACTTGGCATACAGGTAGGCAGTAGGCACCCACCAGGCAATGCATTCCCATATGTTGCGGTTAGGGTGCTACTGCTTAGTGTATTATGTGTAAAATAAAGGACGCTTGAATCTTACCTGAGTGATGTCCATTTCTTGATCACTTTCATCTGTGGGTGACCGAGCAGCGACAGCAACCCAAGGCGTATACGGAATCTGTAAAAAATCAGCACACCGTTACCACATGTTTTAATAAAACTTACCTATAGGGAGGTAGCATAAAATACAGATCAAAACAATAACATACAAACATACAGATATTCGGTTAGGTTGAAATGGCTAAAAAATATAAAAAATAAGGTCAAGGTACTAGTGCTGTAAAGCTGTAAGGGCTCGGTACTAGTAATAATTTTTGGCTAAAAATATCACAAATAAAGACTCTGCACTAAAGCTGTAATGTCTGGTACTAGGAATAACTTTAGAGTGAAGTGTTACAAAAACAATATTCAAAGTCTTTTGATAACTTTTTTTTAAACAATATAGCAGGCATTTTCATCACTTTTAAAAAATACTTACATTCTGATCCGGCACAGCACTGTTCTTTAGACGCAAACGTTTTTGACTGTGCTTATCATGGTGCGCACTTCTTGTTAAGTTTAAGTGGTCATGTGGTCTTGGCTCATTGGTCATGCCACACACCCTCATCCACTTTTCTCTGTACTTCTTTTTTTTTAGCGGGAACCTAAAAGTAAAAAAGGGTCAACACATGCTTAGTCCATGCAACACATACTCTGTGTATTAAGCTGAATAGCTCCACTGAGCCCAGTTTCACCAAGTGCGGTAAACTTAATTTTGGGGTAGTTTTTGTAGTTAAGTAGTGGGGTAGTTTAGTAGTTTACCCCAAATTGAGTTTACCGCACTTGGTGAAACTGGGCTCTGGTGAGTTTCCTTTTCTTGTCAGCACATAAGTGAAAGAAAACTGTGTAGACAAGAGATGAACCAAACCCCCATGGAAAGGTAGGTGTTACCACAACCAGGAAATGGGATTTGAAGGGCTGGATAAATGTGTCTGAGTTCTGCCTTTCAGCCAGACTGGAAAACATCCATACACTACGCCGGATGCCCGTGAGCCCCTCATGCGCCAAAATTTGAAGCAAGCAATTTTGAGCTGAAATTCCAGTGCATGATTTCCACTGAAAGTTGGGTGCCTGTTTGCACCAAAATTAAGCCACTTTTACATAAAGCACGTGCATATCTACCGACCAAGGCTATATCAACCAGACAGATCGTTCCGGGGCCTCTGAGTCAGACGCTCTTCCCTTTCTGAGCGTCTGAATTAGTTAATGTTCCCATGAAAACCCAATACCACAATTTGTGTGGCACATTGTAGAATCTTAAGGTGAAACAAGGCCCAGGCCGGAAGTTCCGACTCTCTTCAGACCTGCCAGCGCCCGCAGGGCAAGTCTGCTGCTAGATTGACCACAGTGTGTCAAAAAATTCGGTGACAGCCATTTGCATAAACATTATGCGCCATGCGGTCACCCTGCGCCTAAAAATTCAGCTGCCACCATGCGCTGAATTTGACGCATGCAAAATTATGCTGGATGTGCGATGAAATTTTCGGGGCAACGCTGCAACCACGCCACTTCGCATGACATATTCGGCATAACTTGTGTTTTTTTATCCAGTCTGGCATTTCAGTTGTGAAAGCCTGAACAGTTCAAAAGGGTTTGCTAATCCAGGGGAGAGTTCTGTGAAAACAAAAGTAATAGAAGAGCCATTGCAATAAATAAGAATTTAGGTACCTACCTAGGTACCTAGGTACTTACTTGTCACAAGTTTGTGCACAGTCACACGCATATCAGTCCCGACCCCAAGGCCATATAACCCCGACCCGACGTAGGTCGTTAATTGCTCCGCGGATCACGCACTTCTTCATCGTTATAGGTATTTGTTCGAACAAAAATGCCCTGAGGCCTCTTGCACCAAAATCCTCTTGCACCAATGCTTGGATTATTTTGCAACGTATACCCAGTCCAAGCCTCAATTGTAACAATTTGCGTGCAAAATTTAGCAAGCACATGTAGGAGTATGGATTGGGCTATTGCAAACAAATATACCACCGTTAGATTAACTTATTCTTAAACCGGTTTTTCGATTTTACCTAGCTAGGTAGTTTGGTGCAAGAGGCCTCTGATTTCGGATCAGAGCCACGGTATAAAATATGGTATACTGCCTTGCGTAAGATAAAAATACATTTTAGCAATTGGCTACCAAACGAGATGTCATCTGTTCAGGGCATAGCATAGGTTTACTTTCATAGACCTCATGAAAGTAGCTCATGAAACTCATCACCAATCAGCGCGACGGATTTCAAGTTTCGATTGCGGATGTTCATCCGCCGGCCGATTGCCAGAACAGACAACGAAAAATAACGCAACTGCTCGTGGTCTGCTCGCTAGTACAGGGATCCGTGCCTGATCAGTACTGCTGCAAGCTGATTGGTTAAAAACCAAAGCCTCGCCGCGGGTGGCTGTATTGTCGGATAAGAACGCATTCCTGGGATAAGAACGCATTCCTGGCATATTTTCTTTTAAAATTGCCGATAACTACGAATGGAGACTGAAGTCGGCCGTAAGGGGGTGGCCAAGTAGGTTTTCGGACACGGGCTACAAGATGGCTATCTCAGTTTAAATCCCCATGTTAAAGGTGGCCCTTTTCCTTTAAATATTTTTTCTGGTTTTCTAGGACCGTCGCAATTATTTAACTTGACATACTTTTCTTGCTTTTTTATCCGAAGCTTTTTCAATAATTGGTACTGGTAGATTCTATCGTGGAAATAAAATGGCCAGCAGGCCACAGGGGTAAATGCAAGTCGACTGATAATGAAATAAAAGGTAGAAGTGTCTGTTCCATTATAAATTTAAAGGGACCCTCCCACCTTCAAAAAAGTTAATGAATTGGCATGAAAGTGATGTCGCTCGGTTCAGAAAGAGCAAAAACGAATATCTACCAAATTTCATCGAAAAGTATTCACCGGTTTTCAAGATATTAGACTTTTACTTTTGTTTACTTTTTGGGATCTCCGCTGTTCCTATCGACTTTATTTGAAAGTGCGGCATTTGTTGCGCGCAAAGCAGCATATACCACCGCGTGCTACAAAACGTTTTAGTCAAACATTTAACGGACGTTCGAAAGCCTGATGACGTCATCAGATTCCCGTAATGGTTAAGAGATAGGGACCACGCTGGTCCCACCCTGCAAGTAAAGGGAAGACATTTCTTGAACGTCATAAAGCTGCGGGGGTTGCGACCAGGATAAATGGTGGTTTCTGAGCCTGGCCGCAAACTTGGCTATCTCAACTCAAAACTAATGTTAAGGTGGGAGGGTCCCTTTAATGTGATATGCTGGAACATGAAGCAACAGGATCAGATGCAAGAACCACCAATGAAGAGCCCAGAACCAGCAAGCGCCATGCCATCAAGAGCAGTCATGATAACGTTTGATTAGCTTTCAGAAAACCTTGGAACTATACGCCAGACGGTGAGCAATCAAGAGATCTTACAAGACCAGTAGTTACTTGAAAACGAGAGCCCCCAGGAAAATCAGCAGATTCTTCAATGGCAACACATTTCAACATCTATCTAGCAATGATTTGCACCAGCGAGGTGGCTATCATTGTGTTTTGTGTCTGTATCCCTAACTGCTCAAAAATATTTGTCAATAAATAAACAAACAAATAATGCGTCTTTTTCTACTGAAAGTAAGTTCTCCAAGTGGCAAGGGATGAATAATAGCAGGTACCTAATTAATTGCCATCTATTCATTCAATTCATAAATCATAGGCAATTCAGGGCATCGATCGGCAGCGCCCTTACTGCATCGTACTGCGGATCGTCCATGGATTTCTTGATGACTCCGACTCTGACTCAGACTTTCAAAAATAAACTCTGACTTTGATTTCAAATGTCGGCTCTGACCGACTCCGACTCCACAGCCCTAGCAGGTCTGCAGAGGCAATGAATTTTTGGTGACTCCGACTCCGACTCTGGCTTTCAAAATCGACTCTGACTCTGACTCTGGTCAGAACTGTCGACTCCGACCGACTACAACTCCGACTACGGAACCCTGAAAGGTCTGCGGAGGGGATCGAATTTCGGTGACTGACTCAGACTCCAGCTTTTAAAATCGACTCTGACTCCGACTCGACGACTCGGGTCAGAACTGTCAACTCCGACCGACTTCATGACTCCGACTCCGGAGCCCTACTGGCAGCTATCACGCCAGGGAGCTGCAAATCATATGTTCCGTGGCGGTTTATGGCATTAAAGTCGATAATGCGGCTGAATCGCACTATGAAACACCCTTATTGGCTGCAAGAACCACGAAAGTTAGCTCATCACCACTGGAAAACGTGACAAGATATCGATTAATTGGCCCTGGATTTGGATAAATAACATGTTCATGATCATATTAGCACACATTTACATTATCATCTATCTCAAGGTTGCCCTCCAGGCGGCTCTAAACTATGGCAATTTCCCTATCTTCAACATGTAAATGCCCTCGGGCGTCCTCGTGGTGACGTAGGCATGGGAGTGCCAGGTTGGTAGGAACTAGACTTCGACGCCCCCTGCATGCGGGCATATCCGACATCCAGCCGACGTCGTGCTGAGGCTGGACCGACGTCGGCATGCCGATGCCGAGTTGCCGACGTCACCCCGACGTCGGCCGACGTCGGGCCGACGTCGGCATGTTTACTGGGACTGTACCTAACTGCCGCACACGGTCATAGAATACTAAGGTAACACGGAGCCGAAGCTTCAAGCCAGGGGACACGGGAGGCATGCCGTCAGCTGTCCATTTATAAATAATCGGTTTCTTTGCATAGGCGCGGGAGCCGGGGGGGCAGTGGGGGCAGCTTGCCCCCCCAACTCTGGGGCCGTGGGGGCGGTGCCCCCACAGCTTTGAGACGGAATTCTACACTTTTTTTGCAAATGTTTTCTTTTTTTGTTGAAAAAGCCGAGGGGTGAAAAATAAGTGGCCTAAAACCGGTGAGAAAACTAGATTTGGGGGTACCCTAGGTTAACCTCTATTATGTTGTGCCCCCCCAGTCGGAAAGTAGTTCCCGCGCCCCTGTTTCTTTGACTTAATTTCTAATGTTTTTCTGATGTTTTGCATCAATGAGGTACATCAAAAATTAAGTTTTATTTTTTTGAGGTCGAAAATATTTTGTTGTCCAAACTATCCCCGTTTAAAGAAAATAGACAAGGGGAGAGTTTACCCAGGACCCTATGGAGAGAGTCAACCCAGGGCCCTATGGGAGAGAGTTAACACGTGCTTCTATGGGGCGAATTCGATGCAACAATGGCGCAGTAGCGACATTACTCTTGTTCGATGTTTTTCGGACGACAAAGATTCTACGCCATTCGGCCAATCACATTCCATAATTGCAGCCGAGCCCCCGTTGATCTAGAACGGGATTGGCCGGACGACGTACAATCTTCGTCGTCTGAGAGACATCGAACGAGGGGTACATCGACTGAACATACATTGCGATTCAATATTCAGTATTTTATGACCGTGATTGCAATCCAAATTTGCATTTGAGCTCAGCAGTCGAGTGTGGTGCTAAAAATACCAGAAGCGATGTCCTATATACGGCCTTGACCAGAAGTGTTGCATGCCCTGGATGCAGAAAAACAAGATTGAGATGAGTGGATCAAGATGTATCTTTCGTGCAGATGTATCAAGATCCTTTCACTTAAGATCCATGCAGGTGAGGTTCCAGTGAAATTTGAATTCGATAGGTAGCTATTTTTGATTTTGCTTTGATACTTGTGGTAAGGAAACATGATTATGGTTGCATGAACCGCCCACTGCTCATTGCTGTCTTGTCTCACGTTCGATATCCGATCACCATTCTTAAATAGCTCACCCCATATGGAAATCAGGTTTCAGGAGGCCACTAGGCTTGTGGGGCCTGGTCTCAATGAGCTCCCAGTGCTAAGGACAGTCAGGCTCATATGCTGGGTAAGGTCAGGTTCAGGTAGGCCAGTACCTATGCACTCTGCAAAGCATGGCAATTTCGACAAGATCTCGTCTGTGCTGGCTTGTCCGGCTAGTGAGGCTTTGGTGTGGCGTGGATTTAGCTTGGTGCAGTGCGGATTTTGTGTAGCGCGGTGCAGATTTGGTCTGGTGTGGTCAGGTGGTGGGGGATGTAGTGTAGTGCATTTTAAATGTGGCTGATAGGTGTGCGGTGGTCAGAACGGACTGTGCCAGTGCTGGTGCCTGGTGGTCCCACCAATCACGGGGGTCATCTCCTGTTGTGACCCAGGGCCCAGGGGGTCTAGTCAAAACCTTACCTATTTCTGCTAACCTAAACCTATTTCTTACAAATTAGGCATAAATGTGATTATGGTATAATGATAATTAAACCTGGCCCTTTTTCAGGCACAAGCTTTGGATGAACTTCTGCTTCTGCGGTCGGCATTCTTACATGAGAACCTAAGATTCATTGTACCTACCTGTATGCATTTCAAAACTGAATAATTGATAGCAACAAGTAAATATTTGAAGTTGCAGCCAAATGCTGTGCCTTTTCTGCTGCAAGAGCTACATGTCACCATTGAAGCAAGGTAAGTGTTAAAAGAAATTGTTCACCTTCTGTGAGTAACTTGATAAATAAAATTTAAAAAGGTGTGTTAAAAATGTGATGAATAAAATTTAAATGTATTCTAACTTGGAATTACACACTTCTTCTAAAGGGATTTCATTATTTTAATGATTAGAGTTATGAACACTTACAGCTGAACAACCTATCAGCTGCAAGGGATTCTGCTCCTGTAAGTGCTCTCATCGCTGATTGGCCACTGTGTGTGTTGAAGAGGTTTCTGCTTGCTGTAAATGAGCACTAGAACATTAATTTAAGCACCAATATTCACTGATAAAAGGTGAATATCTCAAACGGTTCAAATGTAAGGCATACACAAATCTGCTCTATCAGACTGCTATCTCAGTTTAAAATCCCATGTTAAAGGTGAACTATTTCCTCGACAGGACCAGCTCGACTCCTGCAGTAGGAGTCCAGCCTCGTCCAGTCGTCGCCGCTCGCCAAGACCAGCCGGACTCCTGCAATAGGGGTCCAGGCTGACCCGTTCGTCCAGTAACCGCCGCTCGTCAGCACCAGCTGGGCTCCTGTAGTAGGGGTCCAGCCTCGTCCAGTCGCCGCCGCTCGCCAAGACCAGCTGGGCTCCTGTAGTATGGGGCTAGGATGGCCCGTTCATCAACCGGTCCTGAAGTCACATCGCCGTCAGCCAGCCGAACTCAGTACATAAGTCACCAACCCTGAATGTTGCCAGCCAAAGTCGGCAGTTTCCTTCGGACAGTCATCTCACCAGTGTTGTACAGTGTACGAGGTTAGTGACGCAGTTAAATGCGTCAATTAAATGCGAGGACGTGCGCTTGTATGCAGCGTTTTGTCATGTTGAGCTGCATGGGTGTCGATTTTCACCGAATTGAGGGTGCCCACTGCCCGGGCGCAGCAAATCCGCCGCTGCCTTAGCGGTGACCTTGACCCGCACCGTCTGTTGGGGCTCCAAAGCCAAGCCAGCCGAGCCGGCGGGGAATCTAAAGAGCTTGAGCACCCCCAACCCGGCGGAAATTGACACCTATGTTGAGCTGTATGGATGCGTTTTAGCCTTCCGCCGTGGTGGTAAATAGCAGCCTACATGCAGAATTAGGCAGGCTTATTAGCGGACTCATTATTGGATTCATTGTGTCACGTTTGTCGGCACGCGTAAGATGTGCTTAACTGCCATTAGCTCTCGGCCTGGCGACTTCTGGGGACCACGTAATGGGGATGACAATTGGGATCCTGTGCCTTAAGCCGGCCATTTACGTCCATGGCTATATACCCCCGTACTAGGGCTAGTTATGACGTATATAGGGATCCACGAGATCTTTTTTGATGAATGTGTTGTGCAGTGTTGAGATCCGCGTGTAACGTCACTGTTTGGCCAGTCTGCCCTCAAACGCGTCATCTTTACTCGTATTTTATTTACTGAACGCTTTGCATGGTCCAGTGGTTTATATAGACATCTTCCTTGCACTAGCTAGTTTTATGTGGCCAGGTTGATTGCCTGTCAGCGCGGTCACGCTGTCGTCTTTCGATTGGTGCGCTTAAATGCGGCGAGATGAATATAGGATTTCCTTTGATGCTATTTAGTACCTGCGCCCAGCTCAACTGGGGAAGGGGGGGGGGCACTGCCGACTTTTGGTCCCATTCTGTCCATGTAACGCCCATAGAGCCCATTGTTAAAATGCCAAAATCAAAGGGGGGCACGGTGCCCCGGTGCCCTCCCCGTTCCGCCGCCTATGCGCGAAAGTACCAACTACCAACAGTTTCCAGTTGTTTGTGTCCCAAAGTTTTTTATGAGTTGGACGATTGGGCTTTTCCCATCGCTCGTTATGCAATTATTTTGTTAAACGCTCTAAAATGGTTTCTCTACAAGTCATTAGAACTTAGAAGCAAATAGATATTGATGGATACGATCTCAAGGGGGCCGATAAGAAGGAAGAGCGCGCGGCGCAATGATTGTGGAGCACAGCACACGATTAATGTGAGGCGCATTTAAGCGAGAAATAACTTCATTGAACAGAAATGAGCAGAGTACCAGCATTGAAACTGCACCAGTACCAGCATTGAAACTAAATATAAGATATCTCAGAAGGTTGCGCTTTTGGGGCCGAGTTGTGGTGCTTTACGCCGTACATCATGCTTAATGAATGTGACCGTCGTGTTTGTGGGATCCCCGTCGGTACTAGTCAGCCCCACGAATCGTGGTAGATCATAAAGATAATCTTCGCCTCCGGTTATGATTTTGATATATCTACGAAACGGGTGCTGGGTGGTACACGAAAGCAGCTTTTTCAGGTGAGTTGAAAGGGGAAGAGGTTCTTTGAATTACCATTTCGGACCATGGTTCTAAAAAGCGCTAGTTTAAAACTATTGTTATAATTCCTATCGTAAACCATCGGACGCTCGACGCTGCATTGGCATTGGTACGATGTGCCGGTAATCGCTTCGCTCGCCGAGAATGATAGCGTGGCAGGTTTACTGATATGTAGGATTATCAAATAAATGTAATAGAAACGATATTAAATCCACTACCTCTTTAGAAGCTCTTGAAATAAACCTGGCTATCTGGTTGTCGAAACCAGGCAAATTATATGCTTGGAATGGCTAAATGTCCATTGTCCATGACATCATTAAATTGAATTATTTTCCTTCTTAGCACTTAAAATACATTTCAGCGACACAAAACTCCCAAAAGTCTGATATCTTGCCCGTGGTATCGTGGTACGATCGGCGAGTACCTAAACCTTCCTACGCAATGTCCATGGCTATGCGAAGTCTAAGGTTGGCCTACATAAGCCTTGGGTTGGCCTGTTTATCCTGTTTCATATCGTATCTATGATAATAAAGTGTTCACGATCGCATAGCCAAACTGAGAACAAAATATTTATTTGCAAAACTCCAGCAATACCCCTCGCTTGATACTATAAAAAAATATTGCACACGATCATGCGAAGCCGTGAATCCTACCGCCTTTATTTAGCGCCGGCGTTCCCGCGTTAATAATTTCTCCTGAATCGGAGGACCAATAATCAGCTGACGCACCGTTGTTTTGATGTCGGCGGACCGTGCCAGCCTGGATAGGCGCAAGGCCCTAAAACATAAGGTTGGACGAAGTTTTCTACCAAAAATGTACTAGAATAGCGTACGAGTCAAAGCTATTTCCGTTGTTTCTTTACAAATATGTCGCAAACAAGCTTTTTCTGTAATAAATCATTATTTCGAAGTTAAGCAACCAGTTACTATAAATTCGATAAGCAAACACTTATTTTTTATATAAAAGCCTAGCTTATATAGTCCAATTCATGTTGAATAATCAAGTAGCTACTAAATTTTCCAGATGTGACACATATTGCGCACTTCAGACAAATGCGTTGCTAAGGCGTTGCTAAGGACTCTTTCGCGTGTTTTGCTGCGTGGTTTGTGTTTGGTTTGTGTTTTTGTTATGAAGTGAGGGGAGTGAGATGGACAGGCTGTTAAATATTTTTTTCTGGTTTTCTAGGACCGTCGCAATTATTTAACTTGACATACTTTTCTTGCTTTTTTATCCGAAGCTTTTTCAATAATTGGTACTGGTAGATTCTATCGTGGAAATAAAATGGCCAGCAGGCCACAGGGGTAAATGCAAGTCGACTGATAATGAAATAAAAGGTAGAAGTGTCTGTTCCATTATAAATTTAATGTGATATGCTGGAACATGAAGCAACAGGATCAGATGCAAGAACCACCAATGAAGAGCCCAGAACCAGCAAGCGCCATGCCATCAAGAGCAGTCATGATAACGTTTGATTAGCTTTCAGAAAACCTTGGAACTATACGCCAGACGGTGAGCAATCAAGAGATCTTACAAGACCAGTAGTTACTTGAAAACGAGAGCCCCCAGGAAAATCAGCAGATTCTTCAATGGCAACACATTTCAACATCTATCTAGCAATGATTTGCACCAGCGAGGTGGCTATCATTGTGTTTTGTGTCTGTATCCCTAACTGCTCAAAAATATTTGTCAATAAATAAACAAACAAATAATGCGTCTTTTTCTACTGAAAGTAAGTTCTCCAAGTGGCAAGGGATGAATAATAGCAGGTACCTAATTAATTGCCATCTATTCATTCAATTCATAAATCATAGGCAATTCAGGGCATCGATCGGCAGCGCCCTTACTGCATCGTACTGCGGATCGTCCATGGATTTCTTGATGACTCCGACTCTGACTCAGACTTTCAAAAATAAACTCTGACTTTGATTTCAAATGTCGGCTCTGACCGACTCCGACTCCACAGCCCTAGCAGGTCTGCAGAGGCAATGAATTTTTGGTGACTCCGACTCCGACTCTGGCTTTCAAAATCGACTCTGACTCTGACTCTGGTCAGAACTGTCGACTCCGACCGACTACAACTCCGACTACGGAACCCTGAAAGGTCTGCGGAGGGGATCGAATTTCGGTGACTGACTCAGACTCCAGCTTTTAAAATCGACTCTGACTCCGACTCGACGACTCGGGTCAGAACTGTCAACTCCGACCGACTTCATGACTCCGACTCCGGAGCCCTACTGGCAGCTATCACGCCAGGGAGCTGCAAATCATATGTTCCGTGGCGGTTTATGGCATTAAAGTCGATAATGCGGCTGAATCGCACTATGAAACACCCTTATTGGCTGCAAGAACCACGAAAGTTAGCTCATCACCACTGGAAAACGTGACAAGATATCGATTAATTGGCCCTGGATTTGGATAAATAACATGTTCATGATCATATTAGCACACATTTACATTATCATCTATCTCAAGGTTGCCCTCCAGGCGGCTCTAAACTATGGCAATTTCCCTATCTTCAACATGTAAATGCCCTCGGGCGTCCTCGTGGTGACGTAGGCATGGGAGTGCCAGGTTGGTAGGAACTAGACTTCGACGCCCCCTGATAGGCGGTTGAACGCCTCCTGACCGTGTCCGAGCGGGCATGTGTGTATGGGTTTGTGTGTGCGTGTGTGTGCCTGTGTGGATATGTACCGGAAATGTTTTGTATAACACGAAATTTGCTAAAATATATCGGACAACATAGAAAAAACCCAACGTTGTTCATTTGTTTGTGTTATTGTTCCGGGATAAGAGAATTTGCCTTTTGCACAAGGTGAGAGAATATCAACGCAAAGAAACACTTTGTAAAAATGACGTTTAATTTTATTTCATTACATTTTTTGTCTTTAGTCGCGCTCACAAATCAAAACTAGTATTATTTTACCATATTCAGAAATTTTTAAGCAATAATGTATGTTTATTTAGGTTTTATCAAAATAACATAACTATATAGTCATCAAATTGCGGCTAAAGCTTGTCATCGCCGCTGCGTCACAAGTCGTCACCTTGGTCGTCGCACTGGTCGCACTTCGAGGACGGACGACGGTGCGGTGTTTGTGTTTTCCGGTATTTGGACGTGGTAAGAACGTGATTTATTCATTTTTTTAGAATAAACATCTAGTATTTTGAACATATGTGCTTAACTTTGCGTACACTTGCTACATGTGAATCAATCTGATGTCGGTGGCTCGTCACAAGTTAACTTTTAAAGCCACGCGGCGTTTACGCCGCACGTTGCACGTGTTTCACCTTTGTGGCTCTGGCACTGAGTGGATCGGTGCAGAATTCCCAGAAATAGATAAGTTAACATTTTAAGATAGTTTATTTCAAAGTGAGCAATCGATCGTTGGTCCTGGGTGCCATGATGTGCTTGGGAATGTCACCATGGACTCACCTGTTTAACTCACCTGTTGGGTTTCCTCAGCCTTGCTCTTAGGAGAGGAGTGAGAAGGAGGGAAACCCAAGTCGTTCAGAGACGCGCCAATTCCAAAGAATATAGTTGGACACAAGCTGGGGCCAGTGGGTGGGCCTTGAGTCAGGGAACTGGTGTTGTGCGTCTGCGTGTGAATTGTTGTGGAAACTCGACAACAAGTCGACAAACTCGACTCGTAGTTGGTGCAAGTCGACACAAGTCGACAAAACTCGACTCGTAGTTGGTGCTAATGCTCCACAAAGAAAGAAAGAAAGAGAGAGAAACGGCTGTGAAGTGTAACGCAAATGCTGTCTCACCCGCAAACCAAATGGGTGAATGACATGTGAAGGAAGGCCAGGCATGGTGGGAATGCAGAAATCAGGAGGCAAGTGGTGAATGACCGATTGGAGCTCCATGGCGCATCTGACCCTGGACTATAAAGGCTATAAAGGCATGGACCCACCACCCAACCTTGTTCACTGTGTTGATTTCACTAGAAGTTTATTATTTTCAAGTAGATGGTGATAATGCTTCTTTGGTTCCACCATTTGCATTATTGTTTTGCCAGTTGCTAGCTAGCCGAACATCAAATAAGATGCAAGGGTCCAATGCTATGGAGCTGCCGCCTGCCTGTGTGCCTACCTGCTGAAACACATTGGAGCCACAGAATTATAAGACAGATACTTTTTTTTTTGCTCTGTGACATGGATGATAACTGATAGTGTTGCTAACATTACTTTTTGTTGTCTTAAATTTTTGTGGACTCATCAGGGAGCACCTTTTATCATCAGTTTGAAGGAAATATACCACTTTCCTCAAATATATTTTTTTAAGTTTTATTTTTTTTTTTGCTTTAAATGATCACAACAGAAATGAAAAAATATTTTCAAATGAAATATCTAAATTATTTTCACATAGGAAGAATTAGTTTCCATCTTTATTAGAGGCCAAACAGTGTCTGCAGCATAAGCTCATTATGCTTTGACTAATCATATTGCTTAGTTCAAATCTTAGGCGTTGAATTTGATCACACTCTCACCTGGGAGCGCCACATATCCTCAGTCGCCCGGCGTACCAACACAATCATCATATCTCTTTTCAAAATCCGATCTCACCTCTCCGATGACATCCTCAAAATTCTTGTCCAGACCCACGTCCTCCCTCACCTTCAGTGCTGCGTGTCAGTATGGGGTGGGGCGACACGCACCCATCTGAACCGACTGCAAAAGGTAATAAATTTTGTCGCCTGACTGGTATCTGGTTTACCTACGCCGAGGTGATCATATATCCTTATCCTCGCGATGCTTGGGTGGGCCGATATCGACACGCTAGTGATGCGTCGTGACGCCATAAACATCTACCGCGCCCTACACGACCCCGCTACCCCCCAGCCGCTCAAAGCCATTGTGCGCCCTCGCCAAGCAGTGTGTTCGCGTCGAACGCGAGCCACCGCCGCCGGCGCTGCGGTACTCGAGCCCCCTCACCTCCAGCTGACGACCGCGCGGCGACTTTTTCCTTACCGAGCCGCCGTGTCGTGGAATAGGTAAACTTTCGCGTGCGACTTAACTTTCCAGTTCACGTCGCCAGCTCATGACCAGGCTGGAACAGTGACAAATACCCTACTTATCTGCTTGTTTCAACTCCATTACCTCCATTACATGTATGTGTGTTTGCAAATGTATGTTGTGCTGTCAATGCATCACCATGTTAACTGGGCTCGTAATAGCCACCTGTGGAGAGGTTCCAGTATAAATACAAATACAAATCAAACTGCATGCTGATTGGCTGATGGCCACTGCCAGAGGTGGCTGCATTCTATGCAATCTTCCATAAGGCACCACATTCCTTCATAAGGCACTGATTTCAAAACAATTCCTAAGGTGATCATTGGGCCATAAAAACTACTGATTTGTGCTAGCCCTAGCTCAAGCTACAAAACTGCTATTCCAGTTTAAAACCCCATGGTACAAGTGGTATATTTCCTTTAATTAATTTGTCTTTATGATTCATTGTCCAAAATGCACTGTTTTGTGTGCAGTGTCCTCATATTATATCCCAGTTTAAGGGTTAGAGGGGAAAGTAATTCATTATGACTAAACAGAAGAAGTATGTTGGAAAACTGCCAGTTAGCTAAGGTTCAAGCATGTGAGTGGAAATAATGGAGCTAAAATGGATTGACAGCATAGATTTCATGATCCTCACAAACCTGGTAGGATGTAGATATAGATATAGATATTGTATGCAACATGTAATGTAGGTAATTATTGAGACCATACAAACAGTTTTTCTTGTTTGTTTAAGTTGGGAAGCGGTGTACAATTGCTCTTAGGTTTTCTGTTCAGTAATTATTACCTCACACCTCCCTGACACCTAACAAACACCTTCTGAGCAGTGAGCACCCATCTATGCTATCACTAATCACCTTCCAACACTCGATACTTAGGGAGGTACCTTGCTGAAATATTATACCTAAGCAGAAGCCTTGCTGAATTATCAATGCATTTGTGCATTAATTGTTATTAACCTGTGCCCTGAGATTCCGCGCCGGGCCGGGGGGGGGGAAGGTATCTGAACACCCGTCACCCCCCTTCTAACTCGGCTCCTGGGCCACGTAGCGACACGCGGTAAGCGGCAATCGAAAGAACGTCCCAAATAAGGACGAAAACACTTCGGTCATTTTTTGGGTCCGGTCAAAGGTCAGGTCACCAGAGGTCACCAAAGGTAAAATGTTGACTATTTCAACATTTTGGAAACTGCCGACGGCTATCTCGGGAACCGATAGAGCTACAGCGCCGCGGAAAAGCGCGCCGCGGATGGCCCTTTTACAGACCTTTCTGAGTAATGCCCTCAGATTTGACCTCAGGTCAACGGTTTAGCCTCCAGAGGGCAAAAACTCCAAAAATAGCCGTTTTTACGAAAAGCGTTTTTTTTCGGCAATAACTTTTGACTCAAAAGAGCCATGACATTACTTTTGCCAGCATCGTGTTCCTCTCGTCGAGACGCGTCGAATGAACTATAATTTGACCTTGAAAGGTCAACTTGAAAATTTGACCTCAGGTCAAGGTCATGACCTGACCGGAAAAGGTCATGTTGCATATCAGTCGATCCGCAACGTCGAGCCGAACACATCTAAGGCGTTTTCAGCGCTCTAGCACGCCTCTATCAGAAGTTATTAGCGAAAAACTGTTAGATTCTGTTCGTGACCTGAGATGACCTTGGGGACATAACCAGAGGTCACAGTTGTCATTTTCCGGTTCAGTGTGTAAATTTTACCTTCATCTCGATGTTTGAGAGTGTCTAGATTAGCGTTCGTGCAAAACAGATGCTTTTCAATTTTCTCGCATTGACTTATAATGGAGAGGCCACAAAATTGACCTGACCTTAAGTCACCGATATCAAAATTCCGAGACATACATTTTATAGACAATGTTGCTCTAATCAATCGCTGAAAGTTTCAAGGCAATCGATCAATCTGTGTAGCCATGACGAGCATTCTTATTTTTTCTGTGGTGAGGTCACTTGGCGTGACCTGGTGACCTGACCTAAGGCGACCTGGGTCTGAAACCTTCACAACATGTGCGGAAAAGATGCACGAACAGGTGTGCCAAAAACGGCGGCGCTCCGCGCCGCCGTTTTTGAGATATCTGAGAAAACCGCAGAGAGGGGGTGGGTGTTCAAACACCCCCCTCGGCCCGGCGCGGGTTAACATCGCAAGCTTTTTGTCTTTTCTGCACGAAATGCATCAGTGACAGCCGCTGGCCCGCTTCCTGTCACACAGACATGCAGCTTCTGCAATAGGTCTTTCTGAACTGACGTTGGTACTGACAATCCCTGCAAGCTTGAATGTCTGGCATTTCCTGGACTATAAAAAATCACCTGTGTGTAGTGTTTTGTCTCTGTCGCGCATTAATTTACCTTGACTGGATTGCGTGATATGGCCTGCTGCTCTATGGGAAATGGAGATAGAGTTCTTTCGGTGAACGTGGCGTGTGAGATGGTTGGTGAGAAGCTCCGACAAACGTGACCGTAACGACACAGAAACGAACCACAGCGACTCGATCTTAGCGTTTATTTTCCTTATTAACGTTCAGTAACATAAGAAACGCTACATTGTGTTGTCCACAATTTTCTCGACTGAACCTGCGTTATCCCAGTGTACTGGGTAGCAATAAGCAAACCCAATGTATTTACTATTGGTTGCACTTGCAGTTGCCTCTCAGACTAATTTCACCGCAAAGCCCGATATAACACCAGCGGGCGTGCTTTGTGCAATCCGTTCATGTAAATATGCAATATTGTTTTTATTTTCAGATCTCACAATGAACAGGGACAAACTTGCTAAGCTGTCTGAGCAGGTGCGAGTGGGTGGCAAGGGAGTGCCTCGAAGGAAGAAGAAGGTAGTTCACAAAACCGCCAACACTGATGACAAGAAGTTGCAAAATTCACTGAAGAAGCTGCCAGTTAGCAACATTCCCGGAATTGAGGAGGTATGTTGAATTTCAGTCATGCTTTCCTTTTTGTTTCTGATTATATTTTTGCCTAATGGTAATTGGAATCAGGGTAGATTGGAATCGTCACTTTAAGTGGTTTGTACTGACCTATCACAGGTTCAATCAGATGGGCGGTTGGTAATGTCAATACGTAATTATGTGAACTGATTTGTTCCACACATCCACTTTGTCTGTTGGTTACAGGTGAATATGATCAAGGACGACAGCTCGGTGATACACTTCAACAACCCGAAGGTGCAGGCGTCGCTGCAGTGCAACACGTTCGCCATCTCGGGTCACGCTGAGGATAAGCAGATCTCAGACATGTTGCCGACTATCCTGAACCAGCTGGGCCCCGACAGTCTCACGCACTTGAAGCGGTTGGCGTCGTCCGTGCAAGCAAGCGGTACGAACTCCCTTATAGATATTGGTGTTATGCTTATACTATTATTATGGCGATGCTGGTCGAGGTTGACTCATGTTCCACAGTTCCTCCCGTAGTCCTTCCGTAGGATTTCGTTTGTTGGCTTTCTTGTTGCTTGTTGGTTATCTCCAGTTGCTACCTGTTTTAACATAAAATGAACTTAAAATATTGTTAATTCAGGATCCTTGATATGGTAGTGGCCGGTCCCGTAGCTCAACGGTTGAGCGTTAGACTCTGTGTTGTTAAGACACACCCTGTTAACAAAAGCCCGGGGATCGAGGCGCGATGGACGCTTGATATTTATGAGGCTCCTGGAGGGCAAAGTTGCGGTTGGTGGCAGGTGGTAGCCAGTCGAAGTCAGTGAGAGGACCAGCCACGCGCGGCTATGTGCGTATGTTAAACCAGGGCACGGGGTCGGAGTCGGTCGGAGTCGACAAATGTTAACGGAGACTGAGTCGGAATCTAGGTCGGCGTCACCCCCCCCCCCACAAAAAAATCAATCGACTCCGCAGCCCTACAATAAACTGTGGAATTTGTCAGATCAGGAATCGCGCGATCGGTGGATGGAGGGAAGGGCAACGCTCCAAGCTTGATTGAGCGGGGCTGTGTCGTGAATCCTTCATTTCAAAACGTTCTGACTAAGTTGATAAAAAAGTAGTGTTTAGTGCTGATTTCTTTTCCAATCGATTCACCATTAGACCGTATCCTGCTTCATGTTGTTGACACCCTTTGTTTTGCAGTGGGCGCTGCCGGTGACGCTGCTGACAATGATGATGAGGTGCCCGACCTCGTGGAGAACTTCGATGAGGCCAGCAAGGCAGAAGGTCCGACGAAGGCCGCCGAACCCTCCGACTCGGCAGCCACAGACTCCTCCCCGGCAGGCGACGGCGACGCGGCAGAAACAACCACCGCGCCCGCCTCGGAAGCACCGAGCAAGAAGGACGACTAGACAGGGCGTGATCATCACCTGGTTAGGGAGCCGACTTCAGGAGATAATTCCCGATACACCAGGACGGTTGGCCGGGTCAACATGAGACGCGGCACACCCGGGTGGTCATCGTTCATCCAGACGCGAACCCGGCCTGCGTATCGATGGCTGCGAGGGCGGACATGACTACCACCCTCATGCTATGTGTAGATAGCATGTGTTTGAAGGGCCAGGCACACTGCGTAAACTGGCGTCGGTTCTGACATCATTGCGTGACTGATGCGTGGTCTCGCGTTAGAGAATGTGGGCTCTGTTATATATCTTGGTCGACGCAAACAGGGGGCTGCACTGTGATGTTATTTGATGATACTCCAGTCGGCTGAATAAATATCACCATCGCTAAATTGGCTGGATTTGAGTGTTAAAACAAACATACGAACGTTTTAAATTGAATTGAGGTTATCGAATATCGAATGGTAAAACGCTTGCAGTCAAATAGATGAAAAGCCGGGACATCAGAAGATAGTGCTATAATTCGCACAATAATGCTCATCAATGAAAAAAATGCTGATGTGCTGAAGTAGGTATGTCCGAAATCTCCCGCTCCCGTCTTTGTGAGAACGTGAAATTCAAATCAAACGTCGCGGGAGAAGTTTGAAGCCCATTCCCTAATGTATCGGCTAAGTTGGTGTCTGATAAGAGCCCAGTGTACCTCCTGGGGGGCAAAATGGAGCTATTAACAAGAGTCTATGCCTTTATTGTCTGCCTTGACATCGGTGTCGCTGTTTTTCTCTTAGAAAGACATCGACGCCTGGCCGTAAGAATCTATCTGTAAGAATCTTGGTCTCGTAACAATCTTGCTTAGCGTGAGCTGAGGCGTTCATTTAACCATTCCAGCCAAAACAAAGAAATGAAACAAACAAAGAAACAAAGAAATGCTCTGTATCTATATTCTATGCCGGTATTATGCTGTGAACTTTGTGGGGACGGGGAGCGTGGATTCTTAATACGTCATCAAAAAATGACGTCATTAATTTGCAAGAAAATCTCAACTAAATAAAGTATTTCTGCGACCTTGTCACATCGCATGTGTGTCTGTGTGTATTCTCGTGTTAATGTTTTTTTTTTTTTAAATAATTTGTATTTTATGCTCAGAACTAATTTTTTTTTTCTGAAGTGGGCTGATAGGTATCTGCATCCGGGCCGGTGTATCTCGATTCTCTTGGTCTTGGTCTTAAGTTGAAGTCAGGGCGCACAATACAATCTATTTTATATCTACCGCAAATGCCACAACTGCGTCACGGCGGTTTGACATAGCATGATAACTCATATGTACGTTAAAGTTTCTCTAACCCAAGGCCATATAACCACCAGAAAACATAGCCTGACCTAGAACTGACCCTAGTATCTGGGAGCTGACCTTCTTGAGGCCCTTTGTCTTATAGAGGGGTACCGTCACGACTCAAGTCGTAACTTAGTGGCACAGTAAAGTGTTCCGCTCACTGCCACAACCTGTCTTGAGTGCCTTTGTGCGGGCTGTACTATTTTCTGGATTATTTGCCAGCTGGCGCCATATGGTGGCGCTAGCAGACCTTGTTGGTAATATGTCAATGCTAGATAAAAATGACTAAAGATCTCTATTAATTCTATGGGTGCCATTTTGCGTGCTCATGTCTATCGGTACTACCGTGTTTACATAAATAAGCGACAAAGCTATCGTAGGTCACCAGCTGGCCAGCCAGCTGATTTTATCCAGTTGTTAGTGAGCCCCCCTTTGTGCCAGGAAGATCTTTGGAAGGGTATTTTCTTGCAGTCTGGATGAGTCATTAATAGCTGCAGTATAGGTACTCCTTTGGGATTGTGAGTTGTGACTAATTTAGGGCTCTCAATCAGCTGTACACTGATATTCAAAATATCTTCTGTAAAGACTTATGAATTCATGATGCTGTCTTTCATGATGCAGAACCTATCTTGACTATTATCATTTTCAGCTGGTGAACTATGGATGAGGAAGCTGAAACATACAAGCTCTGGAAATGCAGAAAGACAGTTATGCAGGTATGTTATAGCCTATGTAATGAGAATACTACTTTTGGTAAAGGAACATGGAAGTGAATCCTGGCAATGCATAGGGCTATATATATTATAAGCATGAAAATTTTGATGGCAATATTGATTGTTTAAGTTAAATGAGTAACAGTGGAAAAGTTGCAAGTGGTACTTAAAATCCAGCACACTTTCCTATAGGTATCTACTCAGCTGGTGCTAGGTTTAGGTGTTAGTAGTAGATGCTATGTTTTCTTGATGATATTCTCATGCTCATTTATCATTTGTAAGGTTGGTTGGTACCTACCTACTTTCTATTTGGTATTTAGCAAGGAACACTAGTAATTATTGTTCTACTAGAGCCTTGCAGCAGGGCTCGATATATTATGCTATTCATGTGAGTGTTCTCCTCTGCCAGTTGTGCCACGACAGAGGATACCTAGTGACACAAGATGAGTTGGACCAGACGTTGGAACAATTCAAGGTGCAGTTTGGAGACAAACCCAGGTAGGTATTCTATTTTCTTTTTGTAACATAATTTATGAAAGTCTATGTTTTAACATGCAGCTTTCTAATTTAATTTTAGCATCTGCCTTAACACAAAATTTGCACAAGAATAAAAAAATTTCCTGGCTGTAGCATATTCAAACATTTTGTAATCATAGCTGCATATGACAAGGAACACCTATCTTTGTACTGAATTTGTTGAGCTTATATCTTCTGTCTACTGTTTGAGGTGTCACAATTAGTCGTCATTTTGTTTATTATTCTCTGCATCATTGTCAGGTGTTGCATGGTCTGTGTTGGCCACACCACTGATGACAGAAGTGTGGTTTCAGTGAAAGGAGACCGGCCCGCAGCGACCTTATCATCCTGGTGGCACACACTGACGACCCCACTGGTAAGCTGACAGGGCTTCTGAGCTGTAACTCCGAAATCTCAAATGATAGGTATGTACATATGTGCTGCTGAATTCGCTAAAACTGTTGTATGGTACCAGTATCATCGGGGAACGTCAAGGGCATTCCGAGCTGGGATGCCCTTGACGTTCCTCGGTGATTGGCCGCCGGGCGCTTCTGACGTCAGCCGGCGGCGGAGAGCCGGCGGACAGTTGCCTCCACTTATCGCAGCCGGTACTCAATCTACCATACAACAAAAACTAAATCATCAGCTTTAAAAAAATATGCTTATAACCAAACCTACCTTTTTTGCGAAACTACGAAGGATTAGCTGAAACTGATCCCAATTTCATTAGTTACGCGGTCTTAGCAGCAGTCTTAACCACAGCAAGGCATCTATAACTAATACATATATAAAAATTACTAGTAATAGGTAACATTAGTTCCTGGTACAGAGCTTATGGTTCTCGTCATTTTGCTCTTAAACTCTACCATTATGGGTGGTGCCCTAATGACGATCACTTGGTCACACGTCTGCTGTTTCCTTTCAGACCAGATGTTCGTCTTCTTTCCTGACGATGCCAAGATCGGCATCAAGACGATCAAGACGTACTGCCAGCGCATGCAGCAGGAGAACATCTCGCGAGCGGTGATCGTCGTTCAGGCCGGCATGACGCCCTCCGCCAAACAGGTGACTACTATTGGGTACCGAGCGAGAGCGGGAGAAGAGATAAGTGACGGGTTGGTGAAGGAGATTGCATGGTTTGGTGATGAGTGGAAACGATTGCTAGTGGTGAGTAGGGTAATCCCGGAACTTCACTGCATTCAGACTCGGCACAATAAGCTTACGTTTAGTCCACGTCATCTTAAGACGATATTCATGCTGCGCTGTATGTGTTTTTCTCTCTTTCCTGTATCATTCGTTGTATTGTCTCACCTTTGCTCCTTTGCGTAATTCTGACCTCTCTCCGCTCTTTTCTCTTTTAGTCGCTGGTGGACATGGCTCCCAAGTACATCCTCGAGCAGTTTATGGAGTCGGAACTGCTCATTAACCTCACCGAGCACGAGCTGGTACCCGAGCACGTGGTACTCACCCCTGAGGAGAAACAGGAGCTGCTGTCGCGCTACCGCCTCAAGGAGAACCAGCTGCCGCGTATCCAGAGCGGCGACCCCGTGGCGCGCTACTTCGGACTGCGGCGAGGACAGGTGCGGTGTCGGGGGGGGGGGGGGGGGTGATGGATGGGGTAAAGGGCAATATGACCCGGGTGGTATAGGCCATAGGGTGTTGTACTTAATGGTTTATGTTTATGTTGTATTCGACGCAATAGCGTGGTTTGGTGGCGTAATTATCATGCTTTCCGAGCTTAATGATTTGTTGATAACTACAATGCTCTATTCGATATGTTATAGTTGTTATGTTCGATGTTATAGTTCGATGTTATAGTTCGATGTTGTTTATCGATTGCATTTCGAGTTTTTTTTTACGATCGACTTTCGATTATGATAGTCAAGAATCCACTACATCGCCCTGCGCCGTTTGCCGGTATTTTCTGACGCCCCTCTCCCGGCGCCGTTTGCCGGTATTCTCTGACGCCCCTCTCCCTCCGCCAGGTGTGTAAGATCATCCGACGGTCGGAGACGGCCGGACGGTACGTGTCCTACCGGCTGGTCTGCTGACCACTCTATCTGACCCCGACCCGGGCTCTGAGGAACCTGCACCGGCCCTCGGTGAGCTCTGCCAGTCGGTACCGTCGTCCCGGCGCGCCTGGCGGTGATATGGGTAAACTGTAGTTCGGCTGTCGGCCGCCTGGTGGCCTGTACCGTGCGGATTGTGGACGGAATTCCGTGGCGTTACGAAGTTTCCGTTGTGTCGGATTGTCCAACTGTCAGGACAGGCTGGTTCGGTGAGGTGGTGTCTGGTTTTGGAGTGAGAAGCTGCCCTACATCTGTGTCCATTTCATAAGCGAAGGTCTTTGTGTCACCAAATGCATTTTACGTATCGTGTTCTTTTGTTTGTTGGCGATTGGCAGGTATCCTGTACGGACTATCCTCTCAAGTGCCTCTGAGATACATGATAACCGTAAGGCGCCTTATACATCACTGAGCAGCAGTCAACAATAATATTACAACAGTGCGCTATGACCGCCAGTCCCCAAATTATGGATTAGATATCAACCCATGCCCTAATCACAATCCATGGATTGCTGTCTAATCCATGCCCACATCATGAAGACCATTGCGTTAGTCTTCAAATCTGACTCGACCACTGTCTCGTGACTGTGTGTCATCGCGTCCCACGCCGCCATCCCCACCGTGCGCGACAGCCGCGCCGCCGCCAGAGATCGATAGACAGATAGTACTGCGCAGCCACCGAGTCGTGACGGTGAGCACCTCACGGCGCGGGTCAGGGTCGCGAGATGAACTATCTGGTGCACCGGGTCATCTCCGTGCTGTCAGCACCCATGCTCGTCGGGATAACGGCCGCCGCCGGCCGTCGGACCGTCGTGAGGTGTTTGGGGTCGCAGGTCGGTGGATGTGTCCGTTCTGCACGGGGCGGCTGTAATTCAGTGGGTTTTATTGGATTATATTGGAGCTGTGGTGTTGGTTTCGACAGGTGGGCGACTGGTGTCGAGAACGCTGCGTGGTGTAGACTGGTGCAGCCAAGGCAGTGACATTGTGTCCCGAGATTTATTGGTGACATGCTGGAATTCTGGGTCGACTGCAGAATGCAGATGCACAGATCTGGTTCGCACCTGCGTTACCGGTTGCTGAAGTTCCTTCAGGTGTGGGATGTTGCCAGCCCAGTCAAAAGCTGGGATTGTAACGGTTTGCAGCGTTATGCAGTCGTCTTAGGTACACACCCAGGCATAATGTTATCGGTTGCAGCTTTGCGTCTACCCTGTTTATTTGTCTTTCTATCTATACCTAGGGAATATCAGGATGTGCGGTAGATGTTGTCGTCAGATATAGTTCTTTCTTTGAGGATCCGGCTAACACAGTTTTCATCATCTTAAGAAACAAACAACAGCATTTTCCCACAAAAGGGAAACTGCGACTCAGACAATAGGGAGGGATTCTAACCTCTGCTGAAAAGCATTCCCTGATGCTGATCATTTATGTAACTGATTCAAAGATACATTTTTATGCTTTGCCTTTATGGTGGTGGTGACTGGTTGAAAGGAAGTTGTGGTCGCCTTTTGCGGGAGCTCTGGTGACACTTGCCTTCCAGATATAACAAGAATCTGCCTATGGACAATATCATCTTCATAAAACTGCCTATGCTGCAGGGAATGGTTGCCTTTGCACAACACATTTGAGAGGTGAAGTCTCGATTCACGTTGTTTATCCCACGCATCCGTCCATAAACTGTTTGTTGCGGCCGGTGCATCGGCCGCGAACATCTTCATAAGTTTCCTCTGGGGTCGCACTGGTACCGCGAATCGCCTGGTATGGCAATGCAACGTGAGAACGCAGACAGAAGGTACAAATGTCACCAAACGCTTCCCATGTGCAAAGTTGAGGGAGCCACTTCATAAATAATAGACTATGCACCATTCCCTTGGTCGTATCATCTTGTTTTCTTTCCTCAAAACCGTTATCCATGTCATCTGAAAAGTCCCACGAACATCTTTCTTTTCGTTTTCAGTGTCTTCCGGTATGCAAACTTTATCGTCTCTCTGCATCTCTTACGACCTGTTCGGTGCTCGCCTGTGTCCTCTGTACTGCCATACTGCAAGTGTGAACCACTTCCCATGATGGTTGAGGCCTCAGAACCCCTCTTTTGACCGTCGCTGTTTCACCGCACCCTTTGACCATGTCCCGGTGAGTGGCGCGCTTGTGTGTAGCTGCCGGAGTGTTGGGAGTCTGGCGCGCCGGCGCTCCCGCCGTTTTTCCGGCGGGTAAAAATGCCGCGCGTAGTCGCAATCCATCAGGCAGGTGACAAAAACACTGCCTGGGATGGTCTGAGGCCTTCACGTACCCCGGCGGTGGCCCGCCGCGCCGTCACGTGTGCCGGACAGCCCCGGATGGATGGTGTCACGTGGTCTGCATGGCTCGCAAGGCGTGGTGTCACGTGTTCTGCATGGCTGTGAGTGCGTAGTGTCGTGCAAAGCTGCATGCGGTGCTGTACGAGCCGCACACGATCACGTGGTTTGACTGCCTCAGAGGGCGTCACGTGGGTTTCACCATGCGACTTGGCCGGTCAAACGTGCAGGCTCCCTGGACGCGACTAGCCCACAGGGTTCATGTGTTCTCGGAGCGGAAGAAGTTCTGGTCGCCGACCTGTGACCTGTGCCTCAGGTGCGTTCTAGTGGCTTCGGAGTCACACATTTCGAGAGCCTATCAGAATTGAGCTGTGCTGTGACTTATGTGTGCTACAGGATAGCATTAGCCGACGCTCTGTGTCACGTGTTTCTTGTTTGCGGTGCTTACATCAGCATATACCTACAGCTAGGAATAGGTCTATTTGATCCGTCAAAACAAAGGGATATTCTTATGCTATCACTGCACCGCCTAGCCTCCGGCCTCATTAATTTTGATGTCATGAAGATGAACGAAGAGGTCATAAAAGTAATTTACGGTCGTGCCTATTATCTTAACAGCCTACAGAGGATAAGAGAAATACGTTTTAAATTGGTAACTTGTCCAAACACCCGTTCGGCCACGCAAAAATCGAAGTAAGTCCCCACAAGCTGGATGAGCCCAAAATGCCGCCACTATCACACTAAGCGGCGAACCGTTGTTGCGGCTGGCAAACCCCACACCTTTGGAGCAGACTATCCACGCATTGGTCACGTGCAGTGGCTCCTTTCCTCAGCACACCCAGCCTCTCGGCGGCGGCGACACCCGCCACGGCAGCACTCGGACCACACAAAGGACATGATGTATATTATCGTTTATGTGCAGCATACGTCCGGCGGCGTACGTGACTCTCGGCGGTGCTCGCGCGGGGACGTCTCTATTCATACACAACATTCATCGCGGTGCAGCGTGCACGCCGCGCTGAGCATGATGAAGATCCCGACGTCGCCATACACTCCGAAATGTGCAGCCCGTTTCACGTGCGCCGGGCAGAAATGGTCCCGACATTGGCGGAGTGTGTGTAGCCAAGTCACGTGTCTTGCCGCTGCTGACGTCACAGGGTGTCATGGATTGTCGACCACTCGGCGATGGAGTGGGCGGTTATCAGTAACAACATAAACGCTTACACGGTTATTTAGTGCTGAATCGCGATACATTTTTCTTGGAGACGTATGCGATCTGTTCGGCGCATCGGGTCGCGAAGCCTATGGTGCAGAAGCCGGTGGATTCAGTGCATTTTAAAATACAATAGCATAGGATATAATGATATCCGCTATTCATAATGCTAGCGTGCAATAAAATACGATTCTTAAACCTCGTCAACACTCCCGTGAAAATGAACCCAGGCTCTGAGTTCACATTACCGAAAACATGTTCACTAAACTATTTATGCTACAACATGGCCTTACAAAACTCACATACACAGACACACACGATATATCACAGTTATTAATAGTGTGATCGGTGACGTCATCAAATTTGATAACGTAACGCTCACGATCTTGGTCTTACCCGACCTCCGTTTTTAGCTCGCAAAAGATGCGGGCTACACCACGGACCGCTCAACTAAAAACGGTAGACCACCAGGACTTCCGAACCTGACATTGGCTCGTACAAAATCTTCGGGTGTTGTGCATCGAATCGACATCCACGGTCTGGTCTAAAGGCCGTCGCATAGTTCAGCGTCTTACGGACCAACCGAAACTCAGTGGGCCAGTCCAGCTGCAGGAAGTCTTTGTTGCCACCGCAGCTCGAAATTCGCGTTTTCAGTGGCTTGCTCACCAGTACCCAAGCCCGGGCCAGGGAAGGTCCCCCATCGGCACAGCGCACGGGTGCTTCGTTGTAGCTCAGACAAATCGACTTCCGACGAGACTAGAGCCTCAACAGTGCCACTACCAGCACGCTGCCAGCCAGCAGTGCTGCGGGCAGCCCCTGGAGACCGCCGGCGCCGCTGCCGCCACCACCTCCGCTGCCGCCAGCGCCGCTGTCGTCCTCGTCTCCGGGCCGCGCTGAAACGATCACGCGCGGTCAGTGTCGGTCGCTTTGATCGCCAGGTCAGATCGCAATCGGCACCGCCGACTGCGACACTGAAGCCGGCGCACGGACTCGCTGATCCCAGTTTACGAGGCGACCGGCCGGCGGACCGTGGGCGTACATCAGAGACAATAATAGTGGCACGACCGGCCCCCGCCCACCGTCGTCCGGCTCCCTCTGCTGCCCTCCCGGCGCGGCGCGTCCCCACCGGAGACGGCGGGCTTTACGAGGCCGGCCACTCCCCCGGGGACAGACGGCAGCGGTCGTCCGGCCGCCGGCCGTGTGGCGTTTTATTGGAGCTCCCGGGGAGAGAGCGCCGGCTCCGGCTCCGTGACTTGGCACACGGTGAACGGTGACCTGCCACGGACCCCGGGAGCCCGGTTGATGGTGGCGATTCGCCGCTATATGGTTCCAGGGTGATTGGCCGGGGCTATCAAGCGTTGCAGTCGTATAGGTGGATTGCGATGTAGTCGAAGTATACGACGGTCTCTGGTAGGATCGTGGGATAGGTGTTTGGCTGTTGGTCTGTGCCTGCAGCCAACCGGTGAAGAGGATTCTGGCCTGTGCTTTGTTGTCCCTTGATGATGGAAATTGCAAAAGTCGGGCAAAACATGGTACTCGAAGTAGGGCCTAATTTTGATCTTGTTGAGGATGAGCTCGGCTGGACCGGCTTTATGGTGAGCCCTGAGCTGACCTGTGACGGTGTCTTTGCACCACCCACGTCCCACCTGTGATGGGGTCCCAGGGCGGCCGGTCGGTGCTCGCCGGCCGGTCCGGTCGCCGGCGCGGCAGCTCCGGGGTCGTGTCGGCGGTCTGCGTCGGTACCGGCAGCGGCGGCGGTATCGAGCTCTTCCGCGGCTCACCGCCGGTCTCCTCGGTACTGTAGCACGGGGCTGTCGGCGGAGACGGTAAACATCAACAACCGAATCACCGGGGGCAGTCCCAGACAGGACGGAAAAGTCAACAAAGTCGGCAAACTGATCGCGGAAAACCTTCATGCGGGGAAAATGTCACACTGGAAGCGTAATCCGCCGAAAGGCTCTGTGCCCCTGTACATTCCTTCACGAGGTGTCGGGGTGTCTGGTACATGAGATGCCTTCTGAGTTTTTTTTAACACCTGGAACATATGTTTCTGTTGAATGTAGCAGCCTGAGCTGTTCTGTGAATTCGCATGTGCAATATGCAATGTAAGACGCTAACATGGTGCATTGTGTTATGCATAACCAGAAAGGAATGCACAAATGGTGACATTAAAGAAAAATTGGCCATGTCGGTACTTTTGTTAGCTTCTACAGTTATTCTTTTACAACTATGAGAGGATGATTGTCATGTCTGCATTTTCTCACCTCACCTGGGGTTTGGTATTGATTTTTTAAGCCTACAGAAGTAAACACGATCAGATATAGGCAAAAGCTTCCGTTCCCAGGCTGATTTATCAGAAAAATTAATAGCCCCAGTTCTGTAGTCACAATAACAGAACGTGGTGAATACACATTAAACTCTTCATTTGCACCACTTACAACTTCTAAACGTGCCAATGACGGCATATCTAACGAGGGCACAAACTCCATGCACACAGGTCAGTGAACCATCTTACCTATCTGATCGATGAGCATGCCGGTCCGCGTGGGGTCGATGCGTCTGCGGCAGCTCTCGTCGGTGCCGGCCTCGCCGATGAAGACACGACCATCGGCCATAACCCGGCCGGCGAAACACTCGTACAGTAACACGTCTCTCCTCTGGGTGTACGTGTACATGACGTCCCCCTCGTGCCACGTGCCCAGACACCGGTACTCGCGCTCTGCGGGAGAGATGGCGAGACATACGGTTAGTGATTTATTCGACGCTTGATACCGCTCACGAAGTCGATGATGTAGTCATATGAACGCTAATTAATCGTGTTCAAATTTCAATTCACATATCCGATCGTTTTCCGTCATTGGGGCACTAGACACACATGACGCATGTGGAATGCACATCAATTGCCAGACGTGTTGTTCCCTTTCCAAATACATGCTTCATACGTACTACGTAGGGAGCCAATGTTCATGCTGAGAAAAACGAGACGTTTGGTATGACAGGCCGTATCCTAAGGCAGCTGTCCGATTAGTGCCTGTAGCACTAATCGCGCCTGTAGCACCAATAACACACCGCCGTATACTTATAGTGACGGCCCGGGCTGTTGCAGCACAGGTGAGCGGCTCCACGACAGATGATATCACCTCGGCGTGCTGCCGGCGCTGCTTTAACAGCCCTGGTGACTGATCGGACGGCCGTCGTGGCGTTACCCAACTGCAGTGACGGCGTCTCGCCGCCGCGCGACCCCCGGCTCGTGCGGTCGCGCCACGGTCGCCCGGCCGGCAGCGCATTTTTCGGCGACCCACATTCGATCGGAATGGTGCATGATCGGGCTCTTTATGGTTCACGCCCCGACATGAAAACGGTGCCAAAAGACCTGACGACGATCCATGCAGCAGGATTTGTCAATACTGGGTAACGGATGACGTCAGTCACCTGTGGCTATGTGAGAGGGAGCTTAGACAAATTTTACACTGACCTCCTAAGTCTTTGATTTACGATAGTGTGATAAGGATACGTGTTAGGCTGAAGCATTGGAAAGGCGACAAGGTCGACTTTTTTCGTTGTCCGCCAGATTTGCGATTTGCAACTATTGACTGAGGCATAGACATTTGTAGGCATAGACATAGACACCGGTATATACAGAGGTCTATGACTAAGAATTTGCTGTCCGATCTTTCTCCGGCAGCCCATGCATTGTCCTTCCAGGCTCCGTCCCCTTGCATTGATACGGCGGAGACGTGATCTGCTCGTTTTCTGCGAGGCTGCTGCAAGGCCGCACAGTTTTCTGTCGACCTCACCCGGAGCTTATGTTGGCACGAGCGTGAGCCTAAAGCGGCCGTAAAGTTTTCAGCTGCACAGCAAACAATGGTGCGTTATGTCGCGAGCACAGGAAGCGAGCTCAACTCCGAATTCTGGTTCTAACGCCGCGAGCACGACAGAGGCTAAGCCGGAAGGGCGTCGCTATCGTTTTTCTCCGGTGCTGAATGTAATCTGAAGGAAATCAGAGGCAGCTGCTGATCGTATGCCCGGCTGCCGGCACTCAGTCAACCAATGTATTCAGCCAGTGTCCTGCTAACTATCTCAGATTGAATTGCTGCATCCGTTCATGCAGATGTATTACGTACGCCGTAATATGCATGCATCGTGCAGGCATGAGTCTTGTATATGGTTTATTTCTGTGGGAAGCTGAACACTGGGCACAGAATATTGATGTTTCGATCTTCACCGATTTGTGCTCTCATACAGCTCAACATGGTTTCGGTGGCACCGCTTTCCTAATTGAAAGGAACGTTGGTTCTTGATCGATTTCCTTTTGTCTTCAAGTAAGTGATTTTTATTGAACATCCCATTATAAATGCTATTGTTTAAAGAAACCGGTGATTAGGAGCAAATCAGGCAATCTACAAGCACAGTAGCGGGTTGCGGGAAAGCATAACAAAATGTGACGCTTGTTTTATTATACATATCGCTAAAGACCGTCTGTCTGCTTGTTTGTTGCTTGTTGAATATCCTATTTCCCTATAACTCGATCACGGTTTACCCGATATTCTCTGATTGAATGTATACTGACCTAAGATAAAATGGCAAAATTGATTTATCTCATTTGTTAACTGCTCTTGCCCTCCCGGCTCCCTCTGTTCGGCTCCCTCAGGCCGCGACCGCATAGGTGTCGAGCATTTCATTGACTCCCTCAGACGTTACCCAGCTCTCTCAGCGCCGTCTCGTCGTTCCCGTCGTTATCGGCACCGTTCCGTCGTTCACGACTCCACGATGACGCCGTTGGGGGGGGGGGGGGGGGGAGCGCGCGCAGCCCCGGCGGCGAAGGACGTGACCGACGTCGGCGCCGTCGTGGTCGCCTTCTGAGCCGGAACGCACGCCGGCCTGACGGTGGCACTTTTCCGCGCGGCAGCGGCGGCGGCGCGACAGAGCGACCGCGAGAGCGAGAAAAACGCGCAGCGCCCGGCGCGGCGGCGGCCCGTCCACACGGACTGCTGCCAAGGCCGGCGGCGCCGCGGGTAAAAACACGGCCCGATGGCCGGCCGATCGCAGTCGGCACACACCGATCACCGGCGCTCCGCGGTGGCCAAAAACCGTGGGAGTGGCTCTCAGTCATGCCGTCACGCTTCAGCCCGGTGATGGTGACAAAAACCGCCGCGAGGATGACAGATCGACGGCCGGCCGCGCGGCGGGCCCGCCAGTGATTGGCGGCAGAGGCGCCACAATCGGAAAGCTTCAGAGCGGAGGCTAGAGGACAATGCCGGTCGTTTTTCTGAGAGGTGACACTCGGCCGAGGGCGTGCCTTGAGATGCATCGTGAGGCGCCTCTCCTGGGGTCATTGAAAGTTAACGCCGCCACGCACCTTTATCGATTTATATCGGTAATCAAAATACTGATAAGAGATCATGCGATATGATCATGATTGTGATTGTGCCAAATCGTGATTACCTCTGGGACTGTGATGGGAAGCTTTTCTTGTTCTCACACAATGTCATTACTCAACCTGACCTACCGAGAAGACACTGATGCCACTGTTGCTCAATTTCATAGATGAAAACATATTTACCCAGCTTGGAAAGTATGCATTGGTTTTAGAACGACATCTCATAACGTTCTCCTCCGGAAGTGAAACTGCGAGGGAAGTGGAAGCCTGGGAGCGAGCGACAAGCCGAAGCGATAAGATGTCTGTTGGGATACAATGCGCACGATTCTGTATAAAATGCCAGTCAGCTTCAAATGCTATCGAAAAAATTCGTTGTAATGAACCACGATACGTCTACGCGAAACCGTTAAATAGCGACCGCGAGAGGTAAATTAATGTAGGAGATAACAACTGACGGCCTTATCGGTTTAACAATGTGACGTCAATTGTTGAAATTACTCATGTGCCAGCGGCTCGTAACGAGAATGATAATCGCTTAACAAAGCTGGCTGGGGTCACGATGTTTCTGGCTAAAAGATGAAGTAGCCACAAGTCGTGAAGCAGGCCTCGATCGTTATCCCTCTCTTATCCGGCGGCTGCAGTCAGATATATGGGCCACTTGTTTCCCTGAGCACACGTGCCATTTCCTCCATGCCCTGTGTCACCTCTACGTGATGCTGATAAATCATTCTAGCATTTTATATATGAAGCGTTAAATGTCACGAACCGCAGAAAGGCCAAATAGAAAAGTTACATGTGCTACCTCCCTATATAAAACTCCGTGAAGTCGACCTTTAGTTTTTATTCTTATGCTACAACCAAGCAAGTTGATTCGGATATTATCGAGATGATCTGTTCACGAAAATTTGACATCAACAGGAAACGGTCCTCATTGTTTCTTTGGTCGGCTGAGAGTGACTTAGAGATACAGTATTATTGGATGAATGCGCCGATTCAATTTCATTAAACGGTGTTCACGATGTTGGTTTGGAATAGACAATTTTGTGGATCATTGGAGTGATCTTGAGATACACAAAACCGCATTTCACGGCTACCTTCAAGACCATGTTATGGGCCCAGATATGATTCGGAATTGTAATTTGATTTAAAATTTGGTGGTTAACTTCGCACGTCATTCGTTCATAATAAGTTGTAATAAGTGTGATTAAATTGGACACTGACCTAAGCTGCCCACGACAATGTTCTGGTTCCACCTAACAAAGGAACACTATAAGTCTATAGTTCTATACGAAAGATAAACAAAACAGGCGACCTTGCTTCACCTTGTCTTCTTCTACAAACCGGCTCAGCCTCGGACAGTCGGTATGCGATTTTTATCGCGTGGGAGGACAGGAAAACAGTTGAGTCTGCAGTCTGAGACGAGAACAGAGCAGCTGTAAGGCGGCTGACCGAGACAACATCAGAAACAGTGCGGCAGGTCGACTGAACTGGGCCGTGGGAAGGCAATGGCTGGAATGTGCAGCCATTCTGATTTTGACAATCGTGTGCAGTGCGAAAGGGCAGAAGAGATATGCTGATTTATTGCAAATTTTTCTTGGAATAATGGAGAAGTAATTAACTATAACCGATATACGCTATCTACAAGAAGAAAAAAAACCCGCACCGTTGTCATTTGCATGCTATGCCTGTACTAAATACTACTATGGGTACTATACATACTATGCAATTATTATTATCTTTCTTTCCGTGACGGGTTATAAGGGTGTTTGCTTGTATAAAACCGCGTCGGATGAAACCGCACTTCACTTTTCTGCAACTTACGAGTAACAGTTTCAACAGTGTAGATTTTCATGTGAGTAGTACCTACATCATGACACGCACGAAATTTCACCGCGTGACTGGCATCTTGCGTGACTCTCTCTACATCACTGATCACTGCGCCACGATCGGCGCCGCCAGAACACGAGAAACTCCGCCGTTCACCCCGCCTTCTCTCACTGTAAGAATATTGTTCTTAACTTCTCACCTTCATAGATGTGGGAGTGGTTGCCACGGCTGAGGACGCTGTAGAACATGATTCCGGGGCTGCTGCAGTCCGAGTAGAGTTTGGCTCCCAGCTGGTCGTCCGTATCGGGGATGACGCCCTGGTACTCGCCCGACACCGGACAGGGTGACTCCTCCATCGGCTTCTCCTCTGTCGGGGGCACACGGGTGGTTACTGGGGAGGGACGGGCGTCCACCAATGCGGAATGTAAAGCTAGGCATGAATCACACGCTACGCATTTAGCTGTTTGCTGCCCGTAAACAGGTCATTAGATTGGGCCGGTGATCACAATTCCTTTGAACTGTTGTGGGGTTTATAAGCTGGGTCCGTCCAAGGAAGAACCCTTTTGTGTCGAACATTGGGTGTCGCTTGTTCACAGTAGGAAGTCACACAAGTACTGCGGAATCCGGTGTATTGGAACAGCGGCCTAAATTAATTGCCTTACAGGACAACGGTTTTGTCTGACATGGTTTGTAAACAGTAGTTTTAACAGCTGTAATCTTTAAACGGTGTCTGAATTCGGAGCGTCAGCAGACGATCGTGAGCTGAGCACAGACTCCGACATCACTCGGAGCCAATGTCTTCTCTGTTATCCGGCTACGTTTGTCAGTTCCTTAGCTGACGAAGCGGTGCTTCTATAAATAGCACTTGAATGCCAATAAAGAGTATTTCTTTCTTACGAATAACCGATGATTCTGTAGGTAATTGCTCATTGTTCTTGTAACTTAAAAATCACGTAGGTGCATTATCAAGCCTAAGCACATTACCAATGTTCGGGATGCCTTTCAATTCAAATTTCTTTCACAAACGAGAAAACAATAGAATCGTTTCATCTTCTATCACTCGTAATTAAAATGAGACCACAAACAAGTTGAAACCTGTTTAAAAACGTCGATGTTTTGCGGCCATCAGCATCCCTCGAGACAAATGAAGCCATTACTGTTTGTTTCGATGGTGATACCATCAACTGGGCTGCAGATGGGACCTGGCTAATGAAAAGAATGCTGTTCAGATTGTCATCTGTGTTGTGTCCCCCGGTGGTGCTCTGGTAGGTACAGAGTCGTTTCAGCGTGAGAGGACGCAGCGTGGCATTAAAACACGGGACACGGCGAGACTCTCAGTGCTCAAATCCTTGAGAGCGACTTACACATACATATACCTACCAATCTCGCCAAAAGTTTACATCAGTCAGACCAACGTAAAGGTTGTCACGTAAAGGTCACCAAATGCTCCTTTTTTGTAGAACTAAATACCCATTACGGTGATGCAGGGTAACCCGTAGCATGCAGCCCATAGCTTTTGATTGTCGAGTAAATATTTCATGAATGGCTGGCATGGCATAGTGAAAGGCGATGATATGCGCGCACAAATAGTCTCTGATGTGGTGTTACACTACATGCACGAATGCAGTCTCCGATCTGGTGTTGTGCTGCATGCATCAATGGAGTTTCCGATATAAACTACTTGCACACCCACACTATACATCTATTCAAATTTCGGTGTTATACCTACTACATGCACAGCTGCAGTCTCCTATGTGGTGTTACACTACATGCGCAAATGCAGTCTCCTTTCTGGTGTTATACTGCATGCACAAATGCAGTCTCCAATATGGCGTTATACTGCATGCCCAATGAACAATATGCGGTCTTCGATCTGGTGTTATTGTCACGCGTACCAATGCAGTCTCCGAACTGGTGTTATACTACATGCACCAATGCAGTCTCCGATGTGGTGTTATACTGCATGCACAAATGCAGTCTCCGATATGGCGTTATACTGCGTGCGGACATCCAGCCACCGGCTTACTCCAAACTACAAGTACATGCTTCTGAACGTGACAGCTTCAAGGCGGGGACTTGTGTTTCTTTCGGTTAAGTGTTTGTGGTTTTGTGGCTTTCCAAAGCCAGTAGTAGTGGTTGTTGTCGTTATGCAACGATGCGGTCTCCAGGATGCAATGCAGTCACATTATATATAATTGTGAATATAAGCAGGATGTAAGGATATATCTCTAGAGATTGCAGATATGTAATGCTAAGAAGGTGTTGAACGACTTTGCATCAGCGCAATGACCATTTTCATTCCGGACATTATAAATTGTACTTATGCTGAAAGCATACCTTTTTACTTTGTAAAAAAACTCACTTTACTTACTTCAGTACAAATACAGACATAAGATCTAGTATTCATCCACGTTACGCTATAAATAAACCATTTCCCTTTCAATGGGTTCCATTTCCCTTTTAATTCATACTGGGTGAAGAGAGTACTCACTTCCTTGAGTGATCCAGTCGGTTTCCAGGAACCAGTGGTCGGCGCACAGATCATCGTCAGCTTTGTCGCTGGGACTGGAGCCTGCCAGAGCAGCACAAGCGTCATACTTTAGACACGAACTCAGCGGAACTTCACACACCATAGAGACATTGTGCAACGACGCAGCGTGTCACAACATAGCACAGGAGAGTAGCGTACCTATCAACACTGGCACCTCACGGTGAAGCTCAGCAACATAAAACAGCGGCATTTACATTAATTTCACGCACGAATAAAGATGATACCTGAGAGGAAGGAGACATATCATTTGACGAAGATATGCTATAAGCCAATGCCTGAGCCCTCTCCTGACCCACTTAATACACCAAAATCTCCGAGTGGCCTCCAATACCTGGTGCTTTAGCGTTGGTGCTGTATACATTTGTCACGACATACGTGCAGGATGACTATGGAAGAGACTAGAGCTAAGTTACTTTGCTGAGGATGACGACATGCTAGTACGAAATTCTGGGAAATCATAAAATGGTGTGTGAAGACGGTTCTGGAGTACCCATGCTAAATGATGGCGCGGTAAGTACCCTTATCGTTATAATCACCAACCAGTCACATGACCGTATCTGGAGCAAAACGGAGGCAGGTCGAACCTCAACTATGTTTTATAGGACCAGTTTTTGCCGACTTGATCTATCGGACGGTTTTCATTCATCAAATGACAGGCTTCCGTGGCATGTATGTGAATGAAGGCAAAAAGAAGTCGCCCAAGGCGTCACGCAAAGCGAATCGATAAGAGGATCTTCGGCTGACACTTTTATGTCCCCGAGTACTGATGACTCTGAGAAAGAATGAGAGGTGGAACAATCTGCACAAAAAAGACCCCGAGGTCAATTCCACCCGACGGCGTACCTATTTGGAACTCCATGACGTTCGTGCCCCTGTACTTCAGCCAGATGCACTTGTAAGACTCCTCGCCGCTGCAAGATTAGGGAACGTGTTAATGTCGACACATCTGCAGACATTCATCCGTCTTGCTCAGCCTCACGTGCCCACCGGCACACTGACAGACGTCCGGTATCGTACGTGCCATCTCTGACGGAAAGCGGACACATGGGTGCCGAGGAATGTCCAGGGTGGTTGGCGACAACACGGCGTTTGGGGGAACCGGACGGCCGACATGCTAGGATATAACTACAACTCAGACGTGATAAAAATCGCAGGGAAAAGACTGGCCAGCACGCCGAGCAACACTAAGCGGCTTGTTTACAAAGCATCTCACGAAGAGGTCCCAGTTTGTACTATGTAAGTTCCGAGTTTTAACCCTCGTGAATCACAGTTTGGCTGTGTCGCCCGCTGGGGTGTTGTCGGGTCATTTGTAACACTGGGTGGTCTCTTACCACTGGGAGCGGGAGTAGATGACGAACTTTTCCTGGTCATGCTGCGCCACACAGCGCGTCGTGTGCGTCTTGAAGTTCTTGGCGTCCTTGTAGACCATGGTGTCGCCGTCGACGTGCGAGTGCTGCCAGACGCCCTGGGCCCAGTCGGGCAGTGTGCAGGTGGCCTGTCGGACGGCCAGCGGCCACGGCCGAGTGTCGGCCGGCTGCAGCACGAGCCGCTCGTAGCCGCGCGTGGCGCTCTCCAGGTGACGGTGGCACGACGAGTCCGACGAGAGCGCCACGTAGATCCGGCCCGTGCTGGCCTCCTTGCGGTACATCTGGAGACACACGGACACACAGACACACAGACACAGTCAGACGGGGACGGGGACGTCAGAGAGCATCCGACACTCCGGACCGGTCAGCGTCCGACACACCGGTCAGCGGTCAGCGGTCAGCGGCGGACTGTTTCCGGTACATCTGTACGGCTGACCGACACGACATCAATGATGCAACCGACCGACCGGCCGGGCGGCGGCGGCCGGCGGTGTGGAATATTCAACCAGTCGGTCAGACATGCACAGTTACCCGATGTCATGGATAGGCTACCGGAACTACTCCACGCGGCGCCATCGACAACCGGGCAGACACCAACACCCGGGTCATTGACATGCGCGTCCGAGCGAGATAACTCCTGAACACATCTAGTGGGTGTGAATTCATGGATGCCACAGCCTATGCAGCAAAAGAATTAAGTATGCAAGCTGCACAGCAGTGTATTTATTGTCAGCTGTCAACACCCATTTATCCCAACGCCCCTCAGGACGCCATGTGTGCGGGCTCATTCGAGTCGACGCCACGAGAGCTGACAAACACAGGAGACCGGTGAAAATTCACGCAGGAAGCTCTAATTACAGTGCGGTCATCTGTCCCATCCGTCGGAGCGGGTCCAAGTATCGGGCCAATTTCCTGTCGCCGACTGGCCGGCCCTCCGAGCCCGGCCGGAGACATGAATATTCACTCTGTCGGGCAGCTCCGGGAGGACCGTCCGCCTCCGGTGTCACGGTCACCAGCCGGACCAGCACACCGCCCCGACATACACTCTACCGGCGGGACAACCGTTATCGAAGCCCGACGCCGAGACGCTTACGACGTACAGTCTTGTTCCGGCGCCGGCGCGGCCTGTTGACAGAACTCACGCCATTTCTCTGTGTGCCGGCGCCAAATAGCCGGTGCGGCGGCCGCCGACGGGCGGGGGCGGGGGCGGCTGGGCGGGCCGAGAATCTGCGGGTGGCAATTATCGACATGGGTCCACCTGGTGCCCGACATTCCGTCCGGCGGCAGCCGCTCGCCGCCCTGCTGAATACTCTCCATCATCGCAGAGAGTTTAATGACGTTGCCGACGCCATCTGGCGGCCGCCATTCGCCTCGCGGCGGCTTCATTCAACGCGCCGCTGTCGGCAGGACGTGGACTTCGCACTTCCTGTTGTTTTCGACGACGGCGGTTGGCGGCCGGCCGCAACGCAGAGTCGTATTTCAAGTTGAGATGCCGCCAAATGTTGAGCTGTTCGGTTTAGCGCTGGACAACTTCATTGAGAGATCTTTGAAGCTACACGAGCTCATTTCATCAATCACGTGAATCACGCCACCTTTTGTTTCGGTTTTTGCACCACCTCGCATCTCGGAACAGCCCACCTTTCACCAATCAAACCCGAACAATGCCGAACTGGCCCTGCCCATCAGTTTCCCCAGCCCTCGCGCGTCCGCTGCGTGCTGGTGCGAAAAATCCAAATTTTAGCCACGGGCGGGCGGCGGCGGCGGCGGCGGTGCGTCTCTTCGGACCGTGGCGACGCGTGACCGGTCGTCGTTAGAGCGGGCGGGGCACGACGCGGGCACACCTGCCTCCGCTGGTTCCGATCGCTGCTCATGTGCACCGGGCGTCGTCCGGCGGGGGCGGGGGCGGGGGCGGGGGCGGCTGAGGGGAGTGGGGGTCGCCCGGCCACGGAGGAAGTCGGGCCGCTCGAGGGGAACGATGGAGTTGGTGCTCGCGTGGCAGGGTGGGCAGTGAAGTGAGTCGGCCGGTGTTTGAGGACAACGAAGAGGATATGGATTCGAAGGTTTGAGCCACACAGGCGCATAAAAGACAATTTTTCATCGGTTTTAATGGTGCTTTTCAGAGAAAGGCTATTCATTATGCCTGTTAACGGTTGCTGATACAATGATTGTGCCAGTTTTGATGGCACATTGAAATTAAAGTTCGGTATAAGTTGTTACCAATGCGTTGTCGGCGCCCATAAAAAACATACATATAAGCAAACAACAACTAACAATCGATAATGTCACCAGACTGCAATTCGAAACCTATGCCGCTGAGGAAAACTTTCCTTCCTTCCTCGAGCATGGGTGGGTCTGAAATGCATAACTTCAGCCGTTCTGCCGGAAAGCTCCCGTCTGACAGCATGGTTGATAAACGAGAAAAGGAAATCAGCCTTTCAATAATTGCCGCTTTCCATGTAATAGCGTCTGGCGGGAGCGATTCACCTCGCACCTGTCACGATACTGCATTGCTGTTCCTCAGAAAGCATGTCCTCGGGTCACCTTTGTCTCAGGAGGCAGCGGCTACCTCGTAATATCGCTGGTTTCTACGCCAGCCTCATACTTCCTGACAAAATAATCGTGATGGCATCCAAATGGCATATGATCCCCGTCCATTGAAAGGAAAATAAGTGAGGTATACATAGAGTGGCCAGTTTACACATCAGTGGTCACACACACATCGATACTGCTCGGTGGTAAAGGTTTAAGTTGCGTTGATACCATCGGGTCGAGAGTGAACGTGAACTCAGCCTCTTCTTTCTGTTCATTTGAAGCCATTCAAATAAGTTTACGAAACGAGACACAATGCCTGACACACCTAGAGAGTCTACGTCCGTCCCTGCGGATAATTGATCAACAACAGACACTCGGTGTCGGATTAGAGATGACGACACTCCCCAGTGGCGTCTTCTCGGCAGCCGGCGTGTGAGGTCACTGGAGACGTGCCCAGCGTCACTGACGACCTCAAACCCTTTCGAAACCCATGTCCAGCCGGCAGCTGCTTCCTACACACCCCGGAAAACACAGGACTGCCGCGTATCAAAGCCGGCCCAGCCCACCGGAGTTGAAAAATACTCGCTGCACCCTGCGCAGGGAGCCAGGATGGTGAATGGCCGGTGCTAAGTGGCTGGTCGTGTCTGAGGGCCGGGGATCGGACCGATCGCAGTGACAAAAACAGACCACACACACACACACACACACACAATGTTTATTAGCAGAGACAGAAAGATTCCGGAAGAATGAGGCAGAGGGATGCAAAAGCGCAGAGCGCTTGAGTTTAAGCATCACTCTGAAAGAAAATGCAAACAAACGAAAAAAAAAACTCCAGCCAGATGAGATTCTAAGCATGAGCTATAGAAAAACATTGACAGGCGTAACATAAAGCATACGAGTTGGCTGTCGCCGCCACGACAGACACCGAGCAGTAGAGCAGCGTGCGCGAGCCACAGCACGGTCAGCCCGGAGCGCCACGACCAACCGCGGCCTGATCCCCTAGGTCAATGTCGTACTGTTCAGTGAGCTGTAAATCGGTTCGATTTTAAAATGAATTTTTGAAAGAGATGTGCGACTACGCTGCCGCTCTCATCGTCCAGAGTCTCACCGTAAATCAGAATGTCAAGTTTTTGTTTTGGAGAAATTACATTGAACTCAATACCTAATTGATCGTATATTGTTTGAAACAAATCAAGCCTTAGTGGTTCAAATAATGGACAGTCTAGAATGTAATGCCGAACGTTCTCGCTTGGAAAGCCACAAGCACACACAGACGTTTCACTTTTTTGAATTTGGAAGAGATGGGAGTTAAGGCGACTCATTCCGGTTCTTAGTCTTGTGTGCAGAGTATTTCCTAATTTAGACCCAGTTATGTAAAATTTTGGAGGCTTGGTCACCCCCAGCCGCTCAGAAATCGTCTTTTTGAAGGATGTTCGTGTCAGGGATCGGATGGACTCAGGGAGATCATTCCAGTATTTAGCTGTCGATGGAAAAAATGAACTGTAGTAAGAAGTGGTGCGGCTAGGCGTCGTTGTGTGTGCACTGGCGTTTCTTAAGATTCGTCCGGTATTTTCAGCGCGTGTGTGCGGCATTATCATTTTTATATAGTGTGGTATATGCTCGTCGTGACCGTTAAATGTGTGATAAAGTGTTATTTTATGCATGCGTCTTCTTGTCGATAGTCTATCCCACCCTAAGTCGAGTAAAAGCTTGTCCGTTGGTGTCCTAAATAAGGTTGCTGTCACAAGTCTTGCCGCTCTGTTTTGTAGTCTCTCGAGTCGCATGGCGTCGTGTGTCGTGATATGTCCGTCGTATACTGTGTCGCAATAGTCGAAGTGTGGTCTGATATATGTCTTATAAATTTGGTCGAGAATGGGCCTGGGTACGTATTGTGCAATTGGATATAGTGGGCTTAATGCTTTGTTGACCTTTTTGCAAATTTTGTTGATGTGATGGTGAAAATGTAGGTCATTGGAGAATGTCAATCCCAGGTGGGTGTGATTTTCATGAATGGGTATGGGATTCCCACCAAATGTGAGACGTGGTGTTATGAAATTATTTTTACGTGAAAATGTTTGCTGGACTGTTTTTGTTGTGTTGAATGTGATTGCCCATTCTCGACCATATTCATATATTTTGTTAAGGTCGCGTTGAAGTGAAAGTTCTACATCGTGAATGTCTGTCGTTGAGTGCGGTGCGTGACCCGGCTCGGCGCGCGCGCACCTATCAGCGCCCATCAGAGCCGCGATGACCGCGGTGTCGAGCCGCGACTGACCGCGCCCCGGTCCGTCCCTGCGCCCCTCCTGCGCCCTCACAGTCGCCGGAAGCCGACTCAGCAATGAATGAAGCGATAACGGGGCGCTTATGGAGCGTACTGCTCTATCTCTGCATCTGTCGGTCGGTGGGGAGGTAAACAGACGGTGCTGTGCCGCCGGCGGACGGGCCGGGGTAGCGCCGGGCTGCAGATAATGGGAGGGCTGCATGGGACGGAGAGATGAGACCGAGATGAGAGAGATCCGGCAAGATAATGAGAGATGTGCAGGACGCTGAGGTGCTGCAGAAGGTGCTGAACTGCAGGAATTATCAGCGATCAAACTGGTAGATATTGGCTCAATCTTCAGTCTATTGACAGTTCAGCCTTTCAGTGATCATTAAGTGCTATAGATAGATTCAGGTCATAGATTCAAAACAAAATTTTAAGTTGCATCCAGGGTGCGCTTTTTTTAATCATCTCTCATTTGAAATCTGTCGCAAGAGACGTTGAATGCCATTTATCTTCCAGCCTTGTCCCTTATGTCTTGACACCCATCTTTCAGCCATGCGAGACCTTTATGATTGTCAAAATGAACACTCGGGATGAATTGACACCATTTCATTTTCATCAAGCCCTTCTTTCAACTCAATCGACCCTCTGTCTCCAATTTCCTGTGTCCAAGCCCCCGTCGCCGAGTCCTTTCGGCCAAGCCACTCTCGAGAATTCGGCACCGCTCTCCCGATTCTGGAGACCCCGTGACGCCCGTTGGTGACCAGTCACGGAGCTCGTCTGGCGCGGACACGAAGCCCCGTCACCGGTGGTGGACTCGTGCGCGGCTGACCGAGCGCCGGGGGCTGGCCTCACGACCCGGGCTGCGCCGCGCAGCAGCAGCCGTGACTGCCGAGCGGTTCGTGAACCGGCGGGGGCGGCGCGGAGCGCTCCTAATGAAAGGAGTCATGACAACGAGGTCTGACGAAGATGGCAGTCGTTTGGCTTCGCGGGTAAACACGGTTTAGAAAATGATTGGATGTGCCGGCAAGAAGTGGGAATCAACTAACCAGTCAAAATAACAGCGACATAAGCATTCTGCTTTGAAATTAAGGTGAAATAATGGACCTGGATAACTGCAGAGACCTTATCAGGATGCTCTATTTTTGCTGTTAATGTATGTTGTTGTGACCGCTACTTTAATAAGCACCATTAAATGCATTTGCAATTACATCGTGAGCAGCGATTAGCTGGTAGGCAGAGAAGAATGTTAATCCCTTATAATTCAGTGACATGGCAGCCCTATAGCTAGCCAATTCTCACAGCTGGACACCGCTACAGAGCTTGCAGAGCTTTGAGCTGATGGGCTCGTTTAGAGGAACCATTGGTTTGGTTTGTCCATGTCGTCGTCGCTATCTCTGGAATAACAAAACTGCTGATAAAAAGACGAAAATGCTATTGAGTGCATAATTGTGCAAGATTTCATGCGCTTCGTTGCATAATCAGAAGGTATATGAAATTAAGGCACGCAGCCGAGGAACAGCCTGGTTACTTACCGCACACCGATATCGGGGCCTCTTGTCGTCGGCCGCGCCCGTGTCCAGCAGCGCCACGAAGCTGTTACCGCTGCTGTCCCTCCAGTCTCCCAGACACTCGAACGTCATATCTGCAAACGAATCGTCCCACTGAGACCCGCTTCACAGCTACTGTGTCGTAGATCTAACATGTTTGAGCACTGTTTCATCTAAAAAGAAAAATCAGATCGCTACTGAACGCTACTATCGGTCACATCAGTCAGTGCCAACTGCCCAACGCAAGAACACAGAACACGGCTAATCCAGGCCAGAACAACGATCCGTAGTTCTGATCGATCGATCTACAACTGGGCCTGCTCTGACTGAGCCTGGAACACCTCAGGACTCCGCTATCTCCTCACTTACTCAGGTTGGGCCGGAACGAGCAGCCGTTGAAGTTGAGGTGGAGCCCGAAGCCGAGCGGGCAGTTGGAGATCTGCGAGTCCGAGTTGGCGCACTCGGTGACGCTCTCGGTTCCGTCGTCGATGTCGTACGAGAACGAGAAGCGGCCGCTGATCGGGCAGTACACCGGGTGCTTGTGCTCTTCGTTCGTGGGTGAACGCACCTCTGTGGGGAAGGTCAACGGAAATTGATCAGTTACAGCACCTAGCGGTAACTACCGCTAGTCGATCGAGTCGAGTTGCTAAATTAATAGCAAGGTGAGCAGGGCCGAAGTTGATATTTGATAAAGGCAATAAAAAAAAAAATACAGCGGAAGCGATAAGTAATCTATCGATGCCGTTTCCGGCCACCGGTAAGAATAGGACCGGATGTGAAAGTGAAATTATCTACATCTGATATCCTCGCCACTTCTACATGATTTATCATTGCGAATGCGATGAAATATGTATAATTCTAAAAAGCAAGTATGAGTAATATTGGTAAATAATGGCAGAAGTAACTGTACCCGAAGCTCTGCTGATATATTGTAGGTACTTGCACCGACTCCAGTTAGTAGCCTTTAATGGGTTAAGAGGACTGTCCGAGATGTAGGTTTTCCCAGCCACTAATGATCTGACGGTTTCTTCGCTACAAATGGATTATATCCAATGACTACACCTCAGCATGATAAACATCTTTATCACTCCTTCGGTGAGCGCAAGGACTCGAGAACCGGCAAAAATCTGCTCTGTTTGAGATTTAAGCAAAAACGGTGAACAATTCCGGTACGAAAGGTTAATTGTTGCCGTTATTAATGCCCGTGTCCACCCACAATGTCGGCTCGTCTCACGACCTTGGCTACTTCAGTGCGGAGCCGTGGCTGTGCCGTCACACTCCAGTGATACTATCGGACCTTTCTCACCAGCAGACCGAGGAGTACGAGCAGTTATCCCGGAGAAAAATCGAGCAACATCCGCCCCAAACCGGATCTGGGGACGGTGTTCAGCCCGTTCTCAGTTTTTGAGAGCTCGCAATGAATTATTCCGCTAGGTTCCAGGAAATGTATGATGAAAGAGATGCGCATGTTGTTGGAGATTTCATCTGAATTGCCTAGCGAAACAAAAGAAATGCTAAAGTTATGTAGCAACATATTATAATTCATTCATATCCTCCGAATGTGCGTCATAAGCGCATGATTTGACGTTTTATCTTGTCCTCAGCAGGATGAGTGCTAATAGCTTAGAGTCGTTCTCTAATTTATCTGTCATGAATGGGATCATTTTGCTTAGATCTGTGCTAATGCCTTGCAACGAAAGATATATGCGCTAATGGTACGAATTCATTATTGGCTTTCTCAACTACTACTAATTTCCTAAAATACAATTTCATTAATTTGAAGTAAATAGTGTGGCAATGCATTAAAGTTATTCAATTGAAGTAATAATGGAAGTGGAACTTTGAATTAAAACGCACGAATACAATTACTAAGTTGAAGCTTGAAGATTGAACTTGCAATATTTTTTCGCGCGAAATACACAATTGGGCCCAATATGCTATGCTACCTTCCTTTACCTGGGTAGGTGTAGGCCCACATCTACAGAAGTCAACTTGTTATCTCGCCAATTAGCTGTTCGGGAGTCTACCGTGACGTCACTGGTCACAATGTGTGTTTAACTGCCTACGGTACGTGTTCGCCGTAAGCTTCATCCGGGTTGCTGTACAATAAATCTATCACGGCTGAATGAATTTAGTCAGAAACCATTGATTATGTACATGCACAGTCGTGATTGCTTTTATTACTAAATCATACAAAAGTGAGCGTTTGATAAATGATGGTCATGATCGTAACGTCAGCGCGCGTAAAGTAGACAGAAGACTGACCTGACATACAATCCTTTCTGGGGGATCACTGTAACAAACATTCGTACCCGTATGAGAGCATGCAGGACCAGAACAGGTGTTCTTTCAGAGCATTCATTGCCAATCTACTGCATGTAAGTAAACGGAAATTTCCACGTTTTCTTAACGATCTTTTTCTTTTTCTAGTCCTTGCTCTAAGATGAAGAGCGCTTGAACTGCCGAAAACTTGCAACTAAAAATAATTAACCCTCGCGGGCCCGGGGGGGGGGGGCGTTTTTCGCCCCCCCTGGCGAATATTTGCGATAGCTCCCGAACGCTTAGGGATAGGAAAGCGAAACTTTCAGTACCTTTTCTCCCATCAATTTGACATCTTCTGAAGTAAAACATTTGGACCTAGCCCCCTTGATGACGTCACAAGGTCCATTTTTCTAGACCCCTGCACGGCAAACTTCGGCGTCACAGACGTAAACTTCAAATAGCTACTAAAAATAGAGTTTTAGAGATAAAGACAAATTACGAGCACGGTTGTGTAGCGTTTGACATAGAGAAAAATAGAAAAATAGTTTTGGTGACCTGAGGTCAGAGGTCAGGTCAACGACCCCGAAATGTGGTTTTAGTTTTTCGCAAATAACTTCGACAAAAATGGTCCTAGAGCTACGGCAGTAGTACCATCGCATTCGCCTTGTCAAGCCGCGTCGAATGATATATATTTTGTTCGGAAAAGGTCAAATTTTATGTTGACCTCATGTGACCTCGAATGACCTCTGGTTGACCTTGACACATGAAAGGTCGTTTATGATGTATTTGTATCCGCTGATCACGAATCTGGCATCTATTTTCCTCTTAGCCTTCATTTAGAGCTTCCAGATGGCAAAATTGTCTTATTTATTATAACTAACTTGAATTAGTGAAATAGCCTCTAGCAGGGATACTTCTTTGTGACCTTGACCTTTGAGCAGCCTTGTATCGTAAGATGAACCACAAATAGGGAACTGATAAGCTTCAAAACATTTCAAAACATCTTGGAAGTTAGCACGCAAAATGTGCGAAAAAGTGCCAAGTTTGAGGTCAATTTTGAGCGTGACCTTGACCTTGACCTTTGATTTTGAGCACAGTTTCGGAATCCTCAAATTCTCTTCTTTCGTTTGACACCCAATTTTACCGGTTTGATGCAGCCTGCCGTCCTCTAGAAGGCTTAATTTGAGATCACTACACATGTGCCGGTTTTTGCCTTTGACCTTGACCTCTGACCTTGAAAATTGACCTGAGGTCAAAAATTTTAGGTTCTTTAGAATCGTCTCGTAAGGACCTTTCGTTTGATATCGCTTTTGTTTCCGTAGCTCCCTTATTTACGGAGTTAGACAGGGGGGGGGGCGAAAAACGCCCCCCCCCGGGCTGCGGTGGTTGGGATTACCCCCCGGGCCCGGCCGGGTTAAGCTGGCCCCTGCTCGTCACCACCTTCTCAACTCACTGCCATGCGCGCTCAACTCCTTCCCCGTCTTTGTTCGTGTGCTGCCGACCTCTCGTATCACCACCCCTGCAACCGGGCGGCGTGGTGAGCGGCGGCAACTCGACTTTGTCGCTCGTCAGCGTCCTAATGGTCCCTGCATGACCGCCCCGGACGGCGATGTCACAGTGGTCCAGCCGCAGAGGCACGTCCCCGCCCGCCAGCAGCCCGGCCGGCTGCGCAGCTCCCACAATTAGACCGTGCAAATAAGTGCCCCGTAAAACGCGCCACCGCCGCCGCTGCTGGCTCAAACGGGAATGGCGGAGCCTGGATGGCGATCAGTGGGCGAGGCTGGACGGGGAGGAGCTCGAACAGAAGTCCAGGACCACACACGGCAACCCACCCAGCGTGGTATGACTCAACATAGCACTATAATAGCGAGTCGAACATGTCCGGATATAAGCAAAGTTGAGCGGGAAACATTTGTAAGCAATTGTTTTAAATGAACATTAACTCATCCTCTGAGAAAGTCATGCCCGCTTTATAGTGCCAGGTTTACTTGCCTCATTGCCTGACAAAAAAAAAAACATTCCTGCATTTACAGGCACGATCATTCATACTCGAACATAAGTATTGGTAAGTTCATTCATCTTGTTCAAAATAAAACTTCTGAAAAGGCAACCCACAGGAACATCAAACTGTTACCTCCAAGTCAAACACCGATCCCGCAGCCGATTGATGCCGCCTCTGACTCACTGTATAACATGAGCTCGTGGACAGTGCTGTTGGCGGTGGTGCGCAGCGAGCTCATCTCCTCCACGGTGGGGCACAGTTTGAGCGTGCTGTCGATGTGGGTGGCGCAGCTGCTCTGGGGGTCCCGCGTGTGAAGCTGCAGCACATTGGCCGAGCGGATCGCCAGGTGGAAGCAGCGCAGACACCCGTTACTCCTGTGAAACACGAGCGTGTGGCGTCACCAAATGGAAGGTCATGTCGGGTCAAAAATTGTTGCATGAGTGTAAGTGCTGGTCGTTTTTAGCTCATCACGCCTAAGGTGAATAACTTTTAGTTAAAGATAGACATTCTTAATAATGTTTCTCATTTAGCTCCGAAAATCGTATCCATTGTTAACGGTTAGTTCCGCTTTTGTAACATCTCATTCAACATTTTACCATATCTGCTCCTAAATTCTGCTTTAACAAGAGTCGCGACGGATTGCAATATGCTGATTTATGGCCAAATGTCTCACGGCACTGATGGCAATCACAATAATCACTTGTTGAATCACGCTCAGTGATTTTCCTGCGTCAGAGCCACGGAACACGAGTCCAGCGTTCCAAAAGATCTGCTTCTGCACTCGACTATTTTGTGTATGTCATGCAACCTTTTGTCTTGTGAAAAGTCAAAGGAGTGCCACTTTTTGTTTCTTTCGAGATCGACTGTGACTCTGTCACCACAGACAAGTGCTTAACCCAACATAATTGCTATTAATCTGATCAGTCGTCGATGACATTGCCAAAGTTTTGATTGCTAACTGGCAAATAAAAAGTGATACCTAGACATGAAGATGAACACCGATCACCAATTAACGGTGGTCCAACAGACACCACCATCCCATTACACCGCCTGTAAGCAGCCACTCACAGCCGAGGGCTCTGATAATGTCGCATCCAGTGCAGCGCAGTCCTAAGTTTTGTTTATACTGTCCAGTGGCCGGACATGTCATCATTATTCACCTCATATTGTTTACCGATCGATTTCCTATCCACATGCTTGAAGTACAATGTACATGCATTGTAATTGTGTTGATTTCCTATTGAATTGATTAGTTACCTGAGCTCCTGGCATTTTTAATTACCATAGCTCCTGGTAATGTTATCGGAAATTTCCAATAGACTGCCACCCAGTCTCCCCAGCTGCGCAGTGTCGAGTTTATCCTGCACGTGTTTCGGCCAGGACCGTTCACCACCCGCGCCGGATAATTAGCTGATTTTGACCGGATACCATATGACCGCAATGCCAGGTCGTGTCTGATAACGCTCTGGGTCGTGGCTGACTGATAGAGCTGTTAGCTGCGGTTTCATTTGAAAGGTGTTTCCGGACCGTGCCATATAGCAGACATAGACAAGTCGTAGATTTTTGGGAGTTGTGAAATTTCTGGCAGTGCATAATATTGAAGCTAGATTATAGCATGCCCATATCGTAGTTTTTAGTCTATTTTCTTCTTTCCATTTGCGCCTGCGGCTGATATTACTTGCCAGATTGTGTTGAGAATAGTAGATGTTTGCAGTTTGTGCCTCTACTGAACAAACGTAAAAGTGAAGAATGTTCGTTTGTAAACTGACAAACTTTGGAACAACTAAATAGAGGAGCACATAAATTATTGTTGTGCCGATCAGACGCCATTTCGGTTCCGTTCCGGATGGAACACCCCGTGAGAACCGGGCGTAAAACACATGGACCCACCGGCTCTCCGACAAAGCCTCCCGCCGCCAGCAATTACTGGCCAAATTGGCCGGCGTGCCACCGTCCGCGGGCCTTTAAACACGGCCGGACGGCCGCCACGCCGGCCCTCTCTGCTAGGGGGACCGGAAGCCGCCGCCGCGGGCAGACGACACCCGCCGATCGCACGGCATTGGGCAGCTCCGATCGGCACGGCGGCATATGGTAGCTCTCCGTGTGAGAAGAACTCCCGGCAGTGAGTGAGACATTAGAGCCGGGAGACGTGATCATTACTGACGCAGAAATACAGTCGTCTCGGGCGCTAATGGTTCGGCGCTGGCATCCAATTTCATTACAAGGTCCTATAGATGTCAGGTGATAATAACCACTTATTGACAAATTAACAAAAAAATAATGATGTATTATGGACCTGGATTCACTTACATGTCCTGGAGAATGAGGTTGTTATCTACTCTGGTGTGACAGGCGCCGTAGGGCAGCATCTTGTTGATTTCGATCATCACCTCCGAGTACTCGTTCGGCGCCCGCTGGACGGCGTAGGTGCCGTGGTACTCGAACGGGAAGAAACAGTCGCTCCAGCCTGCAACAAACATAAGTGCATGCAATTAACCATAAGTGGCGGTAAGCGCAATCACTAAAAGCTGTTCTATTTATGACATAAGAAGTTGGCAGCCAGTCATTCTTACAAATGCAATGCATAAGATGTTTCATCCTCCTTCTAGCACTCGGGTTACAAGCAAATTATCAATGATTGAAAACATTCATTACATATTCAACATCTATCACGGAAACTCACAGACACCCTTAGACAAGCATGAACAACAAACATCCTAATGTATGTGATCCCACGGCCAAGAAACATCGTAAATAACTCCAACCTCACTGTGGACATGTCATGATAAACAGTCTACCGAACACTGCGGCTTGCAGCCTTCAGTACCATGAATAACTAACGATATACTGCCACGATCGGGGCAGGCGAACAGTGAACGCGGCAGACATGATCCCGACAGAGGGCTGCGGAGAGCGGAGTTACGAGCGCGGCGGAGGTGGGTTCGTTAACGAGCGGCAGCGCGGGAGGCAGGTATCCCTCCCTCCCTCCCCTCTCCGGACGGGCCGGCGCAGTCCTGGACCGCGCGGCGGTGGAGGGGAGTTCGGAGGTTTACGGCCGGGATGAGTTGCCCCCGGCTGTCTACTGAAGGAGGACTGCAGCCGGCAGCTGCAGCACGTGCGAATGGACTCCGACACGCACGGGCAGCAGGAAGAGGCGAGCGCAATGAATGAAATGAATGGACAGCCCGGGAGGGCGTACTTGATGGTGATGGATGTAAAAAGAGGAATGTGGCATTTCAGCAGTTTTTTATGTAATGATGGGAATGATTAAAATAGTTAGCGTGGAAAGTATGCTTTCAAATGTGAGTAGCGAATAGGAGAGCACACATATACCTAGCATACAGCTTTCCAGTGCGCATGTTGGGAAAAGGGAGCAATACCATTGCTCATTATTCATAGATTGGTGTATCTTAGCCATTTACATGAACCAAAACTGCGCACTTGTAAGTACGTGCTTCATTACAACACTTTTAAGACATGAGATCATCTTTATTGGAAGCAACATAAGAGTATTGCAAGTAGTTCCTTGGAAATCGTCTAAAACGGCTGAAGCTATGATCGTTACCGCTATCTCCTTGTGCCAGCCTTTAGCATGCGGTAATTTAAAGTATCGTATGAGGGGCATTGAGGAAGGTTAAGACTTAAGAGAGATGTAATTGAGATAGGAATAGAAAAAAGCGCAAAAGGTCATGCTGAGTCAGGAGTGAATATCGGATTGGTTAATAAAACAGAGCAAACTTTGATTTAGTTTCAACTGAAAGTCAGTCAGCGCGCAGCCACGCATATTCTAATAAGCAGCCATCCATGATCCAATGTCTATGTTATGTTTATCTATAATCTACATTACAATTATGTCTTTTGCAAGTTTCACACACGCAAAACCCAGGTGAAAATTTTATCACATTAGAACAGGTTTAGACCTGCTCCACTTGTGCCCCAAAATTCAAGTTCTTTCACGTCTAACCCACACTAAATGCTCCCATTTCCCGTCCCAAACACCGCTCTATCAGCGGGGCTTCGGGTGGTGACTTGATCGGGCAAGATAAACATAACCCGGCGACCACCGTTCCCGGTCCGAGCTGGACACCGTTTATGGGGCACGCAGCGGCGATCCGGGTCCTAATGTGACTGCCCCCGCTGGGAGGAGCGGTGTGACTCCACAGCGCCACTCTCACCCAGCGGCCGGCTGTTTTTACACCGGCTGGACGGCCGGCGCAGCTGCCCAGGGCGGCGGACGGCGGACGGAGCCCTGCCCTCACCACAAACCCTTCCCTGCCCGCCGCCCAGCTCCGCCAGGACAGATGGCAGGCGGGCCGTCGGGCCGGTGCACCGCACCCATGGCAGGTCTCAGGTGTGGTCGGGGACCCGGCCAGCGGCCTGGATCAGCGCCCGTCCTCCCAGGTGTGGTCCGATCTGCTCGGTGTGTGTCCCCGTCTGTCTACCTCACTCAGACCTTCGGCCGACCATTCGTGCGCTCCATTAGAGTTAGAAAGCAGCGGTGTCGAGCCAGTAAAGAGGTGACAGTGCCCACCGCTCCACCAGACTCGACGGAGGACGTGATTGGCCGGCATTTCCTGCGCTCAGCCGCCGACCGAGATGACCTCGAGGAATGTCCACCGACATGTAATCGGCACAGATTTAGACCCGTGTCCATTAGGGGCCAATAAAACCGGTCGCGCTGGAACTGACACCCGCAGATAAGGCTAAGGTATTGGTTCCATTAACACGCGGCCCCGCTCGGCGCCGAACCGGGACAGTTGATCAGGCCAAACAGAAGACGTCTATATAAAGTATCTATCTACTGATGGCGCTCCGACAATCGCTACAAAATACACCTCTTAGGCGACACATTATCCATGATTGACAAATTCCATTCTTTGTGTTCTGCTTGTTGCCTAGAGCCACCGCAGTTAAGCTGAAATAATGTACTGGCCGGAGTTTAGTTATTTGAATGCTCTTGAATGCTCACTGCATCATGATAAGAGCAAGGTCAACCTCATTTCCTTTGCAGAGCGGACAATTATTCGACCCTTACATTAGGCACGGCTCTTTATTCGCGCGGCGCCTGAACTACCTGTGACAAATCATTAGCCGGCAGATGGGGTGCATTCCAGGGGCTCTGGCAGGCCGGCACGCTCGGCGGCATTCAGCGCCGCCGCCGACCCCCTCGCGCTCTCAAACACCCCAGACTGCGTGACCAATACCGGACGCCTTTCGGCAGCCGACAAAGGCGGCCCACCAGTCATCCGGGCCTTTCAATGAGCACACCATATTTCACGCTGAATTCACGGCGGGGTGGGAGGCAGCGCCGGGCCGCCGGCGCGCGGCGCCGCCCCATTGTCCCATGGCAGGGCGGCCAGTGCGCGCAGCCGGCACCTCTCTGCGGCCAGTGCGCGCAGCCGGCACCTCTCCGCGGCAGCAGCCCCGTCTGCCGCGCACCATGAATAGACCGGCGCTCGGCCGCTGCTGCGCGAGATGAGCCGGTGAGCGGCCACTGGTGTCCGCGCTCGTCTGATGAGGAACGATCAGCTCCTCCGATATAGCCCGTGAGGTCCACGGCGCCTTTGTTGTCGGTAGGATGGTGGCGGAGATTGGGAGGGTGCCGAGCTGAGCGGCGGTAGGCGCTGAGAGGTGGGCTCCACGTCTGCTCGGTAACCGGAGAGGACGGGGCCTGTTTCCGCCTGTCAGTGACACGCCAACAGCGGCCGACGGACAGCTGTTCCAGCCTTCCTTTCCTACCGTTTTTTATTCACTCCCACAGACATAGAACAGAGCCGCACGAGCTGAGCGACGATTGAGGCGGTGGATTAATGGATCAGAAGTCGTTGATTAATGCGATAAGCGTTGCATAAAAACTCCATTCTTTTATTGACTCTAGTGCGTTAGTCGTACCCAGCTCACCCCAATAGACATCCGGCAAATGCATAAATGTTTCTACAAATAAACATTGGAAATGTGTTTTCCTGCCATCAATCTAAAATCTTACGCCCAGAGTGACAAGTTTTCCTCAATTTCCATGTCGAGTTGTAACAGAACCGTGGACCACGCCCCGTAATATGCGGGTGGGTGGTGTGTTTACTGTTCGACGCCTTGTTTAGAGCTCGGAAAACCCGTTGTTGACTGACACCACGGAACACTCGCTTTCAAAACGTGACCAGGGCTATGGCCAGTGGAGACGTTTCCTTAGTCTCACCAAAAACTATTGTGGTCCGAGTTCTACTGACTGCCAAAATCAGGTGTCTCGGGTGACATTTTTACATGTAACTCCTCGATATGCCATTTATTGGACACATCTGAACATTCGATCTACAAGCACCCTCATTTTCAAGATATACGTCTACCTAAAAAGCTGTCATTACTAGAATCATCGCTTTAGTACCGTTCTGTATCAGAAAGTCATGCACCAAAACTCCGGACCTATATTCGATTTTCCCTTCGAACTGCCTTCAGCCCCCCCTCCCCCCTCCAGTCAGTGCCTCGGTAACCCAGTGGGCAGGTCGCTCCTCTCTCTCCGCGGGGCACGGGCAGTCGTGACACAGACACCGACCTGATGAAGACGTGACTGCGTGACACCGGGTCACGACGTGCTTCGGAACGGACGTGCCGCTCGCGACCATAACTCGGTCACGCCAAGTCAAATGGCTCTGATTTAAACCGCCGCCTAGCTCGAGATTAACATCGGCCGACGCTCGATTGCAATGCACGTGCCGCACTAACTTGTGCGCCTTTCGTTGCGCCGGGAATGTGTGGGCAGCGAGCCAGTGGAGCGCAGCGGGTGGCTGGGCTGGTCGGGGCAGCTCTGGGATGGCCGGCGCTGGGCTGGGTCACTGTAGGATATACACAGGACTGACCGCGGGTTGGGTGGAGCTGCGCGCGGATGCCAAACGCCCCCCGGCTGTGTAGGTTTATCGTTCCGCTTGGGTTGGTTCTCATCACCTGCCCTGCCCGCCCGACTCGAGTCATCATTCATGCCTCTCGGATGACTAATGACGCCGTGGTCCACCTTTAGTTGACTGGAAATGACTGATGACTGTTTTGATCCCACATAAGATACCAGAAGCTGATAGGACAGTAGACGATCAATAGAAAATATGCCGTTTGTTTGCAATGAACGGCCGACCTTTGCTTGATTGACATTTGATATTTGCATGATGGCAAATCGGTAGCCTGAAAGAATTCGTGAGCAAATACAAGCCCATCCACCACGGTCACCTGGATATGCCACTCAAAGCTCGTTTTAAAACGGCATGGCTGTTTCGCTTATAAGAAGCTGTGGACACTCTGCGGTAACGATCCTTCAGTAGATCCCAATAAAAACAAAAAACTATTCCTTATCCATCCAATAATCAATTACTCAACAATGGCGCAACCTTGACAACTATGTGGCTGTTGTCCGATGAATGACACCGTCGTTTGGTAACTCGCAGCCGCAAAAACTCCCAGGGCGAGAGAGCCGCGGTAAAAAGTCGCCGTTCCTGTAATATCTCCCTCTCATGATACGGTGGGTGTGTGTCTTCTTTGCCTCGTCTGTCATGTCCAAGCGCTGACGAGTGGGGCTGTGTTTGGATTCAAACGAGGGAAAACAGAGAGGAAATATCACGTTTCATCTAATAGCTGAAACTGTGTTGTTTTAACAGCCAGGGCATCCCATGGAGGTGGGAGTGAATATATTAGAATTAATTTCACGGCCCAACCAGAAGGATTGCTTGGTGATGTGCTCCACTTGCCACGCTGTGAAGAGTACATACATACTTTTTTATAACGCACCCTCACCACCCACAGAAGACAATGGTTGCGTAATGATTAACTTCATGAAGAGCGTGGATTGTGTAAGCCCATAGACATCACGATTTGTAAGCTAAAAGAACTGGTAGTAACCAGACGTCAAAACAGCCATTGCGATAAGCATGACAGTCGAAATGGTGTCGTAACACGCCGCGTGGGATCTCACCGGCAGCTACTTACTTAGGCAGGTCATCGAACTGCCTGAGATAAATCATAGTCAGGCAGGCGGTGGGCATGGTCGAATACATTGCAGCCGAGCGGGCAGCATGCCAGTCAATCTCTGATTTGTTGCACTTACCGCGGCTGAGGGAGGCGAGTAGGACGACCGTGGCCAGCCACATGTTGGCGCCCGTATCTGATGTCATTTGACGTCACTGGTGCTCAGACACCTGGCCGAGCCTCCTTCGACGGACACTGTCCGGCGCCGGGGATTTCAGACGTGCCGCAGATGCGCAGTTGAGTCCTGGCAGGCTCGCCGTGTCCTCTGTCTTCAACTACACGAGGCCAGCGGCTTCACCACTGTCTGTTATCCAATGACAGAAGAAAGACTGGGCAGCTATTGAGGCACCTCCAGAGCCTCACGGTCTCTCTCAGAAACAGCAACACAACTTCCGTCAAACACGGTCTTCTTCCTCGAGCTCGGACTGTCCAGTCTCCGGCACGCCGCAGCCGCTCCTCTGCGGCTATCCTGTCGATCTCGCTCCGGTCCGGTCTGACGGTCCTCTGGTCCTCCTCTGGTCCGGTCTGCTGGTCCTCTGGTCCGGTCTGGTGGTCCTCTGGTCCGGTCTGGCGGTCCTCTGGTCCGGTCTGGCGGTCCTCTGGTCCGGTCTGGCGGTCCTCTGGTCCTTCCGGCCGGTCCCGCCGCCGGTCAGTCGGTCTGTGGACGGACGGCACTGCTCCGCCGCCCCGCTCAGTGAGCACACTGCCTCCCGCCGCCGCCGCCGCCGCCCCAGCAGCCGCCGCCGCCGAGACCGTCAGCCGGTCGCCGGCCAATGAGAGCCTGGCTAGTGGCTGCCGATATCCGGTCGGTCAGCCGCGACCGCGCCGACCGGAGCCGACCGCGACCCGTCAGGTCACACGGTGGGACCACGCTGACTTTAACCCTGTCAGATCGTCAGGTCACCGAGGTGACCTGTAGGGACTGAACCGGCCTTGACATGTCAGAGGTCGCCAGGTCAGGTCGCCAGGTCAGGTCGCCAGGTCAGGTCGCTAGGTCAGGTCACCAGGCTGCTCGACGACCACCAGTGATTGCAAGGGCCCGAAGCCTTCTGTTCGCCAGGTCAATCGTTGACCGACGCTGGTCAAGCGGACACCAATCCTGTCTGGTCGTGGGGATAAGGGGAGGGGAGTGATTCCGACAGGTTATCTTCGTTGAAAAACTGGCGGGTGGTAATTGCCAGGAACTCATTCATTGCAAATGCTCATAATTCTGTGCACAACCTCTAAACATCAAGGCGAACGCTTCACAGGGTTAATGAGTGCAAAAATGCAATTTATCGTAAGCTATCAACACGTGAACGGTGAATGGTAAGGTTTGAAGAATGTGCTACAATGAATTACGCCTTTTAATTACGGAGTAAATCCTTCGAGGCAGCTTCCAAGTCAATCAAAAGAAAAAACTTGTCACTAGGCAGAATTCCCATTGATCTTTCCGCTCATTTCTTTTTATTGCAGCTTATAATTGCGAACCCGGATCTGCAACTTGAATATAACAGAAATTGGTATAACAAATAAGTGCACGTTTGAAAGTAGTTTTTATCATTTATTGGGATAGCTGTGGCAAAGTACATTTTATATAAATTCTATATAAATCCGAAATTCATTCCCTCAAGCATGCTGTCATTATATTATATAATGTATTCAGATTCTTCTTCCGTGAAAATCGTAAAATAAACACCTTTATCAGCTTAGTATCTAACATTTAATATAGTGCAATGCTGCCAGGCTGTCAGAAAGCTCTCATGGATATACAACTCTTCTAATATTGTCAGGTGAACAGAGCATCACAAGCATTACGACAACTGTTCTTGCTTCATTTTCAATGACTAATAACAGCCTTCCAAGTCGCAGGCACCACCCATATGCAAGCTCTCATCCCGCTGCAATCATCCAGCTGCCACGTCTGACCTGCCACTCCCGCCAGGCACGTGACCTCGCACCGACCCGCGGTCACGGCGCCGGGTGTGTGAAGTGGGCGCGGGCGTCGGCCGCGCTCAAATGGGATGAGCGCCCCGGTGACGTCATTGGCCCGATGGGGATGTAGCAGGTCGCAGTCGGGGAGATCACGATCCGATGCAGGCGTGTTGGGAGCCGCTCACTTTCTGCCGTCACGAGTTATGGCGTTGGCGGTTTGTGGTCCAACTGACCGGTTAGCGGCTATAGGACTGCGGGTCTCTGCGGGTCTCCGGTTATCGGTTTGTGTGGCTGGTGGGTTTATTAGCACTGTCACTAGGCATTTGTAGTTGAATCAGGGAAGGATTGGGCGACGGGATTCGAGCCATGCGACTTTCTATCAACACTTCTCCGCCGGTCATTCAGCCGATCTGGGAGCTGGCGAAAGGGCTGAATCCCAAGCGGGCGACAATCGCGGCGTGCGAATTCCGCCGTTTGGCACTGTAAGCGGCTTTATTTGAGTCCGACGGCGCTCTCTCGTCGAGGAATGCACTCCACCGGAAGTGAGTGGGCCAGACGGTGGGCAGCGAGGTAAACAGCGCAAACAACGAGTCTAGCTGGGCTCTGTGCCACCGACTCGATAGCTACTCGATCGATAGATGCTCAATCATCGACGGAAACCGTCTCGGCCAGCAGTGCTGTTATTGATGGTGTTTTCTGGGTGGAGAAGCTCAGCAGTTTGCTGTCGGCGTACTTTAAAGGGTGCAGCGACGGAAATGGCTGCCGTGGGGTCATGGTGGGAAAGGGCTGAAAGGGTAGCCACTCGTTGGCAGTGAGTTTCGCACACAAAACCTGCAGTGGGTCAATTTATTTGCAGACCTAATTCCAAAGACCAAAGACAAGCTGATGAACTTGTCCTAAATAATGTGATTTAGGGCGATGGACGAAATTTTCATTTTGCATTGTACGGTGGCATTTGAAATTGATCGTAAACGTGTGATGCAAACAATAAATAATGAGTAATCGTCATGAACAAAAAATAAGTTGAGATGCATTGATGAAGTGTATAGCTTAAAGTTAGCTGTGTAAAGAAGCATGCGTTGTACATGATGCTGAATTTTATTAATAAATTAATGCATTGTTTTGCCATACGGGGAACTTCTCTTACTTCCTCCCTCCATTTCTCTCTCTCTCTCTCTCTCTCTCTCTCTCTCTCTCTCTCTCTCTCTCTCTCTCTCTCTCTCTCTCTCTCTCTCTCTCTCTCTCTCTCTCTCTCTCTCTCTCTCTCTCTCTCTCTCCTACCGACTGCTCAATCAGACCCACCACCGTCTCATTAACCAGCCTCACAAATCCCAAACGTTTCAGCCTTCCGCCGTTCCGCATAAGCCGGCCTATTTGGTGGATGGCTTGCGTGCACACCCAGCCCAGAGTGAGTTTAGAGTCCGCAGAAGAATGAGTTGTGACGAGTCTTGTGATCCGGCTGCGACGCCCAAATGACAACGGCGTCTGATGAATTATTAAGACGTCATCAGAAGCATATTTGAGACGCAGGTTCGTTCATTGCTTCAAGACCCTGAGAATGAACAACATTTTATATTTTGCGCGCCAGACCGCTACGTTGTGCTGTCACATATTATCTACGAGATGTCTCACATTTCTGCTGGCATTCCTGCCAATTAAACCAGCTTCAGCAATGCCAACGGGAGCCGTCCCAGCTCCCTGGAATTATGCAGAATACAAATCCCCTGCTCATAAGACTGAATAATCAGATTACCGTGCAATTTCTCATAGACCAACTGGCCCATCTACAATCCGCAGAGGTCACTTGCATCAAGAAACTCCAATTAGTAGACTCGTGGGCTGCCTGTCAAGATTACTTTGCGTCTTCCCGTCACACCGCTGAAGTACACCATCAAGCAGTTTGGCACGGGCATGCACTATTTGTCTGAAGGGTCGGGCGCGGCTTCCTTTATAACTGGACAGCCAGCGGCAGCAATGACAGGCCTCGGCCGCCCGCCCTGCCGCTACTTCAGCGCAAATTATGGCGACTTTGATGTCGGCAGAAGCACTATGGCCGGCGGCAGTACCACATTCCATGCGGCCGGACGTGTAATGGCACCACGCTGCAGGAACGAGCGGGCGGCGGCGCACCGGCCGGCGAGGGGCGACCCACCCTACACCGGCACTCAGAGGGACTAACATCCATCAGCAGGACGTCCTACCTCCGATAGCAGGACCTCTCATCTCCTCCACTTTGGCTTCCAACTTCCAAAACTGTCTATCGCGATTTCCAGCCTCCAACAGCATAGTTTTCCGTCAGAACTTAAAAACTCCGTTACTAGGACGTCCAACATTCTGCAAGACTTCAAACCTTCAAAACCAGAGCTTCAACATCCGTCAACAGGAAGACATCAAGACATCGGAGCCTGAACAGCAGAGCTTTAGACCTCCACCATTAGGACTACACCGCGTTGTCTGAAAGGAAAACTGCTCCGCTCTGGTCTGGTGTCAGCGAATGAACAATGAATGACCAGGCTGCTTCAGTTACATTTGCATGAGCTCATCACACATGAAGCCATAAATGGGGTGTGATTAGAATCAAAGTAAACACCGTATGAATTATGATGACGTTAAATGTGAAATGGATTGGCATATTGTGTTGCGGTATTTGATACTGGTTGTCTACTTGCACACAGCACACATAACCTTTGCTGTCTTTATCCTAAAGGTCACCAGCGTGGGACAAAATATGAGTTTAGGATAGTGAAGATAGCAGAACAGCAGACTCTCACGCTGATGAATGGCGTTTATTGTTTCTTTTTTTAAGCTGCTACCGTGTTTACTACTACGGAGACCGTCATTGGTCAAAGAACAGTCCTATGGTTATCAATTTGCGGTCTTCTGTTCATTGTTCAATGCATGCGGTTTCGTTGGCTTAGTCATAACAACGGGAGTCGGGAGTAAAAACGTTGCCCGCTGAGCAGCTCATACTCAACATTTTACCACCCGTTGTCAACTAGCTGCAGAAAATGTCTTCGCTTTGCATCGATGAATGCAAAGTAATTTTGATTGTATCAGCTCTTACAATCAATTCATGTTTTAAAACCACATGCCTGAGACAACCACAATTGAGTTGTAATTTTGTAATCGCACATAAATTGTAACTGTTCTGTAGGTATAGCCCAATAACTGACGACAACTGCCCTCCGGAAGTCTCCAATTAAGTTTATCTTCATATATTCACTTAGCTTTTCTGGGGCGAGTGTTTTAGCGGAGTTAAGTGGAAAATATGAAATAGATAAAGGGTTCTATTCATTTTGTCCTCTCCCTTTTAAAAGGGGCTAGAATTCGAAACTCCTGTCAACACTAATCAACCTTTAATTAGCAGGCCCATCCTTGCCACCCCTGCCTGGGCACTCCTTTAAAGGCCGGCTCGGTGACCTCTCAAGGTCTGCCGGGCCGACCGCTAATCCCAGTTCCGTGAGCGGGTGCAGTGTGCCCGGGGCGCGCTGCCGAACAGCCCTCAGCGCGCAGACACTGATCTGGCCAGGTAGCCGGCGTCAGGGAGCTACCGAAGCCGCCCCCGGGCATCCCACGGTGCAGGGCAGGGCATGGAAGGGCAGGATCCGGGGCAGGGCAGGGTAGAGACAGGGACAGAAGGTGGTCAGGTCATCGAAGAAATATCAGGTCGCTGGGCACTGGGGAACACGTAAGATATAATGAACATCGCATCGACGATAGTTATTACTTACATGCATGCTATAAAGGATATGTGTAGTGATATGTCTGCAGCTACAATGCATTACCGGCACATTCCAGAGCATTATCTGACGATGTAGAATGATATGACATGTTCTTTGTGCACCTATGACACCACGCGGTGGCATGGACAAGAGAAAGCTGACAAGATGACAACACAAGGCAAATCATGAGGGCCGGACAATAGGAAGCCTGCCATGCACCAATGTGGACAAACAAACACACGTCCCAGCCTGCTCAGGCCACAGGCAGTCAAACAGCGCACTGGCAATGAATGAAGCGGCCTCAGCTCTCTGGCCAATTAGCCACTGCCTGGGGTGGGGTGTTCAGCGGCAGCGGTGGCGGGCTGAGGAATGCGTGCCCCGCGGCGGGCCCGGCGAGCAGCTGACGGGCGGCACTCTGCAGCTCCGAGGGGCCGAGGGCCGGCCAGCTGGTCAGTCGCAGGGATTAAGGACGGGCCGAGGGACATCCGACGCCGCCGGGGACGGGACAGCTGGGCAGGATGACCCGCGGAGGTCTGACTGAGGTCAACTGGCGCAATGAACCGGCTCCAAGACCAGCGAACCCACCGAGACCCGACTGTGTCAAATAGACACACCGAGACCGTACCAAAGTGCAAACCCTCCAATTACCGACCTTTGCAGACGGAGTCTCCACCATCAGACCTACAAGACTCGACCAGCAGCCATCGAAGCTGAACTACAAGACAGAGTTCCGAGCTCCAACTATCAGCCTTCCGATCCCCAACCATCAGACCAACGAGCTCCGATCATCCCACCATCCTCAGAGCCCAGCCGTGACTATCCAATGACCGCACCCGGGGTGACTGTGACCGTCCTGTGACCGCGCCCCGGCTGACCGTGACCGTCACATGACCGCACCCCGGCTGACCGTGACCGCGCCCGGTCCGGCGTTGACCGCCGGTGTCCGGATACCATGTTGGATTAGGGTCCGGGTGCGTGGGATGGCAGACGGTCGGCCCGGTGAGATTGTTGCTGGGTACCCCGCCTACAGACCCGCCTGTCCTGGTGTAAGGCTGCAGCTGCAGGCTGGACAGACTGAGCTACCGGACCATTACCCCGGAGTGCGGACCACCGGAGAACAACTGGAGCGGTGGACCACCGTCGGAGCGGGGTCATCGCGAGCGGGCTGCTGATGGACTAAATCTGGACCGCAGTGAGACTTCTGTAGGTTCACCATGATGGAATCATGTATGATCACTGTAAGACCATTGTGGGAACTTAGACCACCGTTGAAACATTTGTCGCACCAATGCCGAACTATCGGAAGTTACGGCCTGACCATAATTGGATCCCCGTGCGACCACTGCAGAATAATTAGTTATAAACTGCTCACGTACCGACGGGTGACCTAAGCTGAACCACTTTGGACACATCTATGAATTGGACCTACATATGTGTGAGCGCTGCTAAGTCGCTCTCTTCCATCCTCCCGGACCAAAATATAATCAAGCAGAAGCGTTTCCCTCTACCATTACAGCTCGTTTGCCAAATTAAGCCAGTCTCTAGCACTGTGATTCCAAACAGAAATATAGAGCAAACCGCCATCGTGCTAAAGAACATCAGCGCAGCTAACTGCGAATGGTGAACTAATAACCGGCACAAAATGCCCAGTCTATTCATTTGTCTGAATCTGAGCACCGCGCTCACCCTCGGAAAACCCGCTCGACGCCCACCGCCCGCTGGACGGCTCTCTGGTCAGGGAGCGCTGTGCACGTTTGACCCCGCGTCTGCCGCCCTCACCAGTGCAGCTCCGTAATCACCAATCAGCCATGGGCCTGATTAGGCACGGCCACATGCCGCCACCCCATCAAACAGACCGAACGGAGCGCCAATCACACCTCCAGCAGCTAGCGCGGTGCTGATTGGAGCGGTGATTCATTGGATGATCCGGATAAGGAGTGTTGATCCAGGTGATTCAGATAGGTGATGTGAATGGCTATACAGAAGTGATCCATACAATTGTCCGTGTGACGATTCAGGATGTGAACCAGGATGTGATCCAGCGAGGATCAAGACACGGTGACCTTAAGCTGTGACCCTGACAGAAATCTTGGCGTGATCCTATGAAGATGAACCCAGAATTCCAGCGAAAATCAATGTGGTGATCCAGGTAGGGGTCTAGCTCGTTATTTGAGGGGAGTGGGCTTGGTATATGATTGGCGATTCTGCTAAAAAGTCAAAGTCGGGGCTGCTCAGCTGAGCTGGGGAGCTGAGATGAGAAGCTGAGAAGTCGGAGCGCGGTGCTGGCGCTGACCATGATCCACAGGTGTGACCGAAGCGGCTGCTCGCTGCTGCTCAGCCATGTATCGATAATCACTGAACCGTGTCATCCGTGCCACTCGGGCCGTGCACATCGGCGGCCCAGCTGCACCGAGAGCAGCGCGCGTGGCTGACTGGGACACAATCTAAAACGGATGCACCGCGGCTGCACCGCTCGACCGACCGCGCGGAAAATGACTTATAGCACGGACGATGAGATGAACTTGTCAACACATGGAGACTTGTTCCCATGTTGCAGTCAACAAGTAATCTGGCCTCATTACAGGAATAAATCAGTGCTCGACATTCACACCGTGAGTTTCTTCATCTCGTCAGGGCGTTCTCTGCACCTGGCTCCCGGCTACCGTCCTCCATCTCCGGAGCAGCAGGTGACCCAATCGGTCACCCCTCCCTGCCGAGGGACCGGACATACCTTCTGCCGCCGCCGCTGCCGCTGACGGGACTGGCAGCGTGGGTGGCACCTGGTCACAGACCCCATTGTGGACCTGCGCGGCGCCGGACGCGATCGTAAGGGGCGGCGGCGGGTCGGCGGGGGCGGCAGGGGTGCCGGACGAGCCGCCGCCGCCGCCGCCGCCGCCGCCGCCAATCAGTTGTTTTTCTCAGCGGCCGCCGTCAGCGGAGCAGGGCGATTGTGACGGATCTGCGACAAACTGGGCGCTAATGACGACAGGTGGCGCCATCTCCGCAGCACCACACCGGACTCCGACGGACAATCCTCCAGAACACCGGGGAGGTTTATCACGTGACAGTGAACCTGGACTCTGGATCTGGAGGCAACATTTTGAGCATCTGCTGCACTGGAGAGGTTAGCCCACATAACAATAAACCTCGAAGCAGGATCATCTGAGCGTTTGATGGAGTGGGAGGACTGGATAGTGGATAACACCGTTCCGTGCTTCTATCCTCAGGATACTGAAATCCTTCTCCTCCATGCCGCAACCCCCCTCCGGGCTGGACAGGCAACTTTATCTCATGCGGGCTGCTCCCTTGGAGCAGCACCGCTGCTCCCGAGGGAGCGCACCCCGTAGCCGGGTGCAGTGAGAACCTTGGGGCTGGGTGGCCTGTCCTCTGGACGGGCTCAGCCCCGATGACTCACTAGGGTGCCTGCCCAGACCAATGTCTCCCCCTATATCCTATCATCCTCCCGGCTCTGAAATGGTCTCAATGGACCGAAAGGGCCTAACCCAACAAAACAAAAACAAATAGTGGATAAGGTTATCCGTGTCAAATGTCAATTGCCGATTTGGCTTGCTATAATTTTGGTCCGTGGCATCGACATAAGAAAAGTTACCGTTGTTAGTTTTTACATGAATGCTTTTTACCGTCTTCTCATGAACAATTAATTTAGGTATGGTTGGCTTCATCGTAATCGAACGAAATATCAAGCACCGATTCTAAGCTTTAACCCTCGCCGGACCTATTGATTTTCTACATACGCGCCGGCCGAGGGGGGGGGGGGGGCGGGTACGACCCCCCCCCTCGCCGTTTCGCCCCTGGTGGAGCTAGCGCGTCGCGGAAAAAACGAGCGTGTGCGCCGTTACGAGACGCAGAGATTGGTACCCGATTTTAAGGTCCTAGGTCAACCGGTGACCTCTGAGGTCAGGTCAAGTGCCCCAAGGTACGGTTCAGTTTTTGGTGAATAACTTCGCAAAAAACGGCCGCTCAGAGCGCCGATTTTGGCAGCATCGTGTTCGCCTCGCTCAGGCGCGTCGAATGATATACTTTTTGTCCGGGTCAGGTCAACTTGGGGTGTTGACCTCAGGTCAAGGTCAGGTCAGCACCCCCAGGTCACGAAGTTGGTCGAAAGAGGTCATGTCGCATATCATTCGATTTGGCAGGCCTTCCTGAGTCCATTGGTGCCTTCCCCGACTCGCTAGCTCAATTTGATCAAGAGTTATTGACGAAAAACTAATTTGACCTTGATGACGTCATAAATGACGTCACGAAAGGTCAACATTGGAAAAGTGACGCATCTTACCTTGCAAGGAGTGCATCAAATCACGATTCTGTGTGCTTGAAATAGTTGGAGATCGTTCCCGGCGCCAGAATAGCAGTTTTCATTTTTCCCCATTGACTTATAATGGTGAGGTCACGAAAATGACCTGACCTCATATGACCTTTAGGAAAAATCCGAGATATACAAGTTGTGGGAATCATAATGGATACTAGATCCTGCAAGTTTCATTTCCCTGTGACATCTCCTCTGGCAGTGAGGGCGTTGCGAAGTTGCGACATCTGAAGACCGTGCAGAGGTTCACTTATGACGTCATAGGTCAGTGACCTGACCTGACCCAAAAATGCGGTTGGTGTCAAAAGATGCGGCTTGGATCAAAGGTCAGGTATGCCAAGTTTCAGCTCTCTATCGCCAGCGTGTTCGGAGCTATCGCGAAAAAACCCTATGGGGGGGGGGGCGGCACCCCCCCCTCGGCCGGCGAGGGTTAAGGCAGATACTTTCTCGAATAAGTTAGTTAGTAATTCAACGGGCAGCTATTACCGATATACCTAAAGTTGAGCACACCATGACACAATTATTTTGCATTTCCTCTAGAATGTCAAACCCAGAATCACGATCCTACGGACCATAAGACGAGATAGACTAAGTTCCACGAACAGACAGGTAAAACCGCCATATTGTGACAAGGCGTCGTAAAGACTAATCTTTTCCGTAAACTCTCATTGTCATTCTAATGCCCGGTAGGTATCTTTGAAAACACATTGCCACGTCGGATTAGATAATGTCGCACCTTTGGTCATACCTTATGCTAAAATGATAAGAATTGCGAGTAGTTAGGGATTTAGATGCGATAGAACATTTAGAGACGTCTGAAAATCAAATATTCAGGACAGCTTAAATACGGCGATCATGGTTTTGTGTGACTCATATATTAATAAGTCCTGACATAGATCTTTGTATATCGTATACAGAGGTCTATGGTCCTGAATACTACTGTTAAGTGTTATGTAGTTACCTGCGACACCCATACAGAGCTTTTGCAGTAGCTTGAGAAACGCAATGCAAGGACTTTTCTTCTCAGAACCTTTCGGGTTTTCTTCGATTAAATATCATTAAACCGTAAACGCCCATCGAGCCCATCTGAAACGCCTTTGCGTGCCAAAAATTCCTCAAACCAACACCTCCTAAACGTCCGTCAAAGCCCGTCGAGCCGTGCGTCAAAACCCGTCGAACCGCACGTCACAGCCTGTCCAGACTCCCACCATCGGTGGTGTCGCCTGTCTTCGGCTCGTCATTTTGTACGGTCACCGCCACCGGCCATTAGGCGATTACCCTTCTGCGTGCGGCGCCGGCGCGGTTCCCAGCGCGCTGCGGAGGAAGCGCCGATTATGTCGGGTCATCCGTACCGACCGTGTGAACTGGCGTCTTTGGGGAGGTCTCTGATCGCGAGCACCGATCGCCGCCGGGCACCGCAGGTCTGTGGCGAGCGAGCGGTGAGACCAGGGCACAACGAGAGACAGTGTAGGGCAGGCTTGGAACAGAGATGTAAGCAGAGAGATGTGAGCACTGGTAAGAAACTAACAGTTTCTCTCTCGTCTGCGGATGCTCTGCGTTAAATGTCTGCGGTGTTGCGGACATATAATAAACGCATGGGAACGGAAGGGAACGGGACGGGACGCGAGCTGGGAAGACTGGGAATGGAGAAGAGGATCCCTATCGCTATCCTACTCCTCCTCTGCCACCCACTGCTGATGTCTGCCCGTAAATGATGCGTTCCGGGTGTGGCAACCTGTCTGGATGTATCATTCCGCTCTCATTGTCCGCGCTGGTTTTACTGCGCCAGTTTTTGTCCAGATTTAGACCGACGAGGGTCGGTGTTGTCGCTCCAACTCCTTAATTGTCACAAAAAGTTGTTTTTGTCACACGGTCCCAGACGAAGCGCGCCCATGATGAGCCCTCCACGGATAAGCTATATCGCATTGCCGGCCATTGTCGCTGGGGTAAACGAGCCAACTTAATCGCGTTGATGAGGGTCTGGAGTCCGTAACACGAGCGTGTTATGGTGGAGCAAATTTGTCCAGTTGTGATCGCATACACTATACCACACATGACTTGGAAGACCAAATTAGTGTTTGAGTGACTCATCTGTGACTTATCTCGTAATCTGTCTGTCTGTATGTCTGTCCGTCTGTTTGTTTGCCTGTCTGTTTGGGCGTCGATTTCGGAATGTTAAATTCCGACCAGATCTGCATCTGTAGACAGAGTCGACGGCCCGAAACGATTTGTAATTCGTCGTTGATGGATTGTTTGGAGCTGCCGTTCCGGACGGATCACCTGTAGAGGTCATGTGTAATCGATGACCTCCGACGCTCGATGACCCATAGGGAAACGATCGACAATTCGAGACACAACCTCGTGTATCATCGATCGCTGATGACGCCTGAGTATCGTTAACAGTTTTGACAGCATACATAGCAGGATTGAAGATATTTTCCATAAGAACTTTTCATCTTTTTATAAACGTATGACAGCACGTTGCGTTCAAATTAAATTTGAACCGCCCCTCCCCACCCACACGAGATGACACTTCCGTTCAGTGCTCACCTTCCCCTGACACGTGACACGTGCCGCCGCTCCGTCAGCCGTCGGACGTCCGCCGCCCGCCCGCCTGAGGCCGGTGTGTGTATGTATGTGTGTGTGTTCAGTGTCAGGCCGTATCCGCCTGGCGCGCGGGACAGGCCGTGAGGAAACGTCGCCGGATGACGTCCGCCAGCGCCGGCGGCGTGTTCCGCTGACGGCCGTCACCGGCGTCAGCGTGTTCCGGATATGTCAGACGGCGAGTCGACACCTCGGCGCGGTCAGAAAAACGCCACTCTCTATCTGCGGCCGGATCTGACTGACACTGAGAGCAGACTCTGCGGACCACAGAGACGCAGCCGCAGTTTGAAAAAGGAGCCTGCTCGCAATTTGTGGAATGTGGTCTGACGGAACGTGCACGCACGATGACATGAAACTTCAAAGCCAAGCACATGCGACAAATCAGCACTTACCGGCTCCAAGCCATGCACTATATTATCTGTGAAGCAAGCCTCACTGTCAAATGACGAGCCTCCTCCCCGCAGTCATTTCACATTCCGGGTCATTGAGCTGTTCACAGGCTCGTGGGACGACAAATGTCCAGTGACCTGTGCGACCCTGCGGTGCGGGACACTGGGCTGCGCGCGGCACCGGTGGCCTCATCAGGAGGTGACGAGCCGAGCACAATTGTCATAATGGCACCGACCAGCCGCGGACAAACGATAGTAATCAGCCCCTCGGGCGCCGTCCGCATCCGCCCCATTAAATATCAATTGCCTGTTTGCTGTGATCGTCGCGACTGGGCTGCCACGGGAACCAAACACAAAACAAGGGTCACATTCTTCTCAGGGGATGTTGTGATCATCTGCTGAGCGTTGTTTGAACAAGGCAGTCTCATCGGACAGTGGGTGGTGTGAAGGAGGAAGAAGGAGAGAGAGAGAGAGAGGGAGAGGGAGGGAGAGAGGGAGAGGGAGAGGGAGAGGGAGAGGGAGAGGGAGAGGGAGAGGGAGAGGGAGAGGGAGGGAGGGAGAGAGATAGAGATAGAGAGAGAGAGAAAGAGAGAGAGAGAGAGAGAGAGAGAGAGAGAGAGAGAGAGAGAGAGAGAGAGAGAGAGAGAGAGAGAGAGAGAGAGAGAGAGAGAGAGAGAGAGAGAGAGAGAGAGAGAGAGAGAGAGAGAGAGAGAAAGAGAGAGAGAGAAAGAGTCTCGTGAGGAGTTTATGCGTGCATTTACACGTTGACTCCCTGCAGTTTAATTGACCGTCCCGTGTAAGAACCGTACGCAGAGGGGCTTACACCCGGCATAATGGTCTGTTTAACACTGTTTATGGCTGCCAACCGTGTCGACTGCACGGCAGGATGTTACAATTTAACGAGTCTGCTAAAGGTAGCGCACACCGTCTGCCCTCTTTGCATTGCAAATGTCTGAATGAATGGTATAACTGCCGGAGGTGTTACCCACTATGGATCTGGATTGTTAGCAGTCATAGTAAGCGCTGAATGAAGCTGTTGCTAACGTCTGATGCTCACGGTAAGGATATCAATTAGGAGGATCAAGTCAATATTTACTGCAAATTGAGTAATGGCCATCTTGAGCAATTACCTTACGCAGGCAATAACCGCCTAATCATGAATACTTTCAATTAAGTAGTGACTAAATATCTAAATAAGTTGAAAATAACCATTTATTTAAAATGTTTAGACGAATACATACCTATTTAACGCATTTATTTCGATATACTCCTTACCTTATGACCGATATGTATCACCATTTTTATGCCAATTCAGGTTATATGTCAGGGCTACAACAATAAAAGCGTCTTTTTTCCTGCCCTAATGGATCAGACATTGCTACGGCATTTGGTATACAAAATAAATCTGCATCGCATGTGCATTACAGATAAGTGACGTCACTAAATCTCTCTGTCACTGACCTTTTCCGACTAAATTTACTGCCCAGTCGGCGAGCAGGACCTTTGGTAACAACTAGACTGGTGCCTGTATAGGGGTATATCGCGATACAATCCAGCATAGATTTATGGCCCGCTCACTGTTTTCCACACAGACATCAATCCTCCTAAAATATGGCCAAATTGTACCGATCTGACGTCCATGTGTTGTTGGTTGCACAGCAGCAGTGACAGCCACCCCTGCCCTGTATCCATTAGGACGGTCGGACCGGCCTGTTCCATATCCCAGCCCGGGGCGGCGCGCCCCCTGCCGGCCGGGCGCCACCTCTGCTGTCCGGCTCCTGTAGGCGCGACAGGCGCTCCCTGCGCCCATTAGCCGCGCCGCCTACCGCCGCCGTATCATAAACTGTGGCCGCGCCGTGCAATTTGCCGCCGTCCATTTCAGTTTGGTCGCCGCCGCGACAGGTGCCCAATGCTCGAGCGGTGACCTTGACCTTGACCCCGGCGCGCGCGGTAGCCGGACCGAGTGTCCGGGCTGCGTCCGGGCTGTGTCCGGGCTGCGTCCGGACTGTGTCCAGGCTGTGTCTGGGCTGTGTCCGAGGTGTGTCCGAGCTGTGTCTGGGCTGTGTCCGGGCTGTGTCCGGGCTGCGTCCGGGCTGCGTCCGGGCTGTGTCCGAGGTGTGTCCGAGCTGTGTCCGGGCTGTGTCCAGGCTGCGTCCGGGCTGCGTCCGGGCTGTGTCCGGGCTGTGTCCGGGCTGTGTCCGGTCTGTGTCCGAGGTGTGTCCGGGCTGTGTCCGGGCTGTGTCTGGGCTGTGTCCGGGCTGTGTCCGGGCTGCGTCCGAGCTGTGTCCGGGCTGTGTCCGGGCTGGCCCAGCCTGCGGTGTGGCGGTGCAGAAACTCGGCTGTTGTTCAGGCGAGGCCAATAAATAATTAATTCATAAGACTGTTCCGCCTCAAGTTACAAGTGGTCAAAGTGTTGGTAAAGATGATATCAATAGGATTAACTTGAGGCGATGTATTAAATAGTTCCTGAGTCATACAAGGGACAGCATTGGTCAAGCGTTAATAATATGCCGTAGTTTGCATGTGAACGGCTATGATAATGAGGCGAATGAAAGGCATTCCATAACCTATGCTGTGGAGGTGATATTCGGAAGCTATCGCTCAGTCATCATAACGCTTCGTCGTTCAATGATAACCGTCACCGTTGAAAAGTGATATCTATCCTTTCGTTTTATAATCGCAGATTGATGCGTACATTTGAAGGAAGTTTAAGGTGGTTTTATAAGCAGTTTCAGCACAAGGCATCAATAAAATGCCTAGGGGAGAGTGGGGAAAGATGCCCAGGGTTTTACTATGTCATATATTATTCGAAAATGACGATCGGAAAGCAAAAACTTGTAGTTTCAACGGAAGCCGACATCATTTTTCTCCAAAAATATCACAGTTTCGTGCTTGAAATAAGATAACTTTTTTTGCTATTAAGCATTTTCCTGAAGAAGTGAAAGGGGGCATCTTACCCCACAGGGTGGGAAAGACGCCCCCTGGCGTTGGGTAAGATGCCCCCTGCACTATAAGTGACATAAATGGGCACGTGAATCGCCTGAACGAATCAGTAGTCCCTTCGGGCCTGCAGTAGACACCAAACGTCATCGTAAGGGCCCTCAAAAGTAGTCGTAAGGGGCTTCAGAGGTCATCGTTAGGGCCATCATAGTCCAGCGCGGCCAAACAAGCCTCCGTGGTGGCGTTCGGAGACCACTGTGGGGCCCTTATAGGTCTTCATGATGCTTGAGGGCCCTCGAGCCCATCGTGGGGACCTCAGATGCCAGCGCGGCCCGTGGAGCCAACGTGGGAGCCCTCAAAGGATGTCGTGAGGGGCCCTGGAGCCAATAATGTGGCCCACAGAGGCCGTCGTAAGGGCTCTCAGAGTCAGATCAAGATGCCGCCCAAAAAGTCGCTGTGTGGGCCGAGAGACCGGCATGGGGAGCTCCCGACCGTACTGGACTCTCAATAGTCCCAGATCGGCTTTTGTCTCTCATCACAGGTATGTAATAAGTGATTTGACGGGCTGCTTAAAGGACAGCCTACGGATTTAGGGGGCGTCTTTCCCCATCAGGACAGGGGGCATCTTACCCCAAGGTATCGAGGTAACATTAAATCAGTACAATTTGTTAGCCATAAAACTACACCCTGAAACAAACTGTTTGGGACACAGTACACGCATGTTAATTTATCACGACTATAGCAAGGGACGCAAAAATTATCTACCTTCTTTGATATTTGCAATGTTTTGACACCAAAATATTTTTTGAAAGCAGCAAATAAAAAACATGCAATCACCAGCCAGCCGTTGCCCAACCGAGCCTCGCAAATTTTTGTGCAGTTAACAAGGCAGGCTTCCGCTTTACGCTAAGAACATTAATTTCCAGGTTCGATTCTTTGTTTCGCCGCTAGAGGGGGTGGGGCGTCTTTCCCACCCTGGGCATCTTACCCCACTCTCCCCTACTCTTCACCTGGACTTTCGGGTATGAGCCGTATAGCACCGAGGGAATCATGACATACGAAAATACGTGTGAACAGATCATGTCGAGTGAGAGTAGGGCAATGAATACCGAAGAAACGGCAAAACTGCTACTTGGTGCTAAATGTTCTCGTGGTTTTGTGTGCTGATCAACTTGATGCGTATCATATGTTTATAGAGTCTTGATGATGAGTTTATTTCTCAGATAACTTTTATCTCCAGTTTTACGCAGCCGAGTATTCGCCGTTCGGGATCAGCGCAGACTACCGCAGCCAGCTCCTCAAGCTTACGATTGTGTTGCCATGGGCACGGTAAAGTGGTGTCCCGATGCACACCTGTTTGATTCCATATTTGGATGTTTGAGCTGTTGTAAGCCGAGTTTCGACGAAGCTGCGGTGCATCAATTAGTTGTGCATGCCAATGACTTTAAGCTGTTGTAATATGTTGCCACCGCGTATTTGCTAGTAATCCTGATATACAGACGTGTTTACTTATCGTTAGCCACAAATTTCGACGAAAACAGCTCTGTAATGAGGCAGGTGAAAAATTAAATATAGAAACACAAAAAGACATTGTTGTGTACATTTACATCTACACAATGCAATGTTTGTAAAATTAAAAAAGCTTGCAATACACACACCAGAAACATACTCCTATATATGAAATGCATTGAGTTTTTGTCTTCATATGACCATTTTATATGTATGCGCAGTTATGTGTTTATCTACGGAATATACGACTTTATTCCCGGAGACGAAGAAAACTCTGCCAATCGGGGGTCATGCACTTTAGGTGAAATGTGTTATACCCAAACCGACTGCTGAAGTCAACTTGAGACCGAAGTAGTGATGTCAATTACGGAAAATCGTGATACCGATACCAAACCAAATACCAATAATATCCATGGAAAAATACCGAAACCGAACCGACTTGGGAATATGAGGAAAATACCAACTTCTTCCAAATTCTCAGCCTCTTTTACATTAGTGAGGATTCATAATACCAACAAAATACCAAATGCACTCGCCTTGAAATACCAAATACCAAGTTGGTATCGGCTTGGTATCGGTATACCAAACAGTTGGTATCCGATTGACATCTCTAGACCGAAGTGACAACTCTGAAATAAGCAGCTGTATTGAAAGGCTATGATAAAAGATCTTATTCCAATGGCTTGGCTATTTCATACGTTCAAGAAAACGAGAACAAAGCATGAATCGTGACTGCTGCCAATTAAGGAGGCTAAGCATGAATAATGCGGCATGCTTGTAAACTCGCTTCATGCCTCTGTTAACAAGGCATTGAGTGGGTCGTCTCTGCCAACACAGCTGGCTGAAAACCGCAACATGTAATCGGCAGGCCCCAAACCCGATCTCTGATCCCCCAGCCGGAGTTGCTGTGACCTCTCCCGCTTCTTATCGCGGCCTGCCCCGTTCGTTGGTGGGGGTTTTCACATCACGGCCTATGCGGCCAGTTTCAAAACTGGGTGGCGCGTGGTCATCGGGCATGCTTTCATTGACGTTTCATCGTCGTAAAACGGGATCCCCTTATTCTGTTTGTTTGCTTGTTTGTTTTTGAGCTGGTGCATTAGCCTTCCACAATTTCGTTTCACTTCTCTCATCTGTTGATCAAATTTGATTTAAGCTTATTGAGTCGCTGTCACTCTAATTTGTTTGGAAGGCATGCTGCTGTGGTTTGCATGGATGTCTCAGAACAGATAGGTATCCTGTTCGTCTATCAGTCTATTTGGTGTGTGTCTGCCTGTCTGTCTCTCTGTATTTCTGTCTTCCTATCTCTCAGGAGCCAACCCTCACCCATTGTTGGGGTCAGTAGCCACCAACCAGTCGGCAATGGGTCTGAGCGGCGTCCCTGCAGGGTCCTCCCCGGGGCGTCATTGATATTACCCCACCGAGTGCAGGGCGCGGCGAGGAACCTTGAGAGGTCAGCTCCGCTTCTGTCCGCGGGCAGATTGAAAACGCCACTGAAAGGCGTCCTGCCCATCGCTGGATATGAACCATGAATTAAATCCGCCAATGGTCTCCGTGCCGCCTAGCGTAAACGCGAGGCCTGCATGCAACTGCGGCCGGTTTAAAGAGATGACGGCGCTGGGCATTGGGCGCCGGCGAAAAGAAGATTTGAAGACATGCACAGCGCTACTGGAAGTGGGATTCCTAGTAATCCAGGCCTCGACCAACTGGATAGTTTCCGTGTTTATATGACGGCTTATCTCATGTAAGACTGAAACGAGTGGTTATTATGCCAAACTCCGCAAATGTCTTGGCGACGTAATGAAGCTTATCGAGACGCATCGGAAGTTTATGGCAACTTGGGCGAAGGATTGGAGGATCGCTGAGATTTATCACAAAATGCACTCGAATGTTGAAAAACGGCATCAGAACACACAACAATTTGAAATATGGCAGTGAGGCATCATAGGTAGAACGCCAAACATTGTTTTCTGAAGGTAGGTAGGGTAAGTTGCATTCACATACATAAATCCACGCATGGTGCGCCAGCCCGTTTAGTGACTGACTAGAACGTTATGATTTTGTACATAGTTCAATAACATGTACCTTAATTAATTAAACACAATGCTCAGCGGCTTTAAGCGCAACTCGTTGATTTTATTGAAGAGCAAATGATCTTTTGCATGCTCCCATTTGATGTGATAGTATTGCTGTCGATGGTAAAAACGGTATAGGTAAATGTGCAAACAATATGCCGGCATGCAAAGTTTTGGGAACTACTATACGAGTATTCAGTTGCTAGAAAAACAGATTATGTACCTACATGCGCACTTGCAATGCAATTGCCATACGTCAGATCGATTTAGTCTCACGATAAAACATTATTGCAATTTCCATTGCCTAAAATGGAAAAACAAACGCTAACACAAAAACATAAAGGTCAGTATAGCATGTGCGACCACAGCAGCACGCTTTCGCACAAGCCTTTCGGATGTCAGTTTCAACAATTCCGCGGAGTAGTTGGCACGACAGCAGTGCAAACTTCCTCGAAGCTCACTCGGCAGCTACATAAGAACTAACCTGATATCACTCAACTCAAGTCTCAATCACGATGTGACTTTCGCTGAAAAGAATGTACAGACGATGGGGTAAAATGGTAGCTGTACTGAATTTCAGTACGGGCTGCATAATTATGACCATTACACTCAGCAAAGAGGCGCGAAAGAATGTCAGAGGCACAAATCTGCAATCAATATACTTACTATTCCTAACAATTTATCGAAATAATATTCCCGCCAACACTATCTCAGATGAGGCAAGGATTTTTTTTTCTCTATATACTGCAACAATCACAGCAGAAAGAAACCGCTGATCCTTGCACCGCAGCTGAAAGCTCTATTTGTTCTTCCATGCTAGACTTATTAGGAAATGCGCGGTAGGCGGGGCGCCCGGCCGGGTAAGGGGGATGGAGCCAGCTGGCCGATGACAAATTATTTTTGACAGCTCTCCACTATATCTCACGGCACATTATTTACGGGCTGCCTCCTCCTGGCGGGTAATGGTTCCATGGCGGAGCAGTGTAACTATAACAGCAGCCAAATGCGGTCCTCATTTCACCGAGCCGGTTTGGCGCGACCCCGCGGCCCCTGACCACTACAGTCTTTGACGTTTCTATACAGCTGGATTGTTATCCCTGCGTGAGACACGCAAGGCTTCGGCTCGTTATGATTTTACTTCGAGTGAAATGACCCATAGTGGTCAACTAGGTCAGGTCAGTTGGGAGTCTTATCGGATGTAACTAACGAAGGGTTGAAGTGTCAAAAGTGATTGGCTCTTGCTGCGCTTTCTTCGCAGCTTGCCCGAACGTTAGGTTGGTGCAGGTCAGCTCGTTAGTTGGAAGAAAACCCGGGAGAATTCTGAGAGAAATTAAACCGTTTGTAGGCAGCTTTTTTAATTTCCCTAAAAATCTAGACGCTAAAGGTTATAATAAGGTTGCAGACACGGAAGCTTAACATTAACTTTTGAGCACAAGTCTAGCGATCGCCATCAACTATGATAAATGTAAAATGACAAAATACAAATCATCTCATACTGTTTTAAAGTCTCAACCTAATCGTGCTTCAATGATTATTGGTAAGTTTTATACTCGTGAAAAAGATTCACAACTTCCCATCAGAGTTTTGAAACAGTTGCATTCAGACAGCTTCCACTGCGAGGCACATTTAGGGGGCCACCCCCTATCCCAGCCATCAGTCTGGGAAATCACAGCGCTCCTAACTAGCTCGGCGTCTCTGCCGGGCCGCCCAGTGAGCGCCAACCCGCTGAGAAGCGGCCAGGACCTTCGCAGAACCCGTCCCAGCACACCGTAATTGCCCATGATTAGTCGGGTTAGCCGGCGTGGCTGTTGCTCTGCAGTTCCCCGTCAGTGGCCACCCCTCCCCGGCAGACCTTTACACCCGGCCGAGCACACATTTATCTTGGCCGCATATTGCTTTCGGGTGGTCGTTCATTTTTATATGGTGGTCTAATTGGAAGGTGGCGAAAACTGTGAGGCGGCCTGCAGTGCGAGAGCCGGGTTCACAGCGCAGGTCGAGGTAGGCAGGAGCGCCGTTCGGGAGGAGGAGCCGGTCTGATGAATATCCGCCTGCATGGCTCCCGCTTGATTGGATGGAGAAGCAGCCGTTAAAAACGTGCCGGCTCTGGCCCATGTTCAGGTTTCTCAGCTCTGCAGCCGGTTTTATTGTTGTTGAATGCAGCGCGGGCCATGGCATTATGCGATGGAAAACAATGGGATGTCTATTTACGGGACCGGCACCGGTGCGACATAAAGGTCATCCTCGGGTCCTCAGAACGTGTGATTCTGCCGCCGGTGATGCCACCACAATGGAATTATCTTACGCGGCAAATTGCGTCTTGGTTAGATGTCGTGTCCGAATGTTCTCCTGATTTATGAATACCTACGACGCCACAGCTTTAATCTCCTCTTCACTAGAAAAGACCCGACAGCCTCGGCACTCGGTCGTTTACTCGGAAAGGTCAAAACCACCCCATCCGAATGTCAGACGGCGTGTCGTTTTCCCGCCAGTCGCTGCGTCGCCACGGAAATGACGGTATCTCACACGCCGGGCCGGTGTCGATTCTCACTCGATGCGTCTTTCCTGGGCTGGCAGTGACGGAGCCGCCCGCCACTGGGGCATGCGACCCGGGCAGTGACGACATATTAGTGCCATTAGCGATCTCTCCGGCTGGCCGGCGGTGCTCCGTCAAAGTCCAGGGTCCTGGACGGGTGCCGGGCCCGCCCCTCACCCAGCTCCGGCTGTTTTTGTCACATTCTAACCCTGCCTTTTCGTCAGCTGTCGTCATGGTATTCACAGTTGTCGCAAACGATGCATCGCTAAAACTGTGGATTGGATAGAGTGTGTAGTGAGGAGTAGGTGTACCGAATGTTAAAAGTACCTCTTTGACAGACGTTCCGATACAACTCCGCAAATATTTCATCCTCTCTGCGCCTTTATCACGTGCACTGCTTTGTTCTCAATAACAAGTCATAAATCGATGTCTATATATGCCAATAAATTAAACAATTAACGACTGCACATTAAATAAGCAACTCCTGATAACACCGAACAGCTGGCGGGATGCCACAATGCCCCCAACAGCTAGATGCATTCTAGAGCCATGCAGGCTCCATAAGTCTCGGCACATGTCAAAACAACGGACCCAGCCATAAAGAACGGCGAATCGGCCCGCCACCTGCACCCGACGACCGTCTGAGAGAAGAGCTGTCCATATGTTCTCGGCTTTGTCGATTGTGACGGCGTCTAGACGGCCCATCGACGGTGGGGAGGGCGACGGCGACGGTGACGGTGGAAGGTATTCTGTGGAGCAGAGTAACAGGACAAAATAATATTCATCTCTCTTACTTTGTAAACAAAAATGAATTGCGAAGAGAGCTTCCTCTCTCTCTCTCTCTCTCTCTCTCTCTCTCTCTCTCTCTCTCTCTCTCTCTCTCTCTCTCTCTCTCTCTCTCTCTCTCTCTCTCTCTCTCTCTCTCTCTCTCTTCTCTCTCTCTTTCTCTCTCTCTCTCTCTCTCTCTCTCTCTCTCTCTCTCTCTCTCTTCCTCTCTCGCAACCAACATCATTGCAGCTCTGCACTACATATTGCTGTACCACTGTTTGACCGACCTTTGACTGACATTCAGAATGTCGGCAGGCCCAACTCCAAGCTACTGACGGCAAGACTTCAGCCGAAACCACTGGAACGACAGTTTCTGTCGAGCTCTAACCGGTAACCTGGCTTGGGGAACGGCTGTAGCTAGTCTACTAATTAACTGAGGTGGACTTTCATGGCCTGGAACTCCAAAACTCTGAGAACGCTCGTCCAAGCAGCTTCTTTGCACGCTAGCTGCTGAGGCTTTAGGGTGTTGCTCCGTAGTTGAGGGAAAATAAAACAGCTAATGTCTGGTGTCTGGCGTGTCTAAACTTTTTATGACGCATGTTTGGAAACCCGGAAATGCATTAATTTGTCTCATCGATGAAACAAAGTTTCCTTTATTGATTTAAATGGCCAAGAAAATATTACTGCTAATCACTTTTCGACGTTTTGCTGGAAATATGTAACAGTGAAATCTCGCCTCCTCGATGGTAGGGTAACTGTGGGGAAAACGCACCCCTGGGTTAAACGCCTCCCCTAGAAAAATCGTATTTCTTATCGACGGATAGGCGTTTTATCCTGTCTTTCAGAACAGTCAGCTGCTTGTTTACGTAGGTCTCTATTTCCGGTTCTGCGTCTTGAGGAGCAGCGTGGGTAGGTGCTGATGTTGGTTTTGGGTGTTGTTTTTGTTGTTTTTACAGAAGATTCCTAAGATTTTGATGCCCTCTTTATATCACAAAATTTGCTATTGTGCACATCACTAAAAACTGCGTTTTATTGCCATTCTGTTGAATTTATTATGCTACGGCGTTAGTGGCGCGTTTTTTGTCAATATTTTGTTGACCGGAAATGGAGTGGATGGGGAAAGACGCCTCCTCGATGCATGGGGCAAGACGCCCCCAGTTTTCTGAAAGGGGGGCGTTTTGCACGGTGGTGAGAGTGCAGGGTAGCGCCCTGTAGGTGGGTGCCGAAAAGGCCTCTCCCCGTCCTTTTTTGCTGATATATCCTAAACGACTGCAGATATCGTCACCAAACTTTCAGGACTCCTCCGGGCATCCATTTTACACATTGCAACAAAATTTTATTCCAAAGGCTATGATAGGTTGACCACAAATGACGTCAGAATGACGTCAAGTTCTGCCATGTTCATCATTTTCTGTTGCTGGATGGGGTGGGGGCGCTTTGCACATGGGTGTGGGCGTATTACCCAGGGTGTGGGGCAAAACGCCCTTTTGTAAGGGTATGCGAAAACCTTTTTGGGGGGTTAAATACCACACGCAGGTGTCTTTTCTTGGTCTCAAAGCGTAGTAAAAAGAATGAGCTACATGATGGTGCCCAAAGGTTTGAGTAATCTGTGTTGGGTTGAGTGTCAGAAGGTTTCGCGCTTAATGGGGGCGTTTTTGACCTATTCACCCTATGCTCCTCAAGCATAATCTGAGAGCAAAAATTTGCCTTTGTGGTACCTTATTTCACTGACATAATATGGTCATTGTATTCCTGTAATTGTAGATTAAGTATTACATGAGCCTGACCTTGTAACGCTGAGTTCTCACCTGTCCAATCATTGATCGAGTCGGTCCAGCTGCCGAACAAATTGGCACTCCACGGACTGGAACGAACTGAAGGCTATGAGAATTGAGCCAAGGTTAGGCACAGAGCAATTAATGGAATTAGCAACGGAAGCCATTCAGGTGTCATGGAAACAACTTCGTAAACACATCCTTAAGATAAGTAAGGTAACTTACTGGTAGCATGCAAACACTGCCGTTGTCTTCATCACAGTCATGCTGAACTCCCGCGTATTTAGGTAAAACTGGATAAGTCAGCCGATGCCCCACTGACTCATTCACTCTTTCTCTCCACTCATTCTCTCAGCATGTTTGGTTATGTAGCTCCCAGTCCAGCAGCAGCCGCATTCCTCAAACCGACACAGAGAAACGCTAACGAGTCGCCCGCATAATTGTGCTACTGTGTTCGCCTACAAAGTTCCTAATTAGCGCGCTCATTTATCAGGCGGCGGCAGAGCCCGGCGCCGCCTCCATTCACCCACAGCTCGACTCTGCGGAGAGCACGTTGCAGGCTATATCTGCCACGGATCACTCGGTCTATGCTAATTTTCAGCCGCCGCCCGCCGGGCATGTATCGAGTGCTCGGCAGACGGAAACAGAACTGGTTTAGTGCCGTCGGCGCCGGCGGGGTGGCTAGCGCTGGTAGCGGCGGCGGCGGCGGCGGCGGCGGCAGACCGCGCTGTGCACGTGCAGACGCGGCCCTAGGGCCGGTGTGGGGACGGCGGGCTGCACGGTGCACACCGCTCTCACTGTCGGTGGCGGTCCGCCGCCGCTGCCGGCTCCCCGTGCACCCACCGCCGGATGTGCACATGATCCGCCGCTCGGTCCGACGCCTCCTGCGGCGCGCTGTGTGCCGCCGGCGCCGCCTGCCCACGCGACCCCAGTTAGCCGGCAACGAGCGGCGCTGGGAGGGAGAGCCGGCTTCATTCCACTCCCACAGTAACCCAGTCGTGCATGGGTGCCGCGCCGGCGCGCCGGGGCCTCCCCCACCGCGGCGCAGCGAGAGGGGAAGACCGGCCGACTCAGAGGTGACGTCATCAGTGACGTCACGGCCGAGTCAGAGCCCACTAGACGCAGGTGACGGAGAAGTGTCTGTGTCCCCTTATGGATGTGACGTCATTAGTACCTAGAAGGTAAAGGGTGAACAAGAAATGGACACTGGCCGAAATGGTAAAGAGATACGCTGGCCGGTTGGGTGATCGCCTCATTGCGGTACAGAATAGATTGGAGTAACCTGAATTAAATGCCGTTTTCATGATGACATACTTCCTCAGTGCGTTACATCACTTTTTTATTTTTACGAAAAGCGACATGTATTCGAACGTGCACACTGCACAGTGTGTGGAGTAAGAGCATATAATACTACGCGTAAATCTAGAATCCGTTTTCTAACGAATGAATGGCCGAATTCATTCGTGAAATAAAACATGAAGCATTACTTTAGTTTTGCTTCTCGAACAAATTTTTAGGCTCTGCTTGGTTAAGCCAAAATGAGACGTAATGCCATGCAAGAAATCATAATTTTGATACATGGGCGCATTGACTGTTGAAGAGCACCGGTGCGATGTAGCGTAATATGCACACTGGTGCAATGAAAGCGTGCGAATCACCCCGCCACATCGCTGCCTCACTCACATGCTTCATCATGGCATTGCAGCCGAATATTTTCCACTTCATGTCTGCTGGTGGGGAAAGAATGTCTCAAAGTGGCGCAGCCCTGCTCAGTTTGCAATGCTTTCAGACATGGAAATGATTTTTTTTTTCGTCATACCATCACGCTAGGTCCCGTTTTAGAATGATGCCTGACAGTGGCGAGCTTCGATAGCCTCGTGCCGATCATGCCGTTGCTGAAAAAGTCACCAATTTTGGGTTGGCGGCCCTTCAAACGAGACATCTACCCTTTGGAGATGGTGTTCCAAGTGTAAGGAGATAGTGGTATACTTATCGGGTGTGCTGGGCATGAAGCAAGAAGAAGGAAGAACTGATACAAACAAGGAAGGATTAGTCTTATTGTACTTGCAACTTGCCTTTTTCTCACGAATGCAATCTCGGTTAGTGGTAGCATTATTTCGACGAAAATATCGCAGTAAGTCCCATCTTTGCAAAAGTCTGGCAACCTTTATTAGCTGTGCAAACACACTGCACAAAACTTACCGCTAAGCTTGGTGAGAGTATTATCTCACCATAGTTTAGTCAACGCTCAGAACTACGACAAACGGGCTGCAATTTGTCTTCGTTAATGCCTCAAGGGCACGCATAACGCACATACCCGACCATAAATCGTCACAGCCGATCCAGCAAAGTGGGTCTAACTGGGCGGACAGGATCGAGACGGGGCGGGCCAGGACAGGCCACCCAGGAGGGGTAATAGCTCACCGCGTGCGGCACGCCAGCCCACCTCTGCTGACAAACTGACACCACTGCAGGAAACACCGCAGCAAGCAGCGGGGGGTGGCGAGGGATGTTCTGCTCGCGCTGACGATACACAGCACCTGCCGAACAGGCACGTGGTGTGAGACGGGGCAGACAGACGCGTGAGACTTTTGACAGACAGGAACGGGACTGGAATGGGGCGGAGGGTAGGGTTGGTATGGCTGAGTGATCTGCAAAGGCACCTGACCGGAAGGAGCCCGCAATGATGTAGGAAAGAACCATAATTTTGTTGCAATAGTAACAAATTGAACGAGGTGAAAATACAGAAAGTAGCTGCATATTGCAATAGTTGAACTAAAAAAAATGCTACAAGACTCATATTTCATTTTCAAACGACGATTTATCTATTCCAGCAACGAAAATATCTAAAAAATCTTCAAGTACCCTACATGAATCCAACTCCGCATCAAACCAGCATCACATCGCTCATGACCTACTGGCGGATATACACTCGTACCTCGGGAGCTTGTTTCTCGTACGGGACATTATACCGCTGTGGGTGCGGTGCCAAATGATATTCAGTAGTTCAGAGGGAGCGCTGGCCTCTGTCGGTGCGGCGCTGACACTACCGGACAGGCAGGAGGACAGGGTCTCCTGTGACCGGACTCGACCAGTTCCGGCGGCACTGTACTTCGACAGCCAGGGGTGCGTCGCGGTAGTATGCACGCTCGAATGTCTGCATACGACGCGCCAGGAAGCTGGTGCCGAGATTTGTCGACGCTATCGCCAGATCTGCCGCGGCTGCGACAGCCGTGTCCGCGTGAATAACGAGGAGAGATTAGAAGGTGCGGGTCGCGACTCGCGGTTCCCTGAGCCGGTGGCCCAGATTTGGGGAGTTCTCGTGTTTTTGCTTTAGGACGAGACTCGGGGGATTACAGCGGCATTTACTTCTTTTTACTGTATGACCCTGCCGAGGACATGTTTCTTTTTTTTTTGTCATCACGACCCCGAGACCCACCCTGGTTCTGACATCACCGTGTTTTCACAGTATCACCGTGTCCCTCAACCTCTGCGTTCTACGTACAACTCCACACGTTTGCGTCATCGAGAGTGGCGATGTCGCGATGTCGAGTGACCCGACGATCTTTGGCGGGCGTCATATACAACAGCTCCATTGTAATAAATCCACCTGGGGGCCTATCCTGCGTCCATCGGTGTCACATAGAGACCGCCGCGTCACCGCGATAAGCGATGGGACCGCGACTCTGCCCGAGGGATGTGGGCATGTAGAGTGAGAGGCTGATGATATCTTGAAATATTGGCGGACCACGCCGCGCGCCACAGAGCGTCTGGATTGATACATGGATCGGTGAACACCGAACGGCAGCTTGTGGACACTTTGAGGTCGAATTCGAAATAAAAGAACCTCACAGTCCTCACTGATTTCTAGGTGGACATACACATCAAGGGAAGCATAATCACTAATATAACAAAACAAAAGAAAAAAATACTAGCAGATAATTAATGGCAAAGGCCATTAATTATCATTGAATAAGTCCTGACTGGCGCATTCTGTTCCCAGGATTCGCGAGCAGCGTGCTCGCTACCACTTTTGTAGCGCTTTAAGCCCATGGGCGGCCTAATTGGTTGCCATGACTTCTTTGCAGAGCAGTCTCAGGTGACCAGGTAGGAGGGATTAACTACGGCAGAGATAACGGTTTGACACATGCCCTCCGTGCAGATGCATGTGCTGCCACGCCCGGTAACACGGTGATTCGACCGACTCGAATGACCACGACCAGGTTCCAGCCACAGCGTAGGCTGCAAGCTCCGGCAACAAGCTCTAGCACAGGCAAGCTCTGGCAAGTGGCACAGGCGAACTCTGGCAGTGATATGCTCGGCTGGTTCATCTCGCTGACTTGTAATCAAGCTCGGTGTCTTTTTACTGCAAACCGCCTGCATGCCTGCCAAATTGGGTGCACTTTATAAACAAAACCGCTACCACTTTGTGCAGCTACACTGATGTGATCTGCCATTTGTCAAAACCCAAACTGTGCCATTTGCTATGGTTGAGCGATTGGCAGTGCGTGACGGCAGTGATCGCTCTCGAGCTGCTGCAGGTCGAGCTGCTGCTGCATCATGACGCGTATCTGTGTCACTCTGAATAGTGACGCGGAGAAACGCTAGGCGTGTTCGAGATCGTCGTCACAGACCGAGTGTCGGTAGAAAGTTTGCAACGTTTGCGATCTGTCAGCGTTGCCGGTAATAGAAAAGGAAATTCCGACTGGCGGATGGTGGGACAGCTGATCACAAGTCTCCATGCCATGAGCAAATAGTTCAAACCATCCGACACGTCACGGTACGAGAACCAGCTCGACTTCTCCGACCGCACGGTAAGGTGACACCACACGCATCCACAGCACCATGCCAGTGACCACCGCTCCGCTCCGCCAATTTGGAACTGAACCCCTGCTTTACCTCTGTGGAGGTCAACTCTGACCCGTCCATCCCTGAGGAGACGCAACCGACCAGCCACCCCACTCCCGGAGTAGCCGATAGTCGCCCTCCAATTACGGCATTCCTGGCGCTCTGGCGGCACATGCGGCGTGCTGACCGCTCCGGACACGCCGCCTCCGCGCCACTTCCTGTTTGTTCTCTGGTCTGCGCCAGTGTTCGTCGCCAGTGGACGCGGTTCGTCGACGGAGTTTCGGGCGTGGTACTTTCTCCAGGCCAGAGGCGCTCAGGTGTGCAATCGACGGAACAGCAAGACAGCTGTTAATCTGCCGGAGAGAATTTGTGGAAGCCAATCGGTTGAGTGGCTTTATAGGCCAGTAGAGCCGTAGTATCCTATCTCTACAGCGATTTCTGGCTATTGTTATATTTTTCGTACTGTAATACTTTTGATTTTACACATGTTGATCAGTTTCAAGTGAAATTCCCCCGGTTGTTTAATGGAATCGCTCATTACCATTTCAGCATATAGAATAGAGGTCAATTTGTATTGCAAGTAAATCGTTTGACGAATTACTAGTGCTCATTCATACGCCAGCGGACATCTTTCTCTGTGGCATTGTCGGGTGTCATGTGGCAAGACTTTGAAATTGTTTTGAGATCTACGTTGATCCTTTACTCATAACATTTTCTTGAAAAACTGCACCCAAGCTTGTTCATTTCCTCAAGTATGCAACACGCCTTGCATGACGCACCTCGGGATGACATTATTTCACCGAAGACGTCCATTCACGTAGGAAGGAAACATGTTTTTTCCACCACAAACTAACAACCACTGAATGCTTACACGTGTATTTTAGTTTCATATGCGTAATAGCAAAGCCTTGGATGCAGCTGAACTCATTGAGAAATATGAACGAGGAAAGGAATATGTGACAAAAATTATTAAAAAAAAAACATTGACGCAACACTTCTTCACTCTCTCACAGATTCTGTGTAAGTGTGTAACATTATAGTCAAAATTGATGTGAAAATGATCAATAAGTGATCAATACTTTCCCATAAGTGTGTAACCTGCTGATTGCTGACGTAGCATTTCTCAGTTTCTTTTTTTACACCACACCATAGCTGCATGTAGTTCGAAGAGACCAAGATTCTTACAGATAAGTTTGGGACGCCAGTCACGTGATCCTTTTTCTGCTTTTCCCAACCCTACTCACAATTTTCATAAGCCCTGATTTATTCCTGGCACAGAGGAGTTTGTAGTTATTTTATATACAAAAACTAATTCAATGATATTTGAAATTAACAAACAGATTTAACTCGCAATCTCAAACAAAAATTGAATTTATTCGCGTTTCATTAATTTAATCAGCTGGCAACCATCACCCATCGTCCTCGATGTAGTCGAACTTGGCGCACTCAGAACCACGAACGAAAAACCACACGAAAAACCACGAAAAACCACAAGTTTTAACAGCAGGGCGCGGGTTAAATGAGGAAAATATTTTTACCCCCCCCCCCCCCCCCCCGCCTCAGGCGATCACGTGCCGTCACCCATCTGGAAGAGACTAAGTGAAACGTGTTGTACATGGAATAACACATCATTTAAATGTCCCAGAGTGTCATCAATTTTTCTCATCTCTTATTATTTACCCGGTAGCCTCAGAAATGTGACATCGTTAAAAACCAGGAGCCATCAGTTGAAGCATTCCTATGTCCCTGCAAACCATGTGATCATGCACAATGCAATTCCTCATAGCATTCCTACACCTGCATGGGACCTCATCACGAACGGCTAACGCCGTTGTGACGTGCCACAACCAGTGCAATAGACGACTTTCTGACATATCACTGAACAACATGCAAACAGTGGCTTGCAACTTTCCGGCGTATTAGCCGGGCCCGACAAGAAATGAGCTCAGAAGTCAGTGCCCTCGCGAGGCAAATTATCATTATCATCGTCGTCGTCATCGCATATAACCATTCTACTGCGGCCTCTCCGTCGGCGCCGCGCCGCTGTTCGTCTGACGACGTAACAGACAGTCGGCGAGCACGTGACCTGTCTACATCCGGACACAATGCAGCAACGGGGCAACTCGGCACCGGTCACGTGACCAATAATGTCTGTCAGATGCTTCATTTCTAGTTATAAATATTTGTACTTAATTTTAGCTGTCAGAATGAAAGTTTACTTTTTTTAGCTTGTCTACTTTCATAATACCTACATAGTCCAACGGCAGCGATGATTCATTGTCTTGCCTTCCTCTGAACATCTGAGAATTCTAATAAAAGCCCCAGTGTTTGTGCTAGAAAGATTAACATGTTGGGCAATGAGCTCAACTGTGTATACTTTGGTCGTTTGAGAATAAAGGCTTCCAAAAATAGCAGCGGTATCTAAATTTAGCATGGTGGTGACCTACTGATGGTGTTGCAGCGTGTTATTTGTTATATAAACTTATGTACATTTAATTCTGAGAAATATGCTGGTGTGATGTGATCTGATGAACACGAAGAGTCATCGAGGTCAAGAATAGCCGGGAGTGGATAAGGAACATCTGCATTTACCTACATTTTCATCATCAACCCTAGCTGAGGCACGTTACACCCAGACTTCGTCTACATTGTGACATGGTGTTCGTGTGTAGATGGGGATGAGTCAAAACATTTCGACATTCATGCATGCCTAATTCAGTAACAAGAACGTATTTTAATAAAACATATGAATGGATTTAAAATCCAAAATGCTTAACTTTTGCAGTCTGCAGATAAATATCGTCATCGCCAATCACGCACGGATCACCGGATCATCGGCAGTTAGTCCTACTGTGTTAAACCGGAATGCAGTGATCTTTCGCATTCTTTTTAGGCTCCTTATCTCAAAACATACCAGAGCTTTGATATGGCCAACGTATAATTAAATAATCAACGCGAACGTTCTGCAATGAGCAGATTACAGCTCATTTGCACCTCGCATCACGAACGGCTGACGCCGCTGTGACGTGCCACAACCAGTGTGCAACAGACGACTTTCTGACATATCACTGAACAACATGCACACTGGCGGATCCAGGCTTGCGTTTTTTTTTTTTGGGGGGGGGGGGGGTCAACTCATGCAGGAGCCAAACCTAGGGCACCCCCAAATCCTGTTTTCTCATCGGATTTAGGCTACTTATTTTTCGTCACAGCCCTGACACTATGATTTTTTTAACTAAAAAGAAAAATATATAAATGGTAGCCCATCCGACCCATGCCTTTATGTTACTTTGTAAACACTTACCATTGCTTTTGTCGACCAGTTAACCCGCTTCGGGTCAGTGCTTGGGTCCCTTTGCGGGCCGGGAGGTGGTAAAACACTCCCTGTCTAACTCGGCTCCTGGGCCACGCACTGATTGAACTATATGTTTCATTATCGTTTGGGGAGGGGCAAACGGGCCACTTAAGGCCTCTGGGAAGGGGGCATGGCCCTAAATGCCCCCTCCCTGGATCCGCCAGTGTAAGAGACCATTGGAGCTGCAGTTGGGTACCTCAGACGTCAGGGTACGCCCTCAGATGTATAGGACTCGCATGGAGACCTCTTATGCTATAGTGGACTGAAAGGACCCAAATGAGCCTGTCTAGGGCTCCCGGAGATAGACGTGGGCCCTCAGGAGCCCGCCAGAGCCCCCAATGAGGGATAAGTGAGGGATACCAAGTGCCTGCAATTGCATATTGCATAAGCCATAACGCCTTTACAAACCAATATATATCATGTATCAGTGGCAGATCCAAGGGTGGCAACATGGGTCATGACCCCTTGGTACGCCCGGGGGAACCACAGGTCTGTCAGGGGCACCACCGGCCTAGCAGGGGCACCACCAGCCCGCCAGAGGCACCACCAGCCCGCCAGGGGCACCACAGGCCTAGCAAGGGCACCACGGTCCTGTGAGGGGCCCCACAGGCTTGTCAGGGGCACCCCAGGTCTGTCAGAGACACCAGAGACCTGCCAGGGGCGCCGCCGGCCTCGCAGGGGCACCATGGGCCAGTCAGGGGCACCAGAGGCTTAGCAGGGGTACCACAGGCCTTACAGGGGCACCACCGGCCTTGCAGGGGCACCTTGGGCCTGTCAGGGGCACCACAGTCATGTCAGAGCCCAGGGGCACCAGCGGCCTAGCAGGGGCACCACAGGCCTGCCAGGGGCACCACCGGTCTAGCAGGGGCACCACCGGCCTGGCAGGGGCACCATGGGCCTGTCAGGGGCCCCACCGGCCTCGCAGGGGCACTACCGGCCTCGCAGGCATCACGGCATCACGCAGGGGCACCTTGGGCCTGTCGGGGGCATCACGGGCCTGTTGGGGGTACTTAAGGCTTGTCAAGGGCACCACAGTCCTGTCAGGTCCCAGGGGCATCAGCAGCCTAACAGGGGCACCCTAGGCCCGCCAGAGGCACCACAGGCCTGCCAGGGTCCAGGGGCACCACAGGCCTAGCAAGGGCACCACGGGCCTGTCAGGGGCACCTCAGGCTCCCGTGCACCCCCCCCCCCCCCCGATCCGCCAGTGATACCACACCACGCGAAACACCGCCAACTACCAGCTGCCGCGCCATAAACACGTGCCAACAACAGTCTTTTTTTGAAGGTCGACTCCGCTCGCGCAACTTTTGACTGACCCTCATTGCTACCATATTGCTTCCATATTATGCTGTGGAAAGCTTTACTTCACCAAGTGGCTAAAAACCTCTATCAAGGTATATTTTCTTAACAATTTTCTGGCGTTGGGGGGGGGGGGGCAAACAGGCCACTTTAGGCCTTAGGGGGGGGGGGCATGGCCCCCGTGGCCCCCTGGATCCGCCAGTGAACATGCAAACAGTGGCTTGCAACTTTCCGGCGCATTAGCCGGGCCCAACAAGAAATGAGCTCAGAAGTCAGTGCCCTCGCAAGGCCAAATTATCATTATCATCGTCGTCGTCATCGCATACACTGTAAAAAAGTTAAGTACCTCCAAGCAGCTAAATGCACTTTAGCACCAAGGTAAAAAACGAGCACCACCCACCGGCTTAAATTAAGCAGGCTAAGAGGGTTCTTTTTGAGTTGTTTATTTTTAGCACCATAAAAATCGTAGCACCATGGCTACTGTATGGGGCTAACAAGATGCTTTTTAATTAGTACCTCATATCTAAAACCCGAAGGGTGATAAAAAATTAGCACCCTGGAGGGTGTATTTTTTAGCACACTGAGGGCGCTAGGGTAAAAAACAAGCCCTCAGGAGGTGCTACATGTTCAGCACCTTAGCACTTAGCACCTTCAGCTAGCACGCAGATAGCTTCTTACTATACCCCAACATACTTCTGCAAGCATAACATTAGCATCTATGGACATGAAGAGTCACGGTTAAGCAAAGTCATGCAGGATGCTTTGGGTCATCGGTTGCTGTATTATCCAATATATATAGTTTATCATTACCGATCACAGGCGGTCACACCATGAAGGGAGATGAACTCCTACAAATGTAGGAGTCCACATTGACCAGACGATGTCAATTCGAAACTCTTCCCACCACCAGTCACGCCGGTCGCGTGGGAAAGCAAAGATGTTTCGCCGTTGCTTTTGTGACTTACGTAATGAATTGAATTGGTTTCAGTTGTCAGTTTCGGAACAAAAGCGTTGCCAATAGTCACGTGATGAATGTTGCAGAGGTTTTGAAGATGCATCTTATCTATATTACTTCTGTCCCTCTTGGAAAACGCAAAAAAATGTGCAGCTATATCAGTGGGAGTTTTTTTTTTGCCCTCGTGACTTGGCTGGCGAAGGGTAGGCGTGGAGGGTAACCCCATCTCCTAGCGGTTTGTGGGGCGCTGCTGCCAGGTAGGCGTCGATGAATACCTTTCGATGGAGGGGTCGCGCGCCACTGGTGCGCGAATAGTCGTGGAGGGTTACTTACTCTCCAGAGTGAATTGCGAAAGTGTTATGTCCTAAATTGACTCCTGGGAGGGTGGTTAAAAATGGTTGCGGATAGGGGTACCCGCGAGGCACCGGTTTACTCGCCAGTTTTGGGTGAAATTGTTTTCAGTGTGCCTTCCTCTGAACATCTGATAATTCTAATAAAAGCCCCAGTCACGTTTGTGCTACAAAGATTAACATGTCGGGAAATGAGTTCAACTGTGTATAATTTGGTCATTTGAGAATAAAGGCTTCCAAAAATAGCAGCGGTATTTAAATTTAGCATGGTGGTGACCTTCTGTTGGTGTTGCAGCGTGTTATTTGTTATATAACCTTACATTTAATTCTGAGAAAAATGCTGGTGTGATGTGATCTGATGAACACGGAGAGTCATCCAGGTCAAGAATAGCCGGGAGTGGATAAGGAACATCTGCTTTTACCTACATTTTCAAATTTCATCATTAACGCCCTAGCTCAGGCGCGTTACACCCAGGCTTCGTCTTCATTGTGGCATGGTGTTTGTGTGAAGATGGGGATGAGTCGAAACATGTCGAAATTGATGCATGGCTAATTTAGTAACAAGAACGTATTTTAATAAAACATAAGAATGGATTTAAAATAAAAAATACTTACCTTTTGCAGATAAATATCGTCATTGCCAATCACGCACGGATCACTGGATCATCGGCAGTTAGCCCTGCTGTGCTAAACCGGAATGCATTGATCTGTCGCATTCTTTTTAGTCTCCTTATCTCAAAACATACCAGAGCTTTGATATGGCCAACGTCTAATTGAATAATCAACGTTCTGCAATGAGCAGATTACAGCTCATTTTAATTTCGCATCGAACTTCGACTGAAAAGTGCATCCGCCAGCCTAGACTCACAGTTTCAACCCCATGACCTTATCATCTCACCAGTCTGTGTCTCACCCTATTGCATCACGTGACGGCCCTCCCCTCATTGCGGTCACGTGACCGTCTGGCGGTCTCGTTCCGTCGCCCCTGGGCGCGTGCCACCGTCACCGGCAGGTCTCAGCGCCAGCGGGACAGAGCGGCCGCCAGCTCGCGCGCTGATTGGCTGGGCGAGCGGACGGCTCTCATTCACCGGAGCAGAGCGGACGAGCGCGGCGGCGAGCTCGCCCGGCGCCGGCAGTCGACCGCGTGTGCTCGCCGGGGAGAGTGTGTCGTGCCTGCGCTCAGAACACACACCAGTGAGAGACGAGAGGGCGTGCCCAGACAGAGGGCGATGGAAGGAGACAGGATGTGGCTGATGGCGATAGCGCTCCTATCACTGCTGGGCTCAGGTGAGTTATCATCGGTGCGAGGTGATGTGAAATGTTTTGTGGTGCGATGATCGGATGTTGGCGAGTCTCGGCTAATTTACTTTATTAGTAAATGACTGATCACGAATAAAGTTTTTTTGTGTGATTTTTTTAGTGTACAAAATAAAACAAAATGAATAATCTTTTGACTTCATGTCAATGAATTACAGATGTGACATTTGATTTTACTCACATGAACTAATGTATAATTGAGACTAAATCATCATTGACCAATGCTCATGAGGATTCCAAAATGCGTTCATCCTTTTGTTCTTGCTCCAACTGCTTCAAAGCGATTCTGCAGCTCAAAGTCTGCAGTCATCACTCCACAAAAACCGATGACTGCGCAGCGAGCACTCATAGTAAAACTGACGGGAACAATAGTGAAAGGCTGCTGTGTTACCGAATGACGCAGTGATTTCCGACCGCCTCTCATCTCCTCCGCAACAATCGCCGTCAACAACCAATAACCAGACACTCAAATAACCAACAACAATGCGCGCTGCGGCCGCGGTACCCAGCGGTAACCCACGCCGGCCGCCCGCCGCCCGGTTGCGTGCCGGTCACCGCACGCAGGCTGTATTGTCGGCCAGGCCGACCCGTGAGCCCAGCACCCGCTGATGAAGGACATTGTCTCTGTGCGCCGTGGGAAGAGGCCCACTCAAAGTGGCCAATTTGCCGTGTCTCCGAGGGCTTTGTCAGCGCTTCACGGGCGGTCTGCTTTGGCCGCGGGCGCCGCCGCTGTGACCTCTGCGACTCGTGGGTGACCTGCGGCTGACCTGAGCTGACCCGGCGGTGACCGAGCCCTGACACGTCGCCCCCTCTCTCGATGGTCTCACATCGTGTGACACGCGTTAGAAAGTCGGACTCGATCCCGTGTTGAGGTTTCGGGCACTGAAGAGCGACAATCCAGTGGTTCGCTGACCCGCATTGCACAACATTTTGTAACGTTGCTTGCTTGTAAGAGGCTTGCGAACTTCTATATTAAATGTCACCGTGATATGACCCGAAAGTGTCACAGTCCAAGGCATTGCGTGAAATTCGCCGCATCATTCCCAACCTGCATGTCGCAAATCATCAGCGGCATCAACCCAATTTCCCTTTCCTGTTGTGAATCAGCGTGCCGCAGCTCTGTGGATGAGACCACAATAGAAAGGTCGTCCCGCCGTCCCGCATCCAGCCCTGCGCCGCGCCCCGCAGGTCACGGAGAGGGAGGTGACACCCGCGAATTCCCGACTCCACGGCTCTGCATGACAATGACGACACCTGCCGCAGCGCAAGACATCAGTGATGTCATTCGACGCAGGTGGAAGTCGCATACCGTTACGCGATCAGCAGACATAAGTGGACTCGTGCTGCTGACTTGTGATAGGCGGCCAATGTCGGTGGCCGCACGCCAGCTCAGGTGCAACGGGGTGTCCAAACAACATGTTTGCATGGCGAGAGCCCCCTCCCCTCGCTGCATCATAGGTCAGATCACCCACAGAGCGATGGTGCAACAATGCAGCACGGACAATGTGCGGGACGCGGGTGGGTGAGCGGCTGCGGTGCGGCCTGCCCGTGCGTGGTCAGGGCTGACGTGCACCCTCACTGATCAAACTCGACCTGTGTGTGCCGTACGACCCCAGCCGCTCAGGGAGCTGGTCGGTTTACTACGGTCCTCGCGCTTAGCCCGGGAGTGGCCGGGCCTCTCCAGAAAGCAGCGTGGGGCTCTCCGGGCCTTCCCGCGCTGATCTCTGGTTATGCTGACACATCCAGTTGACCAACATGTTTGAGCGTGCCAGCTTCCGCGGCTTGTGAGTCACCGCTGCGCGCGCCCGAGACGACTCCATTCGGTGACCTTCACCTCCACCGGTGACAGTTCACCGGCCATTCGGTGACATTTCCACCGCCATTTAGCGCCATTAGCCTTGCGTTAGGTGGCTGTAAAATTCCTCCGATCGGGCATTGTGCCGTGCTATTGTTGGAGCGCGGCTGGGTTTCCACAGTCAGTCGGCGGCAGCGGTGCTCTCGGCGGCGCGGTGCCGTCACCGACCTTCTTTGTGGGGAGTCGCGGCGGGGCACTTCCGAGGGGACGGGCGGCGGTGGCGCCTTGTTAACCCGCGCCCCGTAGGGGGGGGGCCGAAACGGCCCCCCCCTGTCCTTTTCGGTCGATATCTCCTAAACCGCTTCAGATACCGCCACCAAACTTTCAGGACCCCTCCGGGCATCAATTTTACACATTGTGACCAAAAATTTTTCCAGAGGCTATGATAGGTTGGCCACAAATGACGTCAGAATGACGTCATGTTCTGTCATTTTCGACCGAAAAAAGACCTTCGCGAGAAGACCTGTCAGGCCTACAGCTTTGAAGATACAGAAAAATGATCAGGACATAAAAGGTGTAGATTTGACAGGGCTACAAACCTGCTATCTCGGATTTTTGAAATTTTTGAGTTTTGAACCCCAAAAATCAAAAAAGCATTTTTTGGATATATTAGCCAAAAAATCCAAAAAGTTTTTTGAGTTTCAAAAAAAAACGGAATATATGTGATAATACCTACCGTCTTCTATCTACATACCGAATTTCAGATCGATACCTCGTTTTTTGGCGAAGTTATAGCGAAAAAACTGTTCAAAATTGATGACGTCAAATTTTCAAACTCAATTTTTGGCAGTTCTAGACCTCGTAGAGCAAAACAAAGTCCACCATTAGACTTCCCGTGACGAGCTGCATCGAATCGATACCCATTTTATGCAAAAATATCAACTTTGAAATTTGACCTTATTTGACCTGACCTTGACCTGACCTTCACCAAAACGTGACCTAGGCTGGCCTCAAAGGCTGCCTAACCCACATAATCGCATTTGTCATGTAAAATGGACCATAAAACATGTATCACACGACACTTTCATATTGTGACCCCGGTGACCTGACCTCGCTGTGACCTGACCTGGTATCAGTGACCTCAGATAGCAAAGTATGTGTTTGACGAACAATGTACCATCGATGGTTTTCAATAAATTACCAATTAACTCGATTTCACAGCACATTTCTTGAAATGCCTGTGAACGGTGAAAATCTGACCTTTGACCTGACCTGTGACGTCATCGGTTTGACCTAGGTCAATGAAATTTGGTCACAAGGTAGTTCCCGGGTGGGGCTATCGAACGCCGTTTGAATTTTGAAAATCGGCCGGTAACTTTCCGAGATCTTAGGGGGGGGGGCCGAAACGGCCCCCCCCCCTACGGGTGGTAGGGTCCGCCGGTAGCCCTACGGGGCGCGGGTTAAAACACGCCAAACACCCCGTCACAGACGGCGGCGGAGGCGGAGACGAGCTGAAGGGTGCGCAGACGGGCGCAGCACAGAAGCATAATCCGATGCCGAAAGGGGACGGTGGCGGGATTATCCGCACGGTATGCGACAAACATGGATAAATCCACGGCCGTCAGGATCAATACTAATTACGGTTTTGGCGGCGATCACAAAAACCCACCATCGCGCTCCCCCGCTCCTCCGCTCCGTTTTATTTTTTGTCCGGTGTATTTTTCTCGAGCCCAAGTCGTAGATCTCGTATCGACATCCGCCTGGTTCGCGTCACATCTCACGTGCGTCCATTAGGCCTATCTCGTTACTGTCCAATAATTGGTCTACGAGTCACTCGGCGGCCGGCCTGTGGAGCGTTTGTCTTCACGCTTTCTCGCGGGGCAGGCGTCGTGCGTCCGGAGGGGCCGTGGGTGGTCCGAACCGGGAGCGACCCCTCACCGGCCGGAACGGCCGCCCAGTCGCCGATTTTTCTGTGAAACGGGGAGGTGGGAAAAAGGGAGAGAGGGGGAGGGAGAGAGAGAGGCGGAGACCGAGAGGTGATCCATCACGAAATGTCACCGTGCCGGACACTGCGGAAACGGCTTACCCCTTTCAGTGCCGCCAAAGTCCGCCGTCGTTTGTCCGCGCGGGTCGCTCAGGGTGGGACCGATCTGACGTATCGGACCCGCCCACGGGGTATTTGTCCGGCCACCCACTGGGTGCGGCTGTCCGTGTCCATCGTCACCCCGGCATTTGATCGTGGGAGCGGATTTGGCATCCAACCCGCCCGACGGTCGCCAGGCAGCCGGCCAAGTCGCGCCTTATTATGGCGAGCCATTTCGGGATTGATCAATGCGCTGATTGGCACACGCCATGACTGCTTTGGGCTGTTTTATTCAGCGACGCGACTTCTCAGCCCGTGTGACCACCGGTGAAATCACTCTGAGCCGTGTACCACTCGTCAAATAAAGCTGAGAAGCGTGGGCTGAACACTCAGATTTATTGCCATCTTTAGATGGCGACGGTGGTCTATCCGAGTTTTTATTCAGTCCCTGGTCCGGGATCCTTGGGGTCTTTGGCGTTCCCCTGAAATATTACGATTATGCGAACGCGACTGAGGAACGCTTTCGGTCGACCCTTTTGTCCGACAGTGGCGTGGAAGGCTCCTTTTTTATTCAGAAACCACGGCTCGGTGGCTCCCAATGGCCTATCCCCGTGCCATTTTCGAACTGATCCGGACAGGAATGCCACCGTCTTCGGTGCCGATATTCACAGGAATCCGCTGCTATGAGCTTCGGTAATAACAGACCGCATTCTAAATGCAAAACCCTGAGATGCTCGAGATAATTTCATGCTAATCTCACAATTGGCCGGCCTAGTTGCCACGCAAGCCTAGCGGGCGGCTACTGATGGTAAAACAGGGACTTTGAACAGCAGCCTTGTTTTCGCCGATGTGAGGATAAAACTAAAAGCCTTCCTCCGTTTCCCACCCTGTGACTTCTGTATCTGTGATGAAAATCGTGATGAAGGACACGGAGATGTCTGTATTTTCTCCGGGTGTGACGCTACACTCGGACTATCTATCTCGGCTTGTTCTGAGGTGGCGGCGATCTGTCTGATCTGCCAGATTTTCAGCGGCCGGCCGACGGTCCGTGACAATCCAAAAGGCACTGGGGATCAGACGCGGTCCTGTGATTCCTCAGGATGATCCCCTAGACGGCGACCGCTTTCTCACTTTATGGAACATTGGCGTATTTTTGCGGCTTATCCTTCCTAACGGCCGACGATTGAAGTTCCAGGAAAATTCCGAACCGATAGCTGCTGCTTGAAAACTCCGTCTTTCAGCGAGGCACGTCCGTCAGCGGCCGGGACGATCGTTACTCTTCGCGACCTCCCCTCTACCGTCAGTCCTCAGTCCTCGCCTCTCCCCCACCGCGGACCGTCCTCTGGGCATCTCCGGTCTTCCACACCCCGTGCTTATCGGCGCCGGGCGCCACGCCGCACCGATTTAGTGTAAAATTACCGCCGGGCCGCCACGGCACCGTGCCGGTACGATAACATTATCTCCGCTGGTCGTTACCGATGGCAGAGCGACCACGCCGACCAGCTGCTTCTGAGCCCTACCTGCGGCGCTCTGGGGCACGTGCGTCGGCGGCGCGCGGAGGGTCGCGGCGCCCCGCTGCTGGCTGGGAGCGGCTGGTCCCCGCGCGAGGCCGTCGGATCGCACCTGCCTAGCCCCGGGTAATGATCACTGGCTATAGACCGGATGGCCAACCCGCCGGACGGCCGCCTCATAACCATAAACAACCTGTGTGCATTCCGGCTCGAATCGGAGCCCCATTTGGAAACCCAAATACCAATGAATCGGTTAAAGTTGTGAAGAAAAATTGTTCAATAAATATGGTGCGATTCGTTACAGAGTGCCAGTATTTATCATACCATGGATATGATAAACTTTGTATCTTTTTCAAATTTTACAGGAACATGTGGAAAATCACCTAAGTCAACATATTAGAGTTGTTAGTTTCATAATTCTCGCCGGTCATTCAGGGCGCCACATGTGCCGCGCGCCTGTCGGCCTTCCGTTCGGGGGCGACACGCGTCGTCCGGTGCTCCCCATCAGGTGACCGGGGTGCCGCCGTCCGGCCGTGGCGCCGGACCGACATCTGCCCGACCAGCCGTGGCCGTCCGCTCGCCCCAGAGGCACCGTTTCCTGTCCGGGAGCCTCCCCACACTCCCAGATTAGCCGCCTCACTTTAAAGGGACGGAAATGGAAGCCGGAGAGCGGGGCGGCCGGAGACAAGGGGTGCATCTGATCCTCTCGACCCCAGCGTCGGACGGAGCGGCCCCCGTCGGCGGCGACACAGCGCGCCCCGCCGAGGAGCGCTGAACCCTCCCACGTCTCTTCGGAGGGGGCGAGAGGCTCCGGTGTCTCTCACGGAGGCGCCGACACGGCGAACGACAATGATCACATGCGAAGAAGCCGGCGAGTAAATTGGCCTCGTACCCGATCATCTGGCGGTGGTAGTATTGTGCCGGCTGAGAATTGGTGTAATTTACAGTTCATTGCGGCGCTGGGTAGTTAGTACCCCATCGGCGGCGTTCTTGTGTCCGACACGACGAGGATTCCCACAGTTGCCGGTCACATGACTCCATCAGCACTCGGTGAGTAGTCCCGGTGAAATATCGCTGCCTAATCGCCGGCTGGCCGCCACCGGTTGGCGGTGTTCACAGCCGGCCCGCTCCGACCGGCCGGGCGCCGCCGCCGCGAGCGGACACTGGACAGTGATCGCCCGCTCTGGCCGAAAGCTGCGAGCCGCCGCGGGCGCCGCCGCCGGCCGCTCCGCTCCGCCCGCCATTGTGGCCGGCCGGCTCCATTTGTCACGTGGTTTGGCAATCTGGGTCGGTGGCGCGGGCGGCGCCGTTCAGTGACGCGCTGTGTGACTCGCCGCCGGACGTCATCGCTCAACCGAGCACGTGACATCGCGCCGAAATCGTGTCGGTCGCGGCGAGAAAGCCGCGGCACGGATGCCGCCGGCTCGCCGACCGTGCAGTTCGACATACGGCGCACCAGATGTGCCAGCGATTTGTGGCTTTCGCGCCCGGCTTTGCGGGCTTACTGCAGCTGGTAGCTACACTTCTAAAGCGCCTGCAGGTGCGGGGGCGCGGAGACGCAACAAGGGATTGTTTTGGTAAACTTTGCGCGAACACAGCCCCGCATCCTGTCTCGGCTGCCTCTGAAGATCGTTCGGTTTCCCACGATTCCCCAAAGAGCACCTGGTGGCCGCGCCATCACTCCCACGACGTCCGTTGACCTGTCGTTTGTCAGCGGGATGCCCATTGTTTGTCTGTGCGGCAGGCGTCCTCTGTCCGCTGATGCGCGACTGTCACGTATCGTCGGCCAAGCCCGAAGTGGCGAGACTCGAACTGATCCAGAGACCGAACTGGCGCTGTGTGGCTGTCGGTGCCAATCTGAGTTGGCGGCCACCTGACGCGAACACGGGACCGACCGGCCGGCCAGCCGGGCGGCGGCGCAAGGTGCGATTTGCGCGGTGGAGCGTAGCTCCGCACCGGCCGTTGTCTGAAGCTGGGCTCGTGCTCCCCTTTCGCTGCGCCACATCAGTTTCACCGGGGGAGCGTGAGTCAACATCCCCGCCGCTACTAATGGGGAGCAGGCCGAAACACTCTGGCACGTGGCCCGCTGGCGTGTGGGTGACGCCGCGACGTTTTTGGGTCGTTTCGACCGGCACTGCGGCAGTTTTTCGTACTCGCTGGGGCCCTTCCCGCTCATCTGGCTCCGATCGACGCTCACTTGGCGTGGCAGCGCACGGGGGCAGGTGCAGCTCGCCCCAAACTTAGCCCTGACGACAAAAATGGCGATAATTGACTGTCTCGGCCGGCGGCGGCGGCGGCGCGCTGCCCCCTGCCCTGGCGAGGAAAAACAGCGTCCGCCGACGGAAGTGGTCGGTTCAGCCGTCACCTGCTCAGGCACCGACTCGCCTGGCTGCCGCCGGCCCCGACCGACCGCCGAGGCTCGCCCGCCTGGACGGCGGCGCTGCGCCGCGCACCGGGCAGACGCGGCGCGCTGCAAAAAGGCGCTCTTCCGTCGCCAGTAATTATGGGGACCTGGAGGAGGCGCCGGCCGCCGAACACCTCCTCGTGATCACCTCCGATGACCTGCGAATGGCCCGCGAGAGCCACGCACGAACGACCCGAGTCGACGCGCCTCTGCCGCTTCGGGGCGTGCCGAGTAAACCACATAAATCACAGCTCTGCGCGGCGGCGTGCGGCAGAGGGGGCGCACGGCACGGGGCGAGAAAGAAAGGCGGCCTCCGTGAGCAACACGTCAGTCCGGGCTCAGCGCGGATCTGTTTGAGCCGGGACGGGGCCGGCCGCAGACAGTCACCGCATCAGCGCCTTCATCTATCCGCCGGCGCTGATGAGAAATGATCTGACTGCTCGGTAACGACTGAGCCGACCCGCCTGTGACTGTTGACGGCCCGCCGCCGAGCTGTTGACGGCCCGTCCACCGGGACGCTGACGGCTGCCACGCGTGGAGGCGGCCGAGTCCGTCCCGGCTGCCCGCTCAGTAATGATGCCAATTAGTCTTCGTCGACGGCCGCGGACGCAGCGGGTCGTCGGTCGGGTAGTGCGGCACCGTCTTCTCCCGAGGGAGAATTAATGATTAATCCACAATACAGTTCTCCCGTTACTGAGGGATTGAGGTTGGCAAAGATATTTGGCTACCTAATTCTGCTGAAGTACTATAGCTCTCGTACTAGATATTACGCGGTAGGTACTAGCGGTATTTTTCGAGAGCAATCATCTAATTTGCTCACCTTACTTACTACCATCCGCCACTACCAAACATCTGCCCGTAGTCAGGCAGCTGCTAACGGTTAGTGAATTCAGCCTTGCGACACGGGAAGTGCAGTTCAAAGTTGCTCAATTATCCCGTCACGGGCTGCGCTTCTACATAACCTTCCAGGTGCTGGCTCCATCTCTGCGCAGGTGCACTGTCGGACCGGGCATAATTTGAGTCCGGAACTCATTTTTTTCCGGACCCTTGTCACGTGTCTTCCGGCGGAATTGGTGCCCACCCGTGACGTCAATTGGACGGCGAGACCGACCCACTGACGTCAGCATTCGGTATCAGACCGCTCACACATGATCTCACAGTGCCAAAGCTGATGGTCAAAAACGTGCCTCGGTGGTGACTACAAGTCAGACGGCCACGAGGAATGCAGAGAGTCTGGCCAATAAAAACGGCGCGTGCCGTGCGGTATTAGTCTCGCCGGAATCCGATACGTCTCGGAGACTGCATCGCGCACGCGTCCGGCAGGAAGCTAACACCGGTAACTTCAGCTCTGATAAGGAGCCTAGCACTCGCGGCGCGGCCAGAGCCAGTAGCCACAACAGCCTCTGTGTGACGGGTGCCGTATCTCTCTCTGTGATGTGCGCCGTCCCTGAGTGAAGTATGCCGCGATGACTTTCTCGTTTATTCAGCTCACGTTCGTTTGTTTGGTTTTCTCACACCGAGGTGGATTTCCTGTCAACACTACGGTTCTTTTATCTCCCATTTCCAATTCACAACCGGGCATTAATTATTCGAGAAAAACACCAGCTGTGCCTGATAACCTAACCCGATGCGTTCTCTTCTTTCCAGGCTTCAGCGAGTGCTACTTTCCGTTCGAATATCACGGCACCTACGCCGTTCAGAGCGCGGAAAACAAGTACTCGGAGGTGCTGATCGAGATCAACCAGATTCTGCCATATGGCGTCTGCCACGCAAGAGTCGGCAACAACCTCATTCTGCGTGACGAGTAAGTCGGAGCTGAGGAGGCCCGTCCCGCCCCGAAATCCATTAGTGGGTTAGCGTCAATTATCGCCGCTAATGCCCCGGTCATCTGTATATTCCGGCCGGGTAACGCAACACATGTCACCGCGAAGGCGACCAGCGCCGAACCATTAGCGCCCGAGACGACTGTATTTCTGCGTCAGTAATGATCACGTCTCCCGACTCTAATGTCTCACTGCCGGGAGTCCTTCTCACAAGGGGCTACCATATGCCGCCGTGCCGATCGGAGCTGCCCAATACCGCGCGATCGGCGGGTGTCGTCTGCCGGCGGCGGCGGCTTCCGGTCCCCCTAGCAGAGAGGGCCGGCGCGGCGGCCGTCCGGCCGTGTTTAAAGGCCCGCGGACGGTGGCACGCCGGCCAATTTGGCCAGTAATTGCTGGCGGCGGGAGGCTTTGTCGGAGAGCCGGCGGGTCCATGTGTTTTACGCCCGGTTCTCACGGGTTGGCGGGTGCTTCTGGGTGGCGTGGGCGGCTCGCCGGGGGGACGGCGACACATGTCACCACAGAGCCCCTCCCCGGCGGGAGGGTTCCGGTGCGGACGGGGGACGACACCCGCCCGGCGACCCCCGCCGAGAAACAGTACCCTTCTGTGGTTCTTCGCCGCGGTAGGCATGCTTTCACACCATCCTCTCTCTCCCTCTCTCTCTCCCTCTCTCTCTCTCTCTCTCTTCCTCTCCTTCCTTCTTCCTTTTCTCAGCTACTGTCACTGTTTCTTTTTCTCCCTCTCTATATTCTCATTAATATTCACGGCGCAGTCGATAGCCGTTCTTGCGCAGGTCGTAGATTCTCGTCTGTTTTGTCGGTGGTGTTTTCGTTGGTGCCTGCTGTTTGTTTTGTCGGAGGCATTGACGGGGCACCGATCAGCCCCTGGTGACACGGGGAGCAGCTCCGTCACTTACCGACCCAGCAGTCGGCAAAAAGTGCGCCACATTCCGACCTAACTGCTGCCGTCCGGTGTGTGTGTCTGTCTGTGTGTGTACCCACGGCCGGTGGCGGCTCGCCGCTCCGTAATTTGTCCCCAAATGATACGCCGGCCCGGCGGCAGTGGGCGGCGGCCGTCCGGCGGCGGTCGGCGGCGCGGGAGCGGCCGGCCCGCCCCGTGGGAACAGTCCGGGACGGCCCTTCCGGCGACCGATGCATCAAAGTTGCGGTGGCGGCGATCAGAAACAATTAATTACCGGCTGCGACCGGGCGCCGAGTTGTTGTTGACCGTCGCAGTGCTGTGGCGCGGCGATCAGACGGCAGCCCAGATTCTCACGGATGGACACGACCACCGCGGCGCGAGTCCTGCCGGTCGCGGTGACCCGCGGCCCACTAATCCGAGCGAATCTGAGGGACCCCGCGGGCTGCCGGCTCCTTCCAGCACGGGAGCCGGTCACAATACGTCCATTCTGGGTCATCAGGGAGATATCTGTGTCTGAATTGTGGTCGCTGACAGTGTATTGTGCTCGCTAACAAGTAAAAGTGGCCCTTCCCCTGACTAATTGTGTTTGCTGGGTAGGTCATGTTTGTTCTGCCTGGAATAGCGATACGTCATTGAGCACTCCAGTCACGTCAGTAAGGGCCTGGGCATACATAGTCGGACAGCTGATGCATGCTAATAACCCGCCATTCATACGTTGTGAACAACCCTTGCCAGACGCCTACAAACAAGCCGGTTCCCACGGGTGAAAATGTCATTCACACCTACTTTTACTCCGGCACTTTTCCAGACAGCCAGAGCAAGCTTTTCCTTACGGATAATTACACCCTACAATGCTCGCTCGTTTCCTCTTTCATTTGTCAGTATCGCGGCTGGTCTGACTTCATTAGTCATTGAGGCTGAACGGCGGTGTCTACATCATAATCCCGTGCTCGCTCTAATGCTTGCCGAGTGTTCACTCTGCTTTCTTTCTGTCCACAGGAGTAACGGGTGTCTGCGCTGCTTCCACCTGGCGATCCGCTCGGCCAATGTCCTGCAGCTTCACACGCGGGACCCGCAGAGTAGCTGCGCCACCCACATCGACAACACGTTCAAACTCTGCCCCACCGTGGAGGAAATGAGCTCGCCGGCCAAGATGGAGGAGAGCCACGTCCACGAACTCATGATGTACAGTAAGTAGAACCGCTACCTCTTCCTGACACCTTGTCGCGGAGTGGCGCGTCGAGTCACCGCGGACAATGGCGACGCCAAATCGCTAAAGCGGCGTCATGCTCCCATCTGGTGCGGCCCGGAACGTGCCGACTCACTGCTCCGATTGACCTGTCTGGGGGTGCGTGCCTGCGTCCGGACAGGCGCGTGTGTCCTCCGCGCCGGGTGCCACAGAGACCCACTGTGCGTGCTGAGAGCGGAGGGACACGCCGCCGTCTGCAGGAGCTCGGCGATGACTAGTCGAAATCGGGGACCAATCAACGAACAAAGGCGGCGCCTTTGAAACACGTGCAGTAGCGACACCGGCGCTTCTGGTCCCTCCTAATCACCTTTTCGTGCATTTGTCAGATCTGATGCCGTGTGCACTGTGTAGTATTTACTTTCCTAGAACCGCGGCGTATGGGTCGCTGGTAAGCCGCCGCTATTGTCACGACTTCGAGTAATATCGCAGACAAGTGGCGCCTCCCTGAGGATTATCTGCTTACAACTTCACCGTCGGAAAGCCAGAAAATCTGCCGTAACAGTCCGCGGATTACGTCCCGAAATGTTTCTCTTTCACCGATGCGTGAACGCAGATTTGTCTCGCGGCTGCCGAACACTGCAAAAGGCCACGTGATTAAATATCGTTCGATGTTCGGCACACGTTAACGAGTTGTTCGCAACGCAGCAGGATGTGCGTGGTAACAAGCTTACTGGCGGCCCGCTGCGACCTTCAGTCCGCTCTGCAAACGGCCCGACGGATCACCGGTACGGCTGCGTGCACGAATCGTGCACGACTTACGGTGCACGGCTGCGGCACGACGCGGCCCAGAATGTGGGAGAGGGTGACGTCGGTCTCGGGTCCTCAGCGGCGACCAATTACGGCGGCCGACAGTGGCACGTCTTCTCACGACGACCGGTCACGTTTCGGCGTCTGTGGGCCGTCTCGGGAGAGAGTGACTCCTGAGAATGTGACTTTAAATCGGGCTGGATCGCAGCCTGCGACGCCGCCGCCTGCGTAGGTGCAGCCGGAGCGTGCAGCGCGAGACAGCAGGATGGTCCGCGAGATGACAAACGTCCCCGTCTCCAATTAGATGGCGCGATAGCGACAGACATCGGGTGCACCCGTCCGAAATGGGACTGGATGCTGTCCGCTGACGGTGACAGATGTCATATGGCTGACATCTGACGCTAAATGACAGACAAGGCATCGCCGCGATGATCAGGATTTCTGCTATTGTGTCGAGAGAATCTGCGTGAAAGGCGTCACACGCTGATAATTCCTGCTCGGACATTCACAATCATATCGAGCTGTCGATAGAATGACTACGTTGTCGATAATACCGGACACAGCTGATAATTCCACCGTCCGGTGAAATCTCTGTCTTGTAGCGCGATTCGCGATCCGTAAATTAGAGGCCAGGGAAATTACAGTGAGGCAACGTCCTTCGACATTGATTCAAAAATTACATTCATTTCCACACCGGGTATCACCGGGGTTAACCCGCATATCTCAGCTCTGATTAGATGGGAGGCCGTTCGATTTCTAATAAATTCATACGCCATTCGTAGGCGTGACTGTCTTTTCAATTATGCCGGCGAGGGAAAAGCATTTGTGATCAATCGCCATTGTTTCTGTGCGTGCAGCATCCAAACAATGATGTGTCCAGTGATTGCGTGTCGGCCGGGGGCGGCACGGGTCAGCAGGGCGGGTGCTGCATGCGATATGGACCCCGTGGCGGTGCGCCCTGCCCAGCTGAGGGCAGAGGTCATCGCCGCAGAACTCACTGACCCAAATATCAGCTGATCGCAGTGTTGGTGCCGTTCCCGCCGAGGTGAGATGCCGAGATCAGAGGCGGCGCAGATTGTTTCGGTCTGAAGAGCTGTGGTATCAGACCTGGGGCGTTGCCGTGTCCCACGCCCGACGGCGCGCCCGCGGCCGCGGATGGCGTCACGCACCAGTCAGGGTGACGGCGCTCCTGTCCTGTCGCTCCCCGCCGTCCCCCCGTCTCAGTTCGACGGCCATGGGCCGCTAATGTTCCAACCCAGAGGGCAGTTCATTAAAACCCGCCGGGGCACGAACAAAGCTCCGGGGTGGGCCGTGACTGCGCCGACCGGATCCCAACACTCCACGTCACCCGTCACTCACGTGACGCGGCACATATTGTGACGGTCTGTGCGTCACCACAGAGTGTCTGTCGCTTCCGGCTCGCCCTGCCAAGTCTCCACCCGACCAGCGTTGTCCGGCTGCCAAGAATCCAACCAGTCTCGCTCTCTGTGCCAGGAGGGCGCCGCCCGTCCCGTGCCAAGCATCCAGAGCAGATCCGTTTGGCATCAGCCTCACGTGTGCACAGATGAGATTGTCGCCTGGCGACCGCGCCCAGAGCGCTTCCAGACACCATCTGGCGTCGCAGGGTCCAGACACGCGAGCAGACAGGGCCGCTAGCTGAGAGTGTGACGCTGCACGCGGTGTGAGAGTGGAGAGCGCTGAGCGGCCCTGATCGGCACGTGTCCGATAGAGGTGGCCGTCACCGCCTCTCCGCGCGCAGAGAGGCCGATTGTCAGCTCCCTCCGAGCGGCACTCGTGCGCTCTATTCGTGCAGCGGAATGCAGCAGGAAGGTTTCAGGCGGCGCGATTCGCTGAATGGGGCCGGTATCGGACGCTTTTTTCTGTCGGCTCGACACTGGACACGTGGTGGTTATGGTCGGCCTCCGTCAGCCAGCGGGCGACCGCCTTCATTAGCAGCTCTTCCGGTGGGCCGGCAATTACCGCCGAGCAGCGCTTTTTTCCTCGCGGCGTGTTTTTTATGCCGCGCGACCGGCGACCCTCATGGGCTTCAGAGGCCTACGGAGGACCAGCTGCTCGGCTCAAAGAAACGGGACAGGGTCGCCGGGCTGGATAGGTATTATCACGGTTGTGACATCCAGCGCGCCGGGACGGGGCGTGGTGACAGCTCGGGGAAGACGAGAATACGACCGGCACCAGCCTCGCCAAAGGAGATTGGAGTGGTTATGATAATAGCCGCGCCGAGCGCCGCGCCCAGTGTGTCATCAGCTGCCGCCGAGGGGTGTGGCGACACGAGCCGGCGAGGCCGTCGCGGCGCGCTGTGTCGATTGTGACGCAGTACCGCTCACGACTGGTGCCGTCCGGTGACGGAGCGGCGCGGGTCGTGTCGTCCCGCCGCGGCAGAGTCTCAGCCGCGCGCCTCCGACACACGGCCGGTGATGGATGTGCCGGGGAGCGGCCCGCTGTTCCGGGGACAGCCGCCGCGGGAGTGTCTCACCGTGAGACACTGGCTCTCCCCCGCACCGCACTCCTCACCTACCCACTCACCCACCCACCGACCCCGCGTGTCGCAAACCTGCGCACATCTCCCGACACCACGCATACTCCGCGAGATGCAGCCGACCGAAGCGGTAGCCCGACGGGCGTGAGCGGAAAATTAAAACGTAATCATATGCCGCCCTAATGGGTCATCCATTGTAGCGTTAATCGCGGAATGTCGTGACCGTCGACAGAGGCGTTTGCGCCGCGCTGCGCCGATCGAGACGCACTCCGCCGGAGGAGGCGCACTGCCAGGGGTCAGCTGGGTCACGGGCAGGTCAGCGGCGGGTCAGCATCGGGGCGCGCGCGGCACTCAGGCGTGTCGGCACCGCCGGCAGCAGCACGCGCCCGGCTCACTGGCCTGGATTAGAGATGAGCTCTGCGGCCAGAGGATGGCACGACCCGCCGCTTTATGCGAGCCCCCGAGCGGATGGCGCACTTCCGCTGACCGTGCTCGTCGTTGTCGCATTTAGGCATTGGATCTCCCTTTCTCCTTTCTCCCTCCTCTCTCTCTCTCTCTCTCTCTCTCTCTCTCTCTCTCTCTCTCTCTCTCTCTCTCTCTCTCTCTCTCTCTCTCTCTCTCTCTCTCTCTCTCTCTCTCTCTCTCTCTCTCTCTCTCTCTCTCTCTCTCTCTCTCTATATCTCCGTCTCTCATCGACATTTCCTGAAGTTTGTTGCGTAGATTACCGGACTCCTGCTACTGGCCTCCACTGCAGGCTCAAAAAGAACCTCTTAGCTATTCAATGATAACCAATCCGCAGTATTCATGTGATGAATAATGTCTGGAAAGCCACCGCTCCCCCGCCACCTTCACATCCCCATGCATCACCAGGTGCCTGATGTCATGTGACATCTGACGTCATCAGTAGATGCAGCTCTCTATCACGATACGTCACACAGCGTCACCGAACTTCACCGTCAGCCACCGGAGCCCGCGGTCCCCACCAGCCCTGTCTCCGCCACCACAGTTCCCGTACGCAATGACGCGTCAGATTATCATATCTGCGGCCGGATCGGCGCCGTGTGCAAATGTGGCGCACCTGGGCGCCGATAGTGTCACAGCCATCACGCATGCGCGGTGGCCGGGCCGTGAGAAAGTGTCGCCTGTCCCTCGGTCGGGAAGGGCGATCGGTTCAGGGTCTGAGAATTGTCTCCGAGGAGTTGTGGACAGACAGAGGCACACTTCTGTCGCTCTGCCGCCAGGTTAGGCAAGACTCGCCGTTCCCACGTCTCAGCTCTCATATGAAGCCTACGGCAGGGCACTTTCCGTTCCGATTTCGTTCCACTGAGAAATCAGCCTGGGAATCGTCACAATTAGATTCTTGTTCTGTGAGCTCGAGCTTGAGCTCGGTACGGAGATTCGGTTGAAAGCGGCGCGCCAGAGCAGCAGACCTATCGATTGATCAAATGCAAAAGCACAAACATCACGCTCGTTGTCTGATATGGCATAACGAGGGATACGCCTCATCAGGCATCATGACGGCCTGGGTACCACCTCGTTACGGCCTTGCAGCCGGCGCCGGCGGTGGGCGGCGGTGACGGTGCGCTCGGCAGGACCTGGGCGGGCCCGTTACCACGAGACTCGTCCGCAGAGGCGGTGCAGTGGCGGTGCCGACGACGTGCCATAAGCGGCCGCCCCAGCGCAGGTCGCCAGCCTGCAGGCGCCTCTGCATTCTTCTGCAGCGGCCGTGCCGCCGCCCGGTCCCGCCCGGACCCTCCCGCTGTCCGCCCGGTCCCGCCCGGACCCTCCCGCTGTCCGCCCCGGCCCGCCCCCGGCCGACAGTCCACCACCAGAGCTGCTCGACGCCAGTTCAGCTCTCCATCTCACGGAAAAATGCCATTGCTGCCTCGCCCGGTGGCACGCCGACGGCGGCGGAAACATTAACGGTAGCGGCGCCGGAACATTTGCAAAGACTCCGACCGCCCGCGGCTCGGCGAGGCGGCGCGGCCTTCTCCTGACGAAAGCGAACGGATTCTTGGGTAAGAGCCTACATCCGGGACCCAGCGACACCTGATCTGTCTGGTTTTGATGAGCCAGCGCTGGATAATCACGACCAGCACGAGCGTTTCGGTCATGACGCACCCGACTAATGCATTATTCTCGGACACCCGGCCCGACCACCTGGCAGATACAGCGGGTGCCGGTGTCCCCCGCGCCCCGGCGCCCCGGCGCCCCGCCAACAGCGCGCCGGCATACTGATGACGACCTTTTCTCCTGTTGCAGAGGTGAAGACTCGCACCAACGAGCCGCACGAGCACCCGGTGTACTGTCCGATCAGCGGCCGCTTCTCGTTCTCGTACGACATCGACGACGGAACCGAGAGCGTCACCGAGTGCGCTAACTCAGACTCGCAGATCTCCAACTGTCCGCTCGGCTTCGGGCTCCACCTCAACTTCAACGGCTGCGCGTTCCGGCCCAACTTCAGTAAGTATACCGCTGACCGTTTGTTCGTGTTGTGTTGAACCGCCGCTGGGTGCGCCCGCCGGAACTGGCCGCTTGTAAAGAACAAACCGAGGCTATATCGCCCTGTTAATCCCTCCAAGTACGCCGTGCAAGGCCGGGCCGAGTCATTTTTACCCGCTCGTGTCTGGCATATATCTCTCTCCGACCGGACGGTGCAACGGAATCAATCGGCGCCCCTGTCGTGCACAGTTATCTGGCAGTAACAGGATTTCGTTTTGCAGACATGACCTTCCAATGTCTTGGCGACTGGGAGGACAGCAACGGAAACAACTTTATGGCGCTGCTCGACACGGAGGCGTCAGATGAAAAGAGGCCGCGCTATCGGTGTGCGGTGAGTACCTGCTGCTTTCCTTTGGTGGTTCGCTGGGCGGGATCTGATGTTTACCGCGGTCATAAAAGGGTGCCGAACACAGTGAAAACTGTGGATATACACCGTTAGGAAAGGTCATGTCGGCTGTAATTCTCGGGAGGTTGTTAGCCGATGCTTGTGTACACTACGTCGTGACTTGTTGATGTAGCGGTTTTCCTATTATCGAAGGGAACTCACGGATGTAGGTAAGTGGTATCTCGCATGACACGAATCACCGAATTCATTGGTTACAACCTGTAGTAGGCTGGGAACATTGTTAAGCCGCTTTTTAAGCACGGCATTATCTTAACAAGAGCACGCATTAGCCATACACCGACACGAAAGCTGTTTATCTCGAGACGCTAAGCCAGCAAACCGCTTAGCCCCAGTGATGGGAGCGGTTCGATTCGACACAGTTTCATTCTCCCGCCCACTGGTCTCCGAAACTCGTCTTATTAAGCTATCTTGTGGCACGTAGCGTGTCAGGTTTCGTGACTGGAGTCGGCTGGCGGCGCGGTGGCCCTCGGAGGGCCGGTCTCCTCAGATGGACCGCGATCGGATCAGGACCGGCGATGTGCTGTTTTTGTCGCCCGCGATGGGGACGATCGGAGGCGGCGCAGGACACGGTCCACCACTTAAAACAGACGCCCATTAGTCGAGTCTGAATGCCAGCGGTGGGCGCGGGCTAGTCCGGAAGGTGAAACGTCCGTCTGAGCGCGTCTGTCTGTGCGAGCGACCGCCGCGAGCGGCCGCGCCAGGGTCGGAGCGGCGCGTCGTTAGAGACGCTGCCGCGGCAGAAGTGACGCGGTGGTCTGATAAATCGGCGCCCGTCTGCAGGGGCGCCTCTGAGAGCGGTGCGGTGGCCGGCCGCGGCTCGTCCGCGGACCGCCCCCGGATCATTAGTGAAGATGAGTTTTAACAATAGCCCGGCGAGACCGGTCGACATCGAGTCAACTACCGCCAGCCGGGCGACCTCAGTGGCGGCAGTCACGCCACCGGCGGCTTCATGGCGCTTTTTGGCGTGCTCGGGGGTGGTTTTTACCGCCGGCCGTCGGAAATGCCCCGCCGTGCATCTAAAGGGACACGCGCTGTGGGCGACAATGTCGGGGCGTGGCCGCGCCGCCCAGGGCTGTCAGCCCGGCCCGCATCGACCGCACCGTGCCGGCTTCCATCCACACGTCCCACCACCCTTCCGGCCCTGATAGGATTTACCGGTCCACATATCGGGAGTCAGCTGACACACCGCGCAGTCAGCTGCGGCGGCGACAGACGCGCCGCGGCGGCGACAAATGAAGCGGCGCACCGTTAGGAGGCCGCGCTTCCGCCTTTTGTTGGAAATACGATTGTGGCTGCCGTCGACTGCCCCGCTGCGTCAGCGGCGGCGGCTTTAATCACGAAATTGTCCGTGGCCGGCTCGGCTATCTGCTCCAGTTTCCACAGCGGAACTGCCGTCGATTGTTCGACCAGAGGACGGCGGATTTCGAATTTGTGTCACTCACGGTATTTCCCAGGCTGTCGTTCGGACTCGCCGTGTCGCTGACCGCTTTGGTCGTCGTTTGGCGGTTGCGGTGCGCCGTTCGCCGCCGCGTCGGTCGCCGCGTCCGCCGGCTGGAGGATGCCGATGGGTCGCTGCACCCGGTGCCGATGGTGTTCGTGTTGCACGCTCGGGGGCCGACCGCGACCTCAGAGTTTCCTGCTCGGCGTTATTATAAGATCATCAACACGACCGGTGCGCCCGGCACACGGCGCTGCATCGCTGGAAATAATTGCGACCTCATTTCCGAAATGACCGGCCGCAGCGTCGTTGTTCGTTCATTTGGCGGCTTTCGGGGCGGGCTTTGATGAGTTGCCTTTGCGACACGGTCACACACTGTCGGCTGCGCGCGCGGCACCGCGCTCCGACACCGTCTTTAGCGGTCGTTCGCTCAAAGGTTAGGGCTAAGAATGCGAGGCGGATTCTGTTTACGAGAACGAAAGCTGCTCACTGTTGCGACACATGCGGCGCATTCACATTGTTGTCACTCAACTTTCTTGTAGAAACGTGCACAGCTATGTTGTGACAGCATCTTCACTCTGTTTGACTAGACTAGACTGATAAACTACATTCGGTTTCCATGTTTCATTTTTGTAAAATATCCTTTATAACATGCCCATCGCGGACATCATTCCTCTGCTGCGCTAACCTCGGTCTGCGTCAGCTGACTGCGCCGTATCGGAATGTGACGGCCCGTCACGGTCGGTGACGGGTGTCCGCCGGACGTGACGCGACGGCCCCGCCCGCGGATGGGTGGCCTCTGACCGACACCCTTCCCCTCTGTCCGACAATCTGTCGCGACACGCGTGTCCGCCACGCTTCCGGAGACCCGGGTAATCTCAGACTCGCGACCCTCCCCGACAAACAATGGCAGATAGGCATCTCTTCAATTAGCGCGTTTTTCCCAGAGTTTTCCATCATTTAAGCCGCCATCTAGATGGGTATCGGACTTTCCTTACACGTTCCCGAGACGGCTCCCTGTAGCTTTGGTGAGATTTCCGACGGCGCGAAGGGCTACCGGTAGGGTCCGCGCTGGCGCCGCCGGTGTGGCCACCCAGACATGAGCTCCTGCGTGGTCCGGTGGTGGGGTATGGGAGGGCGACATCCGGCGGGCGGTGCGCTCCCTCGGCCACCCCCCGCCGCCGCCCCCGCCGGCGCCCGGTGCCATTACCTGTCGGCGCGGTGGCTGACCAGCGAGCCGAACAGAAGGGCAGGTGTGCCCACGGCCGACCTCGACGACGTCCAGTCATCGCTCGCTCGGCCTTGTCGAACTGAAGCCGAGACGGCGCGGGCCACCGCAGCACCACGGATGGTGGGCCGGCGCGCGAGCTGTGACCGCGCACACCGGCGGATCACGGAGCGCTGAACCGACACACATTGATGGGAGCGGGGTGCGCGGGTGGCCTTGGCGCCACAGCTGTGTGATGTCACCTGGCGTGGCGGTCACCGGCACTGGGCGGGGCGCACAGAACAGGACGTGCACATGCAAAACAGCTGGCGCCCGGCCAAACGCATAGTTCAGTGACGTGTGAGTCGGGACTGCGGCCGGGGATTCAAGGGTGATGGAAGTGGTACAGGAGCTTAGCGCGCCCACATAAGTCATATCCTTGTCGCTAGGACGTTGACGGAAGTTCGGAGGGCACGTCATACGCCAGGGAATGTTGTCACTCTCCTCGTGACTAACTTTATCCTAATGCATATGCGAGAGGCGCCTTCGGATCACCACGTTCATACGCTACAAGATATTTGCCGGGAGACATCATGCTCTGTTTGAATATTCCACACCGCAGGCTAGCCGACCGGTTGCATCATTGCATCATTGATGTCGTGTCGATCAGCCGTACAGATGTACCGGAAACGGTCTGCCGCTGACCGCTGACCGGTGTGTCGGACGCTGACCGGTCCGGTGTGTGTCGGACCCTCTCTGACGTCCCCGTCCCGTCTGTCCCCGTCTGACTGTGTCTGTGTGTCTCCAGATGTACCGCAAGGAGGCCGGCACGGGCCGGATCTACGTGGCGCTCTCGTCGGACTCGTCGTGCCACCGTCACCTGGAGAGCGCCACGCGCGGCTACGAGCGGCTCGTGCTGCAGCCGGCCGACAGCCGGCCGTGGCCGCTGGCCGTCCGACAGGCCACCTGCACACTGCCCGACTGGGCCCAGGGCGTCTGGCAACACTCGCACGTCGACGGCGACACCATGGTCTACAAGGACGCCAAGAACTTCAAGACGCACACGACCCGGTGTGTGGCGCAGCATGACCAAGAAAAGTTCGTCATCTACTCCCGCTCCCAGTGGTAAGAAGCATTTCCTGCATTGTTCTTGCGTGACGTAATTCAACGACTCTCTTTGCAAGTCATTACTGCCTGCGAACAACCAATGTTTTTATGCATAAATTTCTTCGACGTCGGCTTGTCCGGTCGGCTTGGCACCCTGTAATCAGGCGCCTAATGTCCACGCATCCGCCGATGTACAGATTAGCGTCCCGGGCTCCGGAAAGCGAGGCCCAAATTCTTGCGTTGCTGCATGTCTTGACGAGCTTATGCAGTTGGTGATGGCACGCGTGATATGACGCTGATAACCACAGGCACGCGAGAAGGTGCTTGTGCGCAAATGCGCGAGGTGATTATGTCAGTTTTTGACCGTTGTCAATGAGTTGAGCGCTGCTGTTGTTACGTCACCCTGACGAATATGTTCTCTCCCGACAGTGGCGAGGAAGTCTACAACTGCGTCTGGCTGAAGAGGCGAGGCACCAACGTGCTGGAGTTCCAGCTCGGTGAGTAACTCGTCCGGTCATTCTCCCTGCGTCACATCCGGTCTTACCAGGTCGACCAACATCGTTACTATGCGCCACCAGTCTTGTGAACATAGGAGTTGCATCACCCGATGTTTCCGACACAATCCTACGAGTGGGTGCCTCAAAGGTCTGTCGGCTATCACTTTCGATCCCATTGGGGGAGGCATTGGGGGAGGTTTGATATCCCATCACCATTGCGATGTAAGGCGATAGGCCGGACCACCGGACCGCTGCTGGCGACGGGCGCTGTCTCCCACCTCTAGCGGCCACGCGCCGCCACGCGCGCGGCAGCTCATTGCGGCGCTCATATGAATCAGTTAGCTGCCAATGGGAGGCGGGCCACAGGCGGTGCCGAGGAATGTCTCGCCCCAGCTCGGCGGGGCGGAATTAACGAGACGCTTGTTAGCATAGAGGTGGCTGCCCGGCCGGCCGGCCCGCCGCCGCGACCCGAACCGGGTCAGGCCTGTTTGTTCTCGGCGCTGAAAAGAATGGTAATTGGGCGCGGCTTGGCATGCGCCGCCGGTGTCCGCGCAGTGAAATACAAATCACTTCCGACACCAAAACGCCCAAAGCCGGCACCAGTTTTTGTGGTGATAAAGACAATTTTAAACACGACTGCCACAATTTTTAGTGGGATGCCGCGATAACGAATAACAATGGGCTGCGTCTTTGACCTCAGCTGCACGCACAAACCGTCCGCTAGTTACCGTTGCATTGAGGCACTGTTTCCCTGATAAGCTAAAGCGTCGGCTTTTTATGGATGCCCCACTTACGTGAGGTGAAAGAATCTCGGGTATTTCTGACATGCAGCGTCCGGGTTTCTATCAATCGGCCACTATTCAATCGATTATGGTTATGTAACAAATCAAGAGAGCTTAGAGTCTAGAACACAACCTCTCGGTAGAGATGTCCAACGGTCTGCAGCTTGGTCAAGATTCCCGCCTGACCTGTGTCTTGTATTCCAGGTTTGAGCCCTGCCAACGAGCCGACAGACGACATGTGCGAGCCTCACCAGTTTCTGGAGACCAGCTGGATCACACAAGGAAGTGAGTCACCGACACCCGCCGCGCACACCGCAGGTGCTGACGTGTTGTGACACCGCGCGCTGCGTGACACACAGACACACACCGACAAACAGCGCGCTAATGCGACACGGTACATTGGGCGGTCCGTTCACTGGGGGTGCCAGTCTGGACACAGCCAGACAGGCGGGCGTCGGAGACAATAGAGACGACAGGGACTGGAGGAACAACAGAGAGTGAGGACACCTCGGTGTGACTGGGACATCGCGGCCGGCCCACACAACAAGGACACAGTGGCGAGGAGGTGGCACCTCCGCGCGTCAACAATGAGCCCACAACAAGGCGGCGAGACCGTCGCACGCGCTGCGCACGGGCTCCCCAGCGGTCGGGACTGTATGGTTCCTTGGCCGCGTTGTGCTGGTTTGTGCGGAGCAGGCCGGCTGGAAAACGGGCGCACACTTGGTCGCATTAGCGTCAGCTCTCATCTGCGACGGTTGCCTGAACGTTTGATAAGCCGTTTATCGTAATCCGCCAGACGCCGGTGGTAAGCGGCGCGTCCGCCAGCCGCCGCGGTTGAACGGAGACCGGTGATGTTGTTTCTCACGCTTCATTGAACTCATTGCTGGCTCTCCACTCGCGCATTGGATGTTCACGCATCGTGCGCAATGCGTAACGATGCATTGGTTCTGTGCGCTGAAAGCTCACGCCACATCAAAGCACTCGCGCGGAATCAAAGCCGGGAATGTTTTTGCAAAGGATTGGCGTGGAATTGGCTGGCGTGAAGACCGCTGACATCCTAATTTTCGTCGGGCGCCGCGACGACAAGGGGTGCCGGGCGGGGACCACCCACCAGGGAGGTGGCGCCGAGACCCTCGCCGCTCGCGACCGCCCAATCAGCAAATTCCCGCACCCCTTCGCCTTCCGGTGCCGCCCCGCGGTGCCGCACCACGGCCAAAGTCGAGCCGCGCCCGTCTGCGGGGGATCGGAGCGGCGCAGTTTTCCCGTCTCCACGGCGATTCTATCGGGCCTCGGCGATAGTATCGTGCTAATGACAGAAAGGGGCAATCCATGGGCCGAAAGGGCTTAACCTGTCCCCAGCCAACGTCTTTATCCCGGCGACAAAAAATAGCCGTCTGGCCAGGTGAGCTACAGGTTGATTGGGTCATAGATTTAAAGGTTTTCTAGCGGTCAGTCGGCACAGGAAACGGCTCGTGGAGCCGAAAGAAAGCCGCCTTTTCCCGGATTCGGAACGTCCGACCAGTTTTTGCGCTCTGAGTAGGAATTCCCGGGCGTCGAGGAACATACGCGCGCCGCAACTTGTTTCCGCTCCCAGCTCGTCAACTTACCGGTCGGGATTAACCTCTTCATCAAGTGACCAGGATGTTCTGTGAGCACTGTCAGCACTTAAACACCCACCCACACACCTTTCCTAATGTGGTGCATTTGGCTTCTGCAGGGAAGCAGATTCACCAGGAGGCCTCCTGTCCCGTTGCCGGAGAGTACGAGGGCGTCATTCCCGAAACTGGAGACCAGCTGTGCGCCAAGCTCTACTCGGACTGCAACAACCCGGACATCATGTTCTACACCGTCATCAGCTGCGAGAACGCCTCGGACATCTACGAAGGTAAGCGGTTGCATCTCTTTCACTTCGCCGTAACTCTTCTGCTTACCTGTTGCATGCTGTATAAGAGACATCCAGGTAACTGTGCAAACCCAACTGGTGTCTGTGGAACGTGGCGCTGGGCTCACGACTTGGATGGGGTAGATAGGGGCATCCTCTTTTCTTGTAATCGGCGCTTTTGCTGAAGGCCGTTTCAGGATTCGTCAACCACGGTCAGATTTGGAGATTGGGCTCAGTATAAGCTTTTTGTTGAGGCGACAGATTATTGAGCATTTATGTCATGAGATAAACGGTCATGAAGTAAAGCTTCGTCATGCCAACCTTCCTGGAAGAGAAGCGGCTTTCATCAAAACACACTTCGTTGTCTTTTGATAGCTTGCTAATTCTTGTGTGTAACTTTTGACTAAATCTTGTCTATCTGTCTTGTCCGGTACTTCGGCTGTCCATATTTGGTGACGGTGAGCTGACAGGTCGCTGGTTTCAGGCGTCAGCACTGTCTCATCCCAACCTCCTCTAATCCGTCCCTCTCCTCCTACCCCGTCCCCCGCCCGGACTCGGTCACACCGCCCACTGGTTCTGACCGCCCTGCCGGGTCGGCCGCGGCTCCGGCTGGCGCTGGGTGCCGCACCCGGCCAGTCCCATCGCCCGCGCCGCCAGCGTCGTCAGTATCCGCCGGCGCCGCCCCGACCGGAGGCCTACGACCGCTGGGTGTCCTCCCGGGGGCGTGTCACCACCTCCACCTCCGTCCTTCGCCCGCCGTCTGCTACGCCAGAGGACTGGCCGTGGTCGAGTCCGGTGGGCAGCTTCAGCGGCGGACAGGCGACACGAGGGCCCGGTGATCGGCACGGCGCGGCCTCCCGCACCGCGCTGTCGCCGCCGCTGTCCAGGTTCAGAGAAGGTAGTCAGTCCTTCGTGGTGTGAAATCACAGAACGCTTGACGCCACAGCACGCGAAGCACAGCAAGATAGTCACGCACATTGCAAAACATAGACACGACACCGTGCCGTTGGCGCGGGTCACCTACAAGTCACCGCAATTAATATTGACAACTTTATGCCGCAATCGAATTTCGGCCAGGACCGCAAACGATTCCGGGACATGACATCCGTGCGCTGTGCCGACCAATAAAACAGAAGCAGACCATCCAGAGGAAGCGAGAGCGAGGGACAGGCACGTAGCTAGGATTTGGCCAAGGGAGGGGCGGAGGAATCCCGGGGGCCTCCTTTCTACAGAGGGCCTCCTCCCTAAAGGGGCCTCCTTTCTACAGAGGGTCTCATGCCTACATAAATACATATACTACTACAATATAATGCAGGCTTTTGTTCAGCTTTCATATGGCCAGCGCACTGGTATGTTTCTTTATTCTAACCGCTGCAGCGGTAAGAAACATACGCATATCACAAGTCTCCGAAGTCCGAGTGGCATGGTAACTGGCAAAAAAAAAAACTCGGGCGCCGCCGGCGGCGGCGGCGTCGGCCGGACCGCAGCAGGAGGGGGAGGATCTGCGAGGAATGGGTGGATACTGGATGACGGCCAGAGTAACACTTGGTGTATTATCATATATGTTTCAAGCGCTTAACCGTATTCCGGGCGGACTCTGGAAGACTCTGAATCGGGCGGGGGCCTTTTTGGCCCTCGTCAGAACTCGAAAAGCACGAATCGTAGCGACAAACGGCTACGGCGTTTGATAGTTCGTTGAACGACTTACAACTTTTGTAAACAAATTTTTTTTGGGTCAGGTCAATATTGAGGTCGCCAGAGGTCATAACAAATAATATGGTTTATAACGACCTACATTACATAGTTAGGTCAACTTCAAAATCTGACCTAGGAAGGTCACGCTGGGTACCAATGGGCGCGTCATGACCAGGCGAACGGTTTGTTACACTAACAACTATTTAATCTCATCATGCGTGATTTATTGGCTAAAAACTGTTGATGACCTCACCTCGCCTCAGATGATCCTTCCCGGTGCCCCTGTCAGTAAATGCCACCTGGGTGCTTACAGATCAGCTAGTCTGACGTAATTCAGAAAGAATTGGGTGATCTTGACTCGTTTACTCGAAGCAGGACACAGTTCATTATATTTTCCAATAGGCTTGTCACGATTCTGACCTGACTGACGTCTGCAAGATTGAACTTTACGGTTATCAATTCTTTCTGTGTGAATGATGCCACGTTTACTTGCTGTAAGTAAAACATGGTTTCGTTAGTAAATTTTCCTAGGCCCAGGTGGTTTGCTTCATTTACGCCGTAGATGAAACAAACAAATCGATGGATAGGTATATGTTACAGGCAAAGTGAAAACTCGGGCATTTTGCAAAATGCCTAGGCATTTTGCAAAATGCCTAGGCAATTTGCAAAATGCCTGACCGGCTGGGCATTTTGCAAAATGCCCAGGCAATTTGCAAAATGCCTGACCGGCCAGGCATTTTGCAAAATGCCTAGGCAGTTTGCAAACTGCCTGGCCCACCAGGCATTTTGCAAACTGCCTGAAATTATTTTCTCAGGCAGTTTGCAAAATGCCCGACATCGAACTCACACCAGCGACGATGCGTAAGCATTATTGTAAGTGCCGCTTACAGGGGTTAATCACAAGCGATAGGGGAGAGCGGGGCCAGTTGAACCACTTTTTATATATTGACATGCACAGCGAGATCTAGTTGTCATATCGAAAAGTGCACAATGCCATGAAAAAATATGCTCTTTTGGCTTTATTTTAAGATATGTAAAATTATGTTTCAGACATATTTTGCTGCCAAACGCATGCTTATAAAACAGCTCTACGCCCGTTTCAATTGACCCCGATGCGAGGGTCAATTGAACCAGCCCATGGGGTCAATTGCACCTATCCTTAACAATGGGATGGTTTCCTCTTTAAGGCCACTTTCTTAAGGAGATATTTTGTCCGGTTTACTTTTCCAAATGCTACATTCAATAGGTCGTTGGAAAGCTAAAAGTGCAAAGTTCCTCATAATAGGTGACATAAAGTACATAGACTATGGTAAAATGGGCGGATGAAAAAAATGAGAAATATATCAGGCTATAGTGTGCTTTCAAGCAAAAGGCTGAAGAAAAAGGGGTCAAAAATTGATCTCTAGTAAACTACTATTTCAGTTTAAAAGCTCATTTCAAAGGTGGACTATTTCCTTAAATGTTTACAGCCGTTGAACAATAACCATTGCAAAGGTCACCGGGGTCCATTGAAACGGCCTGTGGCCCTGTTTCAACTGACCCTCAGAGAAGCGTTTCAATTGACCCCATCCGCTCCCGCCATCTCGCACGCGCCGTAAAGCACATGTCAAACGAGCTGGAGGGACGGCATCATGCTGAATGAAGGGCCAAATAAGGTGTTATTCCGGAGCCAGGAGTTCTTCTTTCAGCAAACAAAGGTATATGAGATATCACAAAATATTCATAAAAACGATTTCTCCCAAACGCCCCTCAAAAACACAAAAACAAGTGTCAAATCAAAATTAACGTCCGTTTGCCGCCCAAACGCCGTTGACAAAGGAAGTGGTCGAGCGCGGATGCGCAGTGGTGTCGGCAACGCCATATGTTGCATACTGTTGAAAATAAAGCCATGTTTCATCTGACCCCGTGTTTCAACTGGCCCCGCTCTCCCCTACGCACCAAGTGGGAGGACACACAGTGAGACATTCTCCGGGTAGCGCTGCCGAGTTCAGGGTCACTGAGCCCCAGGCAGCGCACACTGGTCGGAAACGCCCTCACGAGAGGCCACGGGCGATTCCTGAGTTTCGGATTATTTTTTACATAGATCGATTTGAAATTGATCAAATTATTATACTTAGGCCAAAAAAAAACTAATCCGGGTGACCAAAAATAGCTGTAATCAGCCCCCGAAGATGGGATATCCCAGAACTCGGAAACTGACGCGGAGCAAGAGGTTTCTTGAGCCGGATATTCAAAGTCTTATTGCTGATAGACACCAAATTGAAATCCCACATATTATGCATCAAAATGTTCGTTATGAAGTTGCCGACTGGTCAGTGCAAAATTTTTGGTATACTTTTTCCCTAACTAAGATCTACTGTAGCTTTTTTTATGAAGGCTCTCCTACAGTGATTCTGGAATATAACTGCAAAGTTTAGGTAAGGAAACAACAGGTAGTCCCATCTAGTTCCACTCTGATTTTTTGTGAGATGAAGCAGGATTTAGATTTACACCAGGGAAACATAAAAGCTAACTGCGCATATTTGCGCAAAATTTGTAGGAGCCGCTCTTCCTACCCAACTACCGCCCGCCCCGCCCCAGTTTCGGCTCGGCCGCCGCGCCCGGCTTACGCTGACCTGTGTGGCCTGCACGCATCCATGCGTAGTTGACTGGTCATTAAAAACAGATGCGCTTGAGTTTATTAATTTTGTGAAAAGCGCGTTTGATGTATGCATTTATGTATGTATTGACATCAAAAGCCTTCCACATATTGCGTGACGATTACGGCTTGCATTTAGAGAGCCTTGCTATTGACAACCATCACTCGGCTGAAGAAAGTGGAAATTGAAACCTTCGTGAATATAAGACGCTGCAAATATAGGACACCTGTCACTGACGTCGGGTTACCTTGGGCCGTCTTTTTACATTAGATCACAATTCCGGTATTTAACCCTGGCCGGACCGATTGGTTTTCTATATTGACCGGGGAGGGTTGGTACAACTCCCTCGCCGTTTCGCCTCTAATTGAGCTAGAGCCTCGCGGAAAAAAACGAGCTTGTGTGCCGTTATAAGACGCAACAATTAGGTGCTACCCGATTTTTAGGTCTTAGGTCAGCCAGTGACCTCTTAGGTCAGGTAAGTGCCACAAGGCACGGGCTCGGCTTTAGGTTAATTACTTTGCCAAAAATGATCGCACTGCCGCGATTTTGGCATAATCGTTTTGTCTAGCTCAGGCGCGTTGAATGCTATACTTGGTGTTCGGGTGAAGTCAACTTAACCCTCGCCGGACCTATTGGTTTTCTACATACGCGCCGGCCGAGGGGGGGGCGGGTACGACCCCCCCCCTCGCCGTTTCGCCCCTGGTGGAGCTAGCGCGTCGCGGAAAAAACGAGCGTGTGCGCCGTTACGAGACGCAGAGATTGGTACCCGATTTTAAGGTCCTAGGTCAACCGGTGACCTCTGAGGTCAGGTCAAGTGCCCCAAGGTACGGTTCAGTTTTTGGTGAATAACTTCGCAAAAAACGGCCGCAGAGCGTCGATTTTGGCAGCATCGTGTTCGTCTCGCTCAGGCGCGTCGAATGGTATACTTTTTGTCCGGGTCAGGTCAACTTGGGGTGTTGACCTCAGGTCAAGGTCAGGTCAGCACCCCCAGGTCACGAAGTTGGTCGAAAGAGGTCATGTCGCATATCATTCGATTCGGCAGGTCTTCCTGAGTCCATTGGTGGCTTTTCCGACTCGCTAGCTCAATTTGATCAAGAGTTATTGACGAAAAACTAATATGACCTTGATGACGTCATAAATGACGTCACGCAAGGTCAACATTGCAAAAGTGACGCATCTAACCTTGCAAGGAGTGCATAAAATCACGATTCTGTGTGCTTGAGATAGTTGGAGATCGTTCCCGGCGCCAGAATAGCAGTTTTCATTTTTCCCCATTGACTTATAATGGTGAGGTCACGAAAATGACCTGACCTCATATGACCTTTAGGAAAAATCCGAGATATACAAGTTGTGGGACTCATAATGGATACTAGATCCTGCAAGTTTCATTTCCCTGTGACATCTCCTCTGGCAGTGAGGGCGTTGCGAAGTTGCGACATCTGAAGACCGTGCAGAGGTTCACTTATGACGTCATAGGTCAGTGACCTGACCTGACCCAAAAATGCGGTTGGTGTCAAAAGATGCGGCTTGGATCAAAGGTCAGGTATGCCAAGTTTCAGCTCTCTATCGCCAGCGTGTTCGGAGCTATCGCGAAAAAACCCTATGGGGGGGGCGGCACCCGCCCCCCCCCTCGGCCGGCGAGGGTTAAGGTGTTAACCTCGGGTCAAGGTCAGGTCGGAGCCCTTCAGGTCACGAAATGGTTGAAGGAGGTCATATCGCATATCATTCGATTCGGCAGGTCTTCCTGAGTCCAATGGTGGCTTTCCCGACTCTCTAGCTCCATCTGATCAGGAGTTATTGACGAAAAACTTATATGGCCTTAGTGACGTCATAAATGACGTAACGCAAAGTCAACAATGCTAAAGTGAAGCACTGGACCTTGCAAGGAGTGCATGAAACCATTCCCGGTGCCCGAATAGCAGCTCCCAATATCCCTTGTTGACTTAAAGTGGTGCTAGATCCTGTATTATACTCAATTATGACGTCATAACTTAAGAAATTCACGTCATATATTTAGTGCTTGACATCCAAATGATAGCTTACATATGACAGAGAAGGTATGCAAAGTTTTATGAAGTTTGCTTCACTAGTTGTGGAATAACAAGCAAAAAACTTTTGCGGAAGGGCCGCTGGCCTCTCGCTGGAGCGTTTCCGACCAGTGCAGTGTGCAGCGGCCCGACCGCCGCGCCGGCTGCCGGGCGCCCGGCGCGGTTTTATCGGTAAACACGCGTTAAACATGGTAATGTTTCTAAGAGCCTTGATGACTCTGGAACTACTTTGGGTAGATCTGATCAGAAAAGAATGTTCTTTCGATGTATGGTAGTTTGATTGGCGGGCCACACGCCTACATTATCAATGCATTGTGACTGTGTAAAGATGAACATGTCCGTTGAATGTAAAACTTGTTATTTCTAAGCGTCTTTTTATTATAAAGGTGTGCACGTGGGTCGTGGATGACCAAAAACTTGCTTTTCTGGAAAAGCCACATGTTCTTTTAGTCTATGGAATGTATCTCATCGCATTCCAATGCATTGTTTATAAATGCTGTTTTTCCTGAAATGTACCAAAAATGGCTGATTTCTCAAGATATAGACTATTTCTTTCCACGTGACACGTGATTAACAAAAATGCTTATTGGATACGATGTCTCTGTTCTATCGATCGAGCTGGCAACCCCGTGTCACTGCGGCCCTCTGTTGCCGTGATGTAAGTAAGCACGGGAAGCGAAGAATGTCGGGTCAATATTCGGCCGGTCGCCGCGTTTTTCCGCGCCCATGTTTTTTTCTGTGCCCTGCTCCGCGCCCCATCACAGCATTCGTACACACGCACGGCTACAACTCCGTATACGAAAAGTATAGGGAGACGTTGGCTCAATCTACACAGTCCATTCAGTAGTGGCTCCATCTCGACGGAAGTGGCGGAAGACGTGGGTATATTCGTAAATATTGAATGTGCTTGGGGCTCAGGCACATGGGAACGACGTGGTCAACGCCTGTGGTAAACAAAAACGGTAAAATAAATCAATCACAACTCAGGCATTTTGCAAAATGCCTGACCCGCCAGGCATTTTGTAAACTGGCTAGGCAGTTTGCAAAATGCCTGGTGGGTCAGGCAGTTTGCAAATTGCCTAGGCATTTCGCAAAATGCCTGGCCGGTCAGGCATCTTGCAAATTGCCTGGGCATTTTGCAAAATGCCTAGCCGGTCAGGCATTTTGCAAATTGCCTAGGCATTTTGCAAAATGCCCGAGTTTTTACTTTGCCTGTAACATATATATTAATTTCCCGGTCAAATAAATTATTATGAGTTGTGCGAAGCATGGCTATGGGAATATCATCACGGTCTGATAAATGGTTTGGGTAATTGCATGCATCGTAAAAATACCAACACAGCCACAGGTAACTATATATTACAGAAAGGGGCTGCTGTGTTCATGCATTAACCCGCGCCCTGCCGGGGGGGGGGGGGTGTTATACACCCCCTGCAGTTTACCGTGAATATCTCAAAAACGACGGCGCACCACGCTTTATCCTACATCATTTCTACATATGTTGTGAAAATTTCAGACCCTGGTCACTTAAATTCAGGTCACCAGGTCAGGTCAAATGACCGCACTACATAAGTTTCAATGTCTGCCAAAGCTACACGGAGTGACCAAACGCTTTGAAACTTTCAGAGATGCAAATGCACAAGAGCGACAAAATGCAAAAAAATGTAGGTCTTGGAATTTTGATATGGCACCCGTGACCCCTTTTTATAACCCTGAGGTCATCTCATGTCACCAATGGTATCTGACTTTTTCGCGAATAACTTTTGATAGAGGCATGCTAGAGCGATGAATACACCTTAGTTGTGTTTGGCTCGACGATACGGATGGACTGATATGGAACTAAGCCCTTATCGGTCAGGTCGTGACCTTGACCTGAGGCCAAATTTTCAAGTTGACCTTTCAAGCTCAATTGATAGTTCATTCCACACGTTTTGACGAGAGGAACACGATGCTGGTAAAGGGAAGTTCGTGCAAATTTTGAGACGAAAGTTATTGCCGAAAACTGGTTTCCGAAAATATCGGCTATTTTGGCAGTTTTTGCGGCCACTGCAGGTAAAACCGTTGACGGCAAAACCGTTGACGGCACCCGGCATGATTTCTCTGAGCGCATTTATACAAATAATTTGTTTACATAGGATAGGGCCTTCTGTTTACAGAGGACCTCCTCCCCTGTCCCTTCCTACAGTGGGCGGCGACGCGGTTGGGAGTCTATTCTGTACAGTTTCCTGAGTTCTCAGTTCTCACTATAGTGAGAACTGAGAACTCTATAGAGAGTAGCAGGGAACAGAAGCCGGAAGGTAATTTGCTTACAGTGGGCCTCCACTCTATGTACTTAATATACGACGCTGTCTTTGACTACCGGGGGCCTCCTGTCCACAGAGGGCCTCTTATCTACAGAGGGCTTCCTCTCTACAGATTGCCTCTTATCTACAGAGGGCCTCCTCTCTGCTAAGGGTGTCTTTCTCTCCAGAGGGCCTCCTTTACAGAGGGCATCCTCTCTACAGAGGGCCTCCTCTCTAGTCTCTACAGGGACCTCCTCTCTACAGAGGGCTTCCTATCTATGTAGGGCCTCCTCTCTTCAGAGTCTCGTCTCTACACAGGACCTCTTCTATACAGAGGACCTCATCTCTGCGAAGGGCCTCCTCTCTTCAGAGGGCCTTCACTCTACAGACGGCCTCCTACCTACAGAGGACCTCCTTTCTACTGAGGGAGTCCTCCTCTACAGAGGGCCTCCTCTCTTCAGACGATATCCTCTCTACAGAGGGCCTCCTCTCTTCAAAGGGCCTTCTGATTTCAGACGGTTTCCTCTTTACAGAGGGCCTGCTCTCTACGGAGGGCCTCCTTTTTACAGAGGGCCTCTTTTTTACAGAGGGCCTCTTTTTTACAGAGGGCCTCCTTTTTGCAGAGGGCCTCCTCTCTACAGGGGGTCTCCTCTCTAAGGGGGCCTCCTCTCTACACAGGGCCTCCTACCCACAGAGGGCCTCCTCTCTACTGAGGAGTCAGAGGGGCCCTAGCGGTCAGACACAGACACTAGTGGTTATTCACAGGAGATTAGAAGGGTCCTAGCTGTCACTTGTCAGGCTGGTCAGAGGGCCCTGACTGTTCTGACGTCATTTTTTAGATTCCCGCGTGAATTTCTTTCGCCTCCGACGTGATTTTGGCCAACGTGGGCCGAAGTTGATTCAGGCCGAAAGGATTCAGGCCAACGTGGGCCGAAGGCCCACGTTGGCCTGAATCCTTTCGGGGGGCCTCCTGAAAACCCCAAGGGAGGGGCGGGCGCCCCCTCCGCCCCCCCCCTTGGCTACGTCCCTGGCGAGGGACGGTCTCCGGGCCCTAACGGGACCGGTGCTCTCTAGAGCGGAACGTCTCTGCATTGTGGCGCTCCGGGCCGCACCGCTGGAGGTTAACTCTCCGTGACCGCACCACCCACCTCGAGCACCGACTGTTTGTCGTTTGGAGACCTCCGACCTCACTGTGCCCACTGCACCCGCAAAGCCCGCTTGTAACTCCCCATCACAGGAACACCCGTCAATCTCACACCCCACTTCGCTGACATGTCATCACTCCAGCGAGCATTTATGCTACACTTGAAGTGTTTAAGTACCGGCTTTTGTCGTTTCCAAGTAACGCCACGAATGACTGAACGTCTTATAAAGTCGTCATTTTAATTCCACAGTGGCTACTAATCCATCTAATTTCATGTCACATTTCACGCATCGTTCGCTCGGCCTCAGTCAACACCTCGGCCTAAAGATATGGAGCCGGCGCTTTCACCTCGGCTATCACGCGTGCCAACACATCCAAAACTAGGCGAAGACGCTATGTTAAATACTGCCGTAAACGCCTAATGACCCACGCAAAGTGTGTCGGCCGTCTCGGGATGCATATTTTCTGCGTTTCTCAAGACAATCATTTCCGCCTATGGTGTCGGAAAAGGCGCGAGCCACGTTCCACTTTGGCGTCAATCATGCAGATTTGATACGATCGGACCTGTCAGAAAATCAATTATGGTCTGTAAACATCATTACAATATGAATGGCAAATTATCTGTGTGGACTGAGTGGTAATTGGCGCTGGCTGGCGGGACGGTTGTGGTGAGTCGGCTCACCGCGGTCCTGGTAATACAGCCGCCGAGAGTACACACGCACACACACATACAGACACGGGCGCCGGGCGCACCGGTGGCAAATTGGCCGATGGTGCTGGGCGGTGCGCCGGTCGGACCGGCTTTGTCTGCAGGGAGTGGCTGCGGCACAGGAGGGCGGCCGAGGGAGAGGAGGGCGGGGCGCCACCAGCAGCCTCGCCCTGCCTTTCCGCCGCGTGCGCACTTCCGGACACACAAGCGGACACACACATATCCTCCCCCGTACACACATTGGGCTCGTTTGCTCTGGTCCGGCCGCCCGGAAGCGACTGGCCCGGCGAGGGAGGAGGCCCGGTTTGGTCTGCAGGTTCACAGGCGCCGACATTGCGCCAGACGGCCGGCGTGGGATCGGCCGGCCGGACCGGCGACCTTCTGCGAGGTCACGAAGCCGGTGTTCTGTCCACTCAACCGGCCGACAGCGGCTCCGCGATATCGGCCTCGATCGAATCCCGTGATCGCCAGCGCGGCTGTCATTCCTGACTGAGTGCGCCGACATGAGAGAGCACTCGTGAGCGGGCGGTTACGGCGTTTTTCTCACCACGGCGCGCGGTGGGGCGGTGCCGGTCCGGTGCCGACTGTTCCCAGGTGCGGTCGGCCGGGGGCCGGGCACGTTCCTTCCAGTGACGGCCGCCTCTCACCATTACCGAGCCGCCTCTGAGAAACGACCGCTGCCGACGACCGGCGCGCGCGGGCCGCGAGGCCGCCGCCGCCGGCCGCACGGGACCGCGGACAGAGACCGGGTCTGGACGAGTGCTCTGAAGTCTGCTTTCGGGCTTTGGAGCATAACGATATCTCGCTAGTATCCATGTCGGTAACCGGTTTATCCCATTTGCCGTCGAACGAGGTAATCATGAGCTTGTATCGAGCCATCATTATCATTAGATGTAATGACAGTCTCAGAGGTTACCTAAGTCCCAAGAGCCTTCAGGAATCGTGTAGAAACAATCACATCGGAGCAGTGTGACAATCGCCACCATTAAGTCCAATCGGCTATCATTAGTCTAATCTCTCTCATTCGTCTTCCGACGTGCGCCGTTTCCCGTCGCGACTGAGACATTACCACTTCCAGGAGCGCGGTGCCGACATCGGTTTGTACCCGGTAATGACGCCCGTGGCCATCCGGTGAGGCGCACTTTTCCTGGCGGGCTGGCAGCGCGGCCTGTCGCCGTCGTGAGACCGTTTTCCGTTCCGCTGCGGGCTCCTGCGGCGCACCGCGCGATCGGGAAAAGTGAGCCAGTCACCGGCGCGTGAGCTCGGCGTCGCTCGTGGACCACGAGACACTTGCGGCGCGTCACGCCTCGCCGCGGCAAATGCGACGCGGCGCGGGGTCACTGCCGCCTGAGGAATGCGCCGAGTCGGCTGGCGGTGACACTGCGGTGTGACAACTTTTCTCGGCACTTTGCCGCTCGAATCAGAGTGCATGCCAGCGTGGGGCTGCCCAGGGCAACGCGAGGCGTCACGAAAACTCACGGAAGAGCTCGGGGCCGAGTGACGTCTCTGCGGCGCGGAACGATGACACGATGACGCGACGCGATGACCCGATGACGCGTCACATTGCGGGGCACGACACCAGTGGCTGGTTGGTGGCCGCGGGCGGCGCGGGATGCCTCTATCGATTGGACGACACGACCGCGCGGCCATGAATAGTGCGGTCACGACGCCCGCCGCTCTCGTGGTTCGCCTCTGAGGGCTGCTCCGGTGGAGATGGAGAGGGAAGGCCGCCTCGCTCCGGAGATAGGGGAGGTCGTTTTTAGGGCGGTCCCGGCGGTTCTAAATAATGCCCCGCACGGGCCTAACCACCTCTTTACGGCACGTCGGCGCTGATTCACGACTATGAAATGCGTCAGGGTTTCTCGGACGCTGCTCGCGGCACGCCGATCGGATGTGACGGGCATTGCCGGCGGAAGCGATTTCTCTTGCACGGTGAGTGTGCATTCCGGTCACTCATTGGCAATCGGCGCGCAGCCACGGTGGCACTTCTTGACACACCCTCCCGGCGGCTATTGGCCGTAACCGAGCCGCTGGGGAACTCCGCGAGCGCGAGCGGGCTCTCGCCGCTCGCCAGACGGCTGGCTTTTTGCCAGCTGCGGTCGGGTCGTTAGATAGAGGCTGGCTGCTGAAATATCGCGGCGGCGGCGCGCTCCGGTGACCTCTGGCGCCCCCTGGCGGCCGGCTGTGCTGCAGGAATGTTAATTGGCGACCGTGTGTGGCGCTCCGTGGCCCGGCCGGCTGACACGGTCGGGTCGGGGCACCGGATCGGGTTGAGCGGCCGCGGATGGCGAGATGCAGCTTGACAGGCTAGAGTGAGGTCGTGTGGGGGCTTCAATCAGTCTGCACGCATGTGTAAAAATTAGGTGAATGGGTGTTGCATGTATATCAAACGCATGAATATTTTTCTAACGGTTTGCAGCGGTAGGTGCATGCAAAGACAATCAAGTGTCATCAGAGATCTACCCAAGTGTCAATGTTCTTTGCATGATTATATCGACGCAGAATTAATTGATGCAATCAAACAATGGCTTTCTTGTAAAATGTCTTTACGCTCTCTTCAAATCAGTTGTGTTATCAAAACCAACGTCATTTTATATCATTTTCTCTTTTTTCAAACCGTTCAATTAAAATCTAATGAATTTCACCAAAGATTGCTGCAAATCTACAACAGTAGCACAGACCCCTGTACTGACCACCGTCTTCTTTCCGCAGAGCGCGAGTACCGGTGTCTGGGCACGTGGCACGAGGGGGACGTCATGTACACGTACACCCAGAGGAGAGACGTGTTGTCCTACGAGTGTTTCGCCGGCCGGGTTATGGCCGATGGTCGTGTCTTCATCGGCGAGGCCGGCACCGACGACAGCTGCCGGAGACGCATCGACCCCACGCGGACCGGCATGCTCATCAACAGAATCGGTAAGGACGTCACCCCTCTCAAAAGAATGCAGTAGGACTTACCGCTGGACAAGTGATACAAATCGACAGAATTAATGAGACGTTTAGAGCTCAGATGAGGGATTGCGTTCTGCCTTACTGCAGCTGAAGTATTGCTAGATGCATGTTCACATTTCATCTGAAGTCTGTCCACATGCGTTCCGCGATGTTGACATTTCTGCATTCCTTTCTGGTTACGCATTCAACTTCTGCTAAGTTCCGTCTTGAATGTGTCATCGCGAGGACAGCCGTCAGTCTGAGTTAATCTAACCTCATCTCTCTCGGTTCGCAGACACGTGCAACAGCGACATCAACACGTTGATCCCCACGACACCTCCTCCGCCGCCGCCGCCGAGCCGACGCACCCGTCCTCCAACGGCGCCGACGCGTCGCCTGCCGCCGGCGCCCACCAAGGCGCGCACCACCCCGTGGCCTGTCACACAGCGAACCACCACGAGACCGTGGAAACCCATCACAGGTCAGTGGAGATCGGTGATGTCATCAGAGGATATTCGCGGTGTTAGACCGGCGACGTCAGAGACAGAGAGGCCCAACGTCGGGGATGATGATTGATCTTAATGTTAATTAAAAGGTCTTTTGGCTGAGATGATAAATACAGTATCTCATTCTGTGATCATGTAGTGCGTGGAGGTAAAGCTCTGGTTTATATGTTTGCTGGCGCTTTTCGCATGTTAACAACGACAAACTTCTTTCATACGTATCAATTTCCAGGAAAATTGAAGCGCTGAGTCATTTATTCAAAGCTTGTAAGCATAAAACTCGTGTATAATCCCCAGGACGTCACGGCTGACAATGTCCTGTTCTTTTCCAGCTCGACCGGGCCAGGGCAGCGGCAGCGGCGCCGTTCGTGCGTCGCTCTCGACACTGGCGCTCGTCTTGGCGGCGGCGACGGCGCTGCTCAGGCTCTAGTCCCACCGGTTCGGTAGCGGTGGTGCGTTCTTCGTCCGAGCTTCGCCGGGTGGCCTGTGTCGGGTCAGGTCAGGGTGCCGGCCGCGCCGGGTGGGGTGTCTGGGAGGAGGACTTCAGTGGTGTGGTGCGAGAGGGCCGGACTGGTGACCGACCGCTCCTCCGGGGCCGGCCGGTCCGCAGTCCGAGACCCGCACAAGTCAACACTACGCTCAGCTGTGATATACATTGTAGGTGTTTGTGTGTACCCGCTGTGACGTGGTTCGATTTCGAATCGGTGTTCCTTACTGGCCTGTGGCCAGACTGTCTTCTCTGCCCTGGGTGCGTTCGACGTGCGCACTCGTGGCATGATTTGCTCATAGTGTGTACATACATTATATACTCATGTCGATTGCGAGACGACCTATGCGCTGGGCGAGCTCTTATACATATAATGGGGAGTCGATGCTATACTGACGGGTCTGCTCCGACGGGCTACTATTGTGCGATCATGTACAAACACTGCATGCTGCGCCTCATACGTGACTTCGTAATGTATTACACTATTGTGATTGTGATACCATGATGTAATAGTTTCTAGCCGTGTGTTGTTAGCTGATGTGTTATCGCGAAGCATAACTAAGACAGTCGTAATAAATATGGATGCTATTTATCTGATTGTTTTTTGTTTGTGGGTCTAGTTGTCATCGACTAATCTGAAACAATGTTTCAAAGCGCCTGATGGGTTATTTAGCTGCGCTGGCATACAATCTAAGAAGCAATGCGGAACAGTCTACCAATAAGGAGTAAATAGCAAACTGCACAGTAGGCCATCCGGACTACAAAAGTGCGAGGAGGCACGACACACTTACTCAATACCGATGAAATATCTAATTAATTAGGTAGGAGACACCAAAACAAAACATCAATAAAACATTCAAAATGGGTTTGCTCCTACAAGTTGTTTAACGTTAGATCAGTGCATTTAAAATGCCGGGACTTAATAAGCTTAATCGCTGACGTGAATAAGGTCGGGACATTGCAAATGACTAAGAATAACACTACAGCTATATTTTCATAATTTAGACGGCGCTTATGTAGTCTTCATACAGTTAACGCAACTATAAATACAAATGGTTACGTTTTCAACGATATAGCCGCATTGTAAGTGAGCTTCCTCATTGCGCAAACAGATACATAGCTCAATGACTCGGGCTAAGTTATGTTGTTGATTCTCGTGTACGGGCTAATGTAGCATGTTTCGGCGACCCTTGAACTTAAGTGGTCTGGCGCCTAGTGGATTGTCTCGGTCTTATTTTTGACCTCATCTGCATTTGCGTCTGATCAGCTTGACATGAACACGCTAAACGCATTCAGACACTGAATAAAACCGAAGGCTGATCAGTGCTCACTGAGCGCTGAGGTGCAACCATCAATTAATTAAATACTTAAAATAATTAACATGCATTATCATGCATAGGTAAAAGTAGGTATGTTATGCTGGCTTACTTCGCAGTGTTTATTTTGAGCTGTGGTTTTTGTGTGACTCAGAACCGGCGTCATAATTTGATGTCGTTCATTGTTTTCCGAATAGATTATTTGATTTTCCATTTAACTAAAACATACCACTTAACTTAAACAGCAACTTAAACGAGCCTTAGACGGATGTCGTCGTTCGTATTTAGAACCATAAATGCTACGCCAAAATTAGTGTGCAATCAGCACACAGAACTGCAACCACAATGAGCCGCAAACAACATCGAACGGCGCCCGCTGTGACGATTCTATCTGCATCATGGTCCGTTGCTACTAATCAGGCGGGAGCAGCGGTGGCAATCACTGCTCACTGCTCACTGCTCAGTGCTCACTGCCCACTGCTCACTGGTGTGAGAACACGAGACGAGAGCGGGCGCCGGGCTGCTCCCCGATATCACACACCTCCGGAATCCACCTGAGGGGCGCCGGGGGCTGGCCGCGCCGGATGTCGGAGCTACCGACCGGCCCTGTGCGTGGACGGCGGCCCCGATCATTTATCGCTGTTTTCGCTGAGGTGGCAGCGCGCGGCCCAGCCGCTCTCACGATCGACGGAGGCTCCCAGCGCGCCGGCAGAGGAAGCGGCGATTACAAACGGGTCATCGGCGGCCGGCGGCCGTGAGAACCAGAGGAGACCTCTCCGGCGAGCCTCGACAAGGGGGAATCGGACCCGTTCCCGAGATACCCCTTCGAGAGAGTGACCCCAGCTGCTAGAGACGAACCGAGCAAACCTTCGGTCTCCTCCACGGAAAAGGGAGTCAATGGGCGGCCAAGGCTTTACCATGATACTCTTTGAGGCTCACCAACGTTGATAAAAACTTGACCGAAACCTACTTTTCAAGCTTGCGAGCCAATGTCGTCCACAATTTCCGCACCCTGTCCTATTGTTTTGAGCTTTTAGTGGCTCTGACGCTTCAGATAGCTTGCAAAAGAAATGCGTGACTGAAACAAACTAGTGCTTAACCTGACAACTTTACATAAACAAAGGTGACTACATATACCAGAATTTCCACACCACGTAATTCTGAAGCAGTTGAATCAGCTAAGCTATAACGCAGTGTTTCCCTCTGTATGCAGTTCATTCGTCATCAGCACGGCACGGCTGATGACGGCGTTTTCCACGGCCAGGAATGTTGTGAGGCGCGGCACCCTGTCACCCAGACCTCAGTCCGGCAGGTGACCGCAGCGATTCGTCACCTGCTGTGACCGACCGCGACCGGCCCCTCCGTCCGTCCACTGCGACCCCGCAGTGCGGTCAGCCAGCACCACAGCCAGCCGCGCTATCAGCGGGCGAGGGGCGAGAAATCGGTAGGTTCAAAGCGGCCACCTCTGGGGCCTCCGATCCCGCTGATGCCGCCCCGGCTGGCTCCCACGAACAGACTGGAAGAATGCGACCGTCTCGTGCCTCGCGAGTTGGCGTGCGTGGAACGCGTCCAAAAGCGCGGCCCACAACACTTGTTAGTGGGTTTGGCATCTGCCTCCAGTCCAAACAAATCGAGCGACTGCTGTTGTCACGACGCTCTGTTCCTTATATGTATAACCGCCACACCCACATCCAAACATGTACTGCAAAATCTTTGGGATCCACCCAAAACCGTTAGCTTTGTTTCCGTGCAGAGTGTGCAGAATACGTGATTCGTCTACGCGTGAGGCCTGAAATCATGCATGCAGCCAAGTCAATGACGCCCTGACATGAAAAGTACCAGTGGCAGGACGGGTGGCAGCGCATTCATCCCGGAGACATCTTGACGTCATTACAATGGTGCTAACGTATATTCTCGGCACCACGCCACAACATAAACCCATTACCCATCTGTTCGGTGATCTCACCTATTGGCTCACAGTCGCCTATCTGGTTTCACAGAGGCGCGGAGGCGACGTCATTAAAATCCAAGTGAGCCTCTTCGTGCCGATGGCTAATCCTTCCATGATTTATTCGGATCGGGCGTGCTCTATCGGTGCTCAGCCGGCACCTGTGCACGTGCCGAACACTGAGCGGCGCCTGTTAGTGAGTGTTACCGGCGTCATGCACACACACGTGCACGGCATGCACCGTGCACAGCGAGCGGCGCCGGCTGCTCTGACCGGTACTGCACAGCGAGCGGCGCCCGGCTGCTCTGACCGGTACTGCACAGCGAGCGGCGCCCGGCTGCTCTGACCGGTACTGCACAGTGGCCGTCGCTCGGCGCCGCTCACACCCAGAGGCATCGCACGGCACGCGCACTACCCGAGCAGTAGCCGACTATTGTTTATACATTTTGACAACGACTCCATCTGCATATGCAAATCTATCCGACCTATATAAGAGCGCGAGCGATAATTTGGTGCTGATGAATCGCTTTGGCTCCCGGAGCCGACGGTCCGCGTATGGCGCGGATCTATAATCAGTGACCCCTGGACGGGACGCGACCCCTGGACGATTGATTTGATTACTTTGGCGGATTTCCAGTGTTATTGATCGGCGGATCGTTTTGAGCTGTGATCGGAGCGTGTTCTGCGCGGCAACCAGCCGAGCTGTCCGTGGGCGGTGGATCAGACCCAGTCTCACCCCTCGCAACTCGAGAAACCCGCGGATTCTACACTGCCGTACAGTCACAACAGGAACAAACAAAGGCCCGTCTTCCCAGGCCGGCGTGAGGCGCGCGGCCGGCTGGCAGCCGCCGCTAATGGCTGTGATTTCGGCCGGCGTCGTTTTGTCGTGCGATTCGCACGATTCGCGCGGCTCGCCCCGGACGAGTTCCCATCGGATTTGTGTCGCCCCGGGGGCGAGCGGAGCGGGCTGCCGGCCTGCGGCAGCGGCGCAGGCGCAGGCGCAGGGACAGGGACAGGGACAGGGACAGGGACAGGGACAGGGACAGGGACAGGGACAGGGACAGGGACAGGGACAGAGACAGGGACAGGGACAGGGACAGGGACAGGGACAGGGACAGGGACAGGGACAGGGACAGGGACAGGGAGACAGGGAGACAGGGACAGGGAGACAGGGACAAGGACAGGGACAGGGACAGGGACAGGGATAAGAGCAGACACAAAGATAAGGACAGAGGCAAGTAGCAACCAGTGGCAGCCGCGAACACAGGAAATTATAAAAACAGACACAAACGTAGGAACAAAAATATACAGCGAAATACGCACTGGCACACATACGGTCACACATGTTTAAAAACACTCACAGATAGGCGCAGACACAGAAACAGACACAAAACATAGGTATAGAAAGATAGTGATAGTTATTTAGGTACCGGCAGAAACACGGCACACACAGACGTATACACAAGTACAGCATGTTCCCTGTGCAGTCGCGTTCACACGGTCTGTTACTGCCACCCGCACCACTGGCACCCCCACCAACTCTGTTGCAAGATCCGGTGGTGCGTCATCCCACGCGGAACGGTTCAGCAGCCGCAGTTCACCTATTTATGTCACAAACTCATATTGATAACCTATCACAGGCGATAGATAAATTTCTAACCTGATGACATTGATACATTATGGTAATCCTAGTCATAATAGGTTTCCAATGACAGCTGGGATAAATCACTGGTTTGCATGCCTAAAACTCACACCCTCCCTCGCTCCAGGGAATTGTTTCAGATTAATGGGCTCACACTTGTTCGGATTATCGGTGAATTGTAGTTCATTATCCCGCAATAACTCATTGTACGATAATATTCTCTACCTATCCATGTCATCGACTAACGGGAGATGATCAGTGAACAGCGCCCCTCAGCCGACTACAATACCAAACCGGCAGTGCCTCTCAGTTCAACACAAACCACACGGCTCACTTTACACCTGACCTGTTTTCCTACTTCTCGCCCATTTCGCAACCAGTGAGAAGCGCCGAAGCGTTGGTTCGACCATTCTCCCACGCTTTCGTGCTGTTCAGGAGAGAGAGGTACACACATGCAACATCACGGAGATGGGGCAGGCCACCGGTCGCGTGCGGGGCCACACCCGCTCCTCCCACTCGTAATTGGCCTTCGATGCAAAAACGGACAATGTTTTAATGAAGTCGGAGACGTTCTAATGAGGTGCTCCGTCCCGAACTGACCTGATGACCGGCGCAGCCCGGCGGGAGGCGAACCAGAGGGCTGATGAAATCATTAGATCACAGCTAATGTTTCTTTATTGCAGTTCTTTTGCACGAGTAAAACAAAGCTATTTCATATCAGTCATTTATGACCAGAGGAGCGAAAGGATTCAACTACAAGGGTCATACTGTCCATTTCTTTTATAGCGCCTGGAACAGTTAAAAATTACGATATAGGTACGGCTTAATGCACGGCAAACCTCACGACAAAAATATAAATATAAGAAAAATGACAAACCAATTTCGCATATCTTTATTATCCCTCGGATATACAGCAACTCAATTTTGACTTCAAACCGCGCCGTGCTAATGGATATATGTGATGTGATAACGGCTTAGCATGCCGCCTGCGCTGTCTGCGTCACAGCCGAGACCTGAATCCGTCTGTGAACACCGCTCTGAAAGACATCACTCAACTCACAATCCCGGCACAAATTTCCATTGCCGTCCGAGAAAATCACCTAGTCAGTGACTCTCTCATGGACACGTCTCAGTTGCAAATGGCGTATGCTGACACCCATCATCTGTTGGCACTGTATTCAGCGGCCATAAACGTCGAGTCGTGCACAGGAAATGAGTGGACTGCCTCTTCCTGTGAGCGCTGACATTTTTACTGACACTATAACTGGCTATTGCGGTGTCACGTATTGTCAGCAGCCGAGAGTTTGGTTGCGGTGATGACCTAAATCACATGCAGACAATAGTTGAGAACGGGTAAAAATGGATAGGCACGTAAAACTCATATCGGTTTCCTTATGTTCATTCATGGTTTTTATTCGAGTTCACCTTTGACATGTTTGCCTGTTGAGTCAAGGCTAGCAAAGCCAATCTCAGGAACATTTGTCGAGCCACTTTCCGGTGTGGTTGGGTTGGGTTGATTGAAATCCGCCGGAACATGTATGGCTGGCAGGCAATGAACTGTTATCAATATAGCCCTGCAGCAATGAGAGTCATGGCGTAGAATGAAAACATGCGGGGTAGGAGCTTATTGAGATCTAACGAGATCGAAATGAGTGGTGGAGCTATGCTCATTGTTCATGCATCAAATGCCAATTTTAGTGTCACACTGCACCTCGGGATCGCCAGGCTCGCTCATCGTGTGACATTTATGTCACCAGTTCTGGCGAGATAGACTGTTCAGCAATAATATTTGCAACTGAACTATGCGCATGACACTTCAATATACGAGCCGTCACTCTCTTATCCGAAACATTACCGGGGACGGAATTTCCACTGAACTCGGTCCCATGAGTTTGCAGCGAACACTGGATACCAGCACCATGTTAATATTTCCACATAAACATGAAATAACAAATGTGTCCTCCTTCTCGTTTGGACGGCGCCGCCATACATCAGGCAAACAGCCCAGAAACCCGTTTTACTTTGGTCAGAAGCACCTGACGCCGCGACGCTGCTGTCCGGTGTACCGAGTCTCACGGCGCCATAACCGTCTCACACTGCGCCATAATCGGCGCCGTGGCGCGCCACAAAGCGCCGCATCGCCTGACCAGAGCACGTCACATTGGTCGCGGTCGCGCTGGAATGGGGCTGTCCAAGTGGCGCTACCGAAAGGCTGAGAACGGCGGCCGAACGAGCCCACACCGGAGCTAGCCGGCAACGGGAAAGGCCAACACAAACTGGCAACACAGTGCGAGCGGTCGAGTGCAGTCACCCTACAGAAGGTGTGATGTGACCTGACGTGACGTGACGTGACCTAACGTTACAACGGTGACGACCGCGCCGCCGCCGGAATGCGATCCCGGTGTAGCTCGGACCAGAACAACGGCCCGATGGCCGCGGTGGCAGATAGCGGGGTGACCGGTGCGGCAGCTCATTAGCCATGCCACTCCACTCCACTCCACTCCACTCTACTCCACCCCACTCCACTCCAGCAGCGGTCTACTCCACCGCTGCAGCCGCCCGCGGTAGCTGCAACTCTGCTTGCACAGGCTCATCATGCTCGCGAGAGATATCGGCGAGTAACATGAGTGGGAACCATGATAGACGGGATTGTGGTAGTTTGTACAATTCGGATATTTATTTTTGCCTAAATCTACTTCCATGAAGGCGCTCGGTAATAAAAACAGATTATTTATCAACAAAATAACCGAGTGAGCCGCCTTGCACCTAAAAATTGCATATGTGGTGACCTCATGGCTCATGTTCCAGTAAAATTAATTTCATTAAATGTAAGACATCAGTCCACCGTTAAATTACTGGTCGAGTACAAACGTCGCATGCTTTGAACAGCAACAATGTGTACATTTCGAAAAAAGACCTGTGTAAGCGATGAATCGAACAACTTCGCACATTCCATGCGCCGCTGTCAGAAGAGGTCCTAAATTCGAGCAGCCACGGCTACTCGACCAAGTTCTCCCGCGTGTGGCTTTCGTGAATACGACGCTTAGCCTCCCAACACGGTCGCAGCGAGAGGTTTGCCGAAGATTCAGTCGCAATTCGTTCTCCTTGAGCGACTGTTTGCATCGGCCAAATTCCTCGGTTAGATCAGTTGCTTACTTGTGGGCAACAGGCATGTATGCATGTAAATTACCATGCCAACTTCATCCATGCAGGTATGTTTGTTCGAAGTTTTATTGTTATTTTGTGCGGCTGGGGTAAATGATACGACTTAAAAGCAGGAGCCAATTTTGGCCATTCGAATGAAAGCTGTCTAAGCAGACAATTTCGCATGGCAGGTTGATGGCAAACTACTTGCAGCGAATCACTTTCATAAACTTTTATTTCAGGAAGTAAGTCGTTATCCAATTCGACTCAGTTTGGAATGTGCATTTCTGCAAGAGGTCACCAATTTAAAACGACGCCGTGTGCCCGACATGGCGGGAACCATTTCAGACGCCATGAATAACTGCACACGGGTGACAGCTCGCTCTTTGGCGGCTCATATCTGCTCCAATTTACACCAGCTAATCACAGGCCCAGTGTGGCTCATTCTCAGTAAACGAGAGAGTTCGGCTGAGGCGCCGACCGCAGACGGGTTGAGCGCCTGTTAAACATCCTACCGTCAAAGGTAATGGCCGCCGAACGGGCTCCGAGGCTCCCTTCCGGTCGTTACTCGCTTCACCCTCATGCTCCGATTCAATCGTGCCCTGAAGAGCACGTGAAGAGCGCCGCGCCGGGCTGGGCGAGGACTCGGCGCTGCACGTCCCGACAAGTTCGCACCCGACTCTCCACCTGTTTATGAGGTTGATAACTGCCCCGCCCGCTGAGCGCTGCTCCTCAGGGTGCCACGTCCTTCTGCTCGTCCTCTCGGAACCCGTCCGAAGCGACTCGTGCTCGGCAGCGTCAGTAGCCTCTTCTGGGGATGTGCCGTCCGCGCAGGACGCTCACCGCGGCGCCGAGCGGGGACAGAGGCGCTGATCTGTCATCGCCCCCGGCGAGCTGAGGACAGCCCACGTGCGGACGAGTGTCCCTCGGGGGCAGTGTCTTCAGCTGAACCGGGGCCGGAGAGGGGTGGATGGAGGAACCCCGGCGACAGACCCAGATTCAGGCGACATGGGAGTCCCGCCGGGAGCGCGCTCAACGCCACAGAGTCCAAACAGATCCATCTATGTCACGCCTGTGTGCCGTGCTGACATCCACAGCTGCTGCATACCCATACCCAGTAATGATAAAGCCCAAGGGAGTATTTACACATCCCAGCCTGGTGCCAGCGTCGGCCTCATTCCACTTCAACATATGGTGGATGTAGGTACTGGCCAAACAGACAACAGAATCCATCAATTATTTGCGTGACGAGGAGCTTACCCGCTTGCAATCTATGTATGTCCCGTGAGACTCAATATAGGTATCTATTTCTAATAGGTAATCAGTTTAAGTTACCTAACGCTCCCTAACCACCCCTGCAAGCGACACGCCGCGAAGAAGCGCCGCCGCTGACCGACCGTCTTTCGGGAAATTACACGGGTCGTGACTCAGCCCGAGTTATGGCCCAACACATTAGCAATTATCGTTCGTCCACAAAGAGTCCGAACCTCAAACGTCTGTGCTGTGTAATGAGAAAATAGTTCGCTCGGCGGGGGTGGTGGTTCGGAGGAGAAGCTTCTGCACACAGGTGTACAGCCCTGTTATTGTTCTCCAGTTCTGCAAGACAGGGGGGAGACACAGTCCCGGCGCTGACTGCATTATATGCTCTCGGGCGGATGGGCGATTTGTTGGCGTGTGAGAGAGACAAAAAGAACAGCACTTTTATGATAAGTTGTCTGGTAAGTGGTTATAACTATTTGGATGTTGACATAGTCAGCGGTCATGTCTTGCTCGAATATGCTAGAAAGATAAATTTAAACGGAAAAACAGAAAAAAAAACGGAAAAAACATCAACTGTTTTCATGCAGTCTTACATATCTCTTATTGCTAGCTGCAACTCATGAAAAAGCAGCATTTCACGCAGTAATAACCATCAGATGGCCTCAGAAAACCCGCCTAGCATTGCCCTAGCCTTGATGCATCGCTCTGGAAGCTTAGTGTAGCATTTCATCTCAATCTATACATATTGTGATTGCGTTACTGAACATCATAATAATTCACTAAATAGCTACTGGCTCTTTGATCAAGCCCCAAAGTGTCGGAAGCTGATTACTGGATCAGCCCCATTTCGGCGGACCCCTCCATCTAAGGGCGCCCGGGGGCGCCGAGGGCGCTGCTCGGGGGCGCCGGTAGCGCGCTGTGGACGGCCTGTCGACAGGCGATCGGTCCATGGTGCTCTGACACATCCGGTGGCCGCCCTGAGGCGGGGCGGGGCGCGGGGTGGGCGGCTTTCGCGGACCGCCGGCGGTGTGACCCGGCTGTGCTGACGGTGACCTCTGCACCGATTGGTGCACCGCCCCGGGTGTGCAGAGCCGAGATAATCACCGTCCGAGTGCATGGCAGCGCTCCGTTACCGGTGAGGCGCTACCGAGGAGTGCTGCTGGCCCGGTGTTGATCACTGAGGAGCTGCAGGTGCAATGAGATGAGGAACAGGCTAAACAGCGCTTATCGCGCGCCCGAGGGACCTGGCGAGGAGCGGTTGAACGGGGCGCGCGCTGGGGTGTTATGGTACGGACTAAGAACGACTGGGTCAGGTCATACATTCGTCGTGTTATGTTGAAGCAAAGTGGACAGCAAAATGTGTCATGCTTTAAACGGGAAGACTTCTGAGAAATATTGAATACTGTGCGTCAATTTCCATAATGTATAGTAACACATCATGTTGGCATTATGTAATCTGCGAAGCCATTCGGTGCCAATATGTAATTCAATATTCGGACAATGGCTTAGTGGAATATCAATGACGCACGCTATGATGGGTTCGGATGTCATGTCGCGAAAATGGACCTCACTGCACACCAGCTACCGCCTTACAGGTGTTCTGGGAGACTGGAATTCACAACACTGCATTCAAATAAACGGTGAACAGCCGCTAGGTGAATATATTTGCCGTTATCCTAGCCGCTATAGGCCTTTCAGTCCATGAAGGCGCACCCATAACAGCAGATTGCCATACCATTTATGTCCAACTCCAATCCATAGTGCGTGCATGTCATTGTCATGGCCCAGAAGTGTCGTAAGCGTGACCCAGGCGAGGACATCGCTTGGGTGGGGGCATGATGGGCCACGCGTCAGTCCGGTGATGCATAATGGGACAGCATGTTTATGCGTTGAATTCGGCTCTATTCTGAAAGCAGCCCACAACACCAAGAGATTGTTTAAGTCTTAAAATGTGTCACAAATTCTTACACATTTCTTACTATCTTCCAGCTAGCCGTCTTCTCTATACAGACCAATTTTACACATGTCCGTTGCCCATTGTCCAGTCTCGGTTTGTGTCGGAGCGAACGTCTCCAGTCTCCTCCCTCCAGCGGAGGCGCGTGGCAGCTGAAGAGGAGTCGCTCCTCTGAGTCAATATACCACCGGTTATTAATAGGCTCGGACAGCTGTAAACAAACGGACACGCGTCGGGTCGACCCGGCCTAATAACCTGCCGCCGCTCAGTCAGCCGCGACAGAGCAGGGGAGGAGCTGGGAGAGTGATGAGGGCCGCTTTTCAGTTTTCACGGGCACAGATAGCATTGTTGTGGAACGTGTGACTACGTGCAATTTTCAACTTCTGCCAGGTGATATTCCCGTGCCTCCTACAAATTGAAACTTCCATGCGGTGCTATGAGAGTGACAATGACATTTAAGGCATGATTGTCAAATCAATATGCGACCTCTAAACATTTTCTATCCCAAGAATAGACTTAACACTGACGATCAGTTGTGCATGAGGGACGATCAACCACCGACCCAGGATTTGTTTTCGCAACTTGCAAGTTATTACTTCTCATATTGAGTGTGTAAATGAGCTTGCAAAAATGCCAACTGTATGGCGGACCATGACCTGAAATACCATATAATCAGCAAATCCACACGCTTCAGTGGGCCTTATGGCGTAAACGAGCATCTCCTCGCCAATGTATTTCCACATCGTCGACATACCATCGCCATTGACTATTGACCAACCCATCCGGGTGGCAGCATCTGCCCATCCCGCGCCGACCCTCCCAAACTGAGCATTACTCATTGGACAAATGCACTGCTCCGGTCAGTATCCGGCATGTATAATGTTTAATGTGTCGGCTGGCTGATCGCTCTCTCGGTCTCTGAGGTACCGGACGGCTCGCCGACAGTCGGTGATAAGGCCGAGGCTGTGCCGGAGTGGCAGGACACCTGCACAATGCGCATGCTGGCTCTGCTGAGTCGGATTGGATTCCATCTCCGGCTGTTGCAATGCAAGGTGCTGTGACAAATTCTGAAATTGTGTGAGGATGTCAGGTTGTCTGCCGCTTAGTGCAGCGTTTCTGTCGAATAATGGTATAATCGGTCAATAAAAGCACCCACAATCACAAAACATCTTACACAAAATGTTTAGAATATTCACTGTGGTCCTGGTAATTTGTCATTTCGCTGCATATCTCCGTCTCATTTACAGGTGTAGAATCGTTGCGCAGTTGATGTCATACCGACCAAGGAATGTCTTTCAGTTACAATCAGATTTTCAACGGCGTCAGTGACGCGCATAACTGCTCGAGATCTAATACAGAGGGTGCCAGAAGGAGACTCGAATCCGGCTGCAGGATTAGGTATATAACATTTTGCGGCGAAATGTATTTTGCCAAGTTTTATGGACGGAAGTACATACATTTGAATGTTTTAAGGCAGGCATTTGATAACCATATCTTTTTGCTCCTCCTATCCTATCCTATTTCATTCTTATCATGTCTTTTTGATCGTTTCAATGAATAACTCGTGGGCATCGCCGGGTATTACATACACGTATCTGTGTCTTTAAGAAAGTAACTTTGAGAAAACAAGGTCATTAACAGAAATAATGCGTTCTTATTCAATATGTCACTGAATTCTTAGCGTAAAACATATTCATTTTTTAACCTGCCGCAGGACTAGCAGCAGGTTACCTGTCCTGACCTGCTCTGTCCTGACCTTTGACCTGCCCTCTACCAAGTCTCGACTCCAAAGCGGTCAATGGCATCCATGTGTAGCGGCCGAGGATGATGTCTGCCACCCACCCCTGACGTTCCGACGCCCCTCTCTGGCCCCACCGGGCCGAGCCCACAGACGCACCGCGACATTGTGCTTAGTAATTGAAGTGTTTATGGCGCCGGACGCGGCGGGGTGTTTGCGACGGTTCACGGTTTGCCCCGTCCCCGTCCCCCGGCACCCTCCCCCAGGCAGGTGTCGCGGCTACATTCCATTCGCGTCTGAAAGGAGGCCGATCGAGAGGGGTGTTTCGGGGGAGGGGTGTTGCGGGCGGCTGTGGCCGCCCGTTGTGGCACGCCTGGCGCCGCCCGTGGCGCCTCCCCGGCTGGCCGCGCCCGGCGCCGCCCCTGCCGCGTGGCCCTGGGGCGGGGTCGGCGGCTAGCCCTGGCTGGGCGGGCGGCGGCCCGGGAGACGGGACCGGAGGGACGTGTGGAGCGGTACGCGCTTGTGCTCCCTAAACTGCAAATAGAGTGACGTTCGGATCCGGTGTGTTCAGCTCCCGCAACATTTGGCGCGGTCGGTAGGACCGGCAACGGCAACGGTGAGTCTGTTGTGTTATTATCGTTTGGCATGATTGTGTTTAGACTGTAGCCGATTAACTAATGGCCGGAGCCGAGCGGTCTGCTCGGATCAGTGGTGGATGAGGGGACGGTAGGGTTACCGCAGGCATTTTTCGGGGCGGTTAGCCTTGATTATTTATTATTATTATTTAGAGACTGAGTAGTATCGCAGGCGGTTAGCCTGTGAGACAGCGTCGTGCTTTTTTGATAGGGTAAACGGCTATTGCCTCTGTTGGATGGTGTCGCACTCGACTATGCGCGGCCCCTGTATGAGACAGGTAAAAGTTATTGAAACATAAAGGAGGAAACACTGATACGGAACGAACATCGAGTGGGTCGGTAGCATTAGCCTAGCGTGACGCCGAAACTGAGCGCGCGATGCTCCAGGACACAGTAAGTCAGCTTCAACAGGAGGTTGGGCAGCTGCAGTCGTCCTTGGAGGCACTCACTGTTGCTCGTTTCAGCCCTGATACGTCCAAAACTAGCGGGTGTTACGGGTGTGGTGCTCCTGACCATTTTCGGCGGGACTGCCCAGTGGGGCGTCTTGGTCAGCTGAGGTCCGGGACACCGGGGTCACAAAGTTGAGGTGTCCCTCGTGAGGAGGGGAGGCCGCAGTCGAGGTGGGTGCCCGTTAGTCGCTTCTAGCGCTGACCCACCTCGACCGATGTGTCTTCTCGATCCGGTTTTGCGGCAGAACAGGAGCGTGACCGGTCTATTATGTGACTAGGTCAGGATGTGTGTCAAAGGTTTCAGGCGGGAAATCAAATTTGGTCCCTCCTGATCGAAACCGAAAGTAGTGGAAGACCCTGTTACATCAAGTAGGGTGGGTGGGCAGATATTGACTTGTGCTGCTAAGAAGTGCTCGTGAACCAAAAGGTGATTGTATTTTTAAGTTTCAGATGGACCCTACGCGGCTGGAGCTAGACAGCCTCTGGACGGCTGTTGCCGAGGAAAGGGCCGAGCGCGAGCGACTGGAGGAACAGCTTCAGGGTCTCCTCAGAGGGCTCTCGGGAGGTGGTATGCCTTCCGCGGACGCCGGGCTGCCGCTGATCGTGCAGCAGGACGCGGAGCTGACTGAGGTGGTGACGGAGATGCCGTCCTCCGCACTATGGTCGTCGCCGGCGCCGTCGGACTCGGACCTGGTGGAGGTGGTGGTGGAGGTCCCACCCGCGGATGGTGGTGCCGCGGGTGAAGCCATGTGGGGGACGCAGCCAGATGGAGAATCGTTCCCGTCTCCTGACAGGAGACGCCCGGGAGACGGCGAGGAGGGCGGCGGACGACCACCCGTATCTCCGACCGCCGCCATCCTGGCGGAGGTTTCAGTCGCGGTCGACGGTGCCGACATATTGGGCGAAATTCTGGGCGAGCCGGTATCTCCGGCCGCCGCCATCCTGGCGGGGGCTTCAGTCGGGGTCGACGGTGCCGACATATTGGGCGAGATTCTGGGCGACCCGATCGACACGGACTTTGGCTTGGGGGACATCGCTGAGGGGTCCGGCGGTTCGCCGGAGGCTGGTCCGCCGGGGTCCGCCGTGCTCTTAATAGGAGATTCTATGCTGAGCAGGGCGGACTTCCGGTGTGACCCCCCTCGGCGCCTGTCCGTGTGCGCGGTCCCCGGGCTGACTCTGAGCCGCTGGCTGCGGTCAAGCGCGACCGAAGTAAGGGCGTGGGTCTGTGGGAAAGGGGAGCTGACGGACCTCCAAGTCATCTTATGGCTGGGCGGTAATGACGTTTACCCAAGGGGGGCCGCCTTCGACCCGGTCACGGTGGTGGCGACGCTGGGGCGGCTGAAGGAGACCATCATCGACACCCGTAGCCTTGGTTGCGCCGTGACCATCCTCGGCGTGACGCCGCGGCCGGCCCGCGACGGTGGCAGAGTGTGGGAGTCCACCCCGGCCTTCTGGCTCGAACGGGCGCTGTGCGAACTGTGCCGCGAGACCGACTCCACTTTCGTCGCGCTCGGCCGGCGCCTCTGCCGGCGGGAGGGGAGGAAACGGCGCTTTAAGATGGACGGCAGGTTCTTCTCGGCTGACGGGGTCCACCTCAGCGCCGCCGGCTACCGGCGACTGATGGACTACCTGCCGGGGTGGCTCAGGCGCGGCCGACGCTAGGCGGCATGTGTGAGGGCGCTCGGGACGGTGTGTATGAATGTATGATTCGAAGTTGTCGTTTTTGTTGTTGTTGTGTTTTGTTGAGGCTGTTTTTGGTGTGGTTGTCATGCGGGGGGTCACTCGTGCTCGTGGGATGACTCGTGCTCATGTGGGGGAGGGGTGTTACGGGCGGCTGTGGCCGCCCGTTGTGGCACGCCTGGCGCCGCCCGTGGCGCCTCCCCGGCTGGCCGCGCCCGGCGCCGCCCCTGCCGCGTGGCCCTGGGGCGGGGTCGGCGGCTAGCCCTGGCTGGGCGGGCGGCGGCCCGGGAGACGGGATCGGAGGGACGTGTGGAGCGGTACGCGCTTGTGCTCCCTAAACTGCAAATAGAGTGACGTTCGGATCCGGTGTGTTCAGCTCCCGCAACACTAGCAGCAGGTTACCTGTCCTGACCTGCTCTGTCCTGACCTTTGACCTGCCCTCTACCAAGTCTCGACTCCAAAGCGGTCAATGGCATCCATGTGTAGCGGCCGAGGATGATGTCTGCCACCCACCCCTGACGTTCCGACGCCCCTCTCTGGCCCCACCGGGCCGAGCCCACAGACGCACCGCGACATTGTGCTTAGTAATTGAAGTGTTTATGGCGCCGGACGCGGCGGGGTGTTTGCGACGGTTCACGGTTTGCCCCGTCCCCGTCCCCCGGCACCCTCCCCCAGGCAGGTGTCGCGGCTACATTCCATTCGCGTCTGAAAGGAGGCCGATCGAGAGGGGTGTTTCGGGGGAGGGGTGCGGCGGAAGGGGTGTCAGAATCGGCCACAGCGCGATATCGCCACGCGCGACCGCCGGGTGATTCATTGGCTCTTATTCAGCGGTCCGGCGCCAGAGCGGCGCCTACAGTGGCGGATGGAAGTCTGTTCTATCTTGGCCATCTCCGAGAGCACCTGCCGCCTGTCGCCGCCGTCCGCAGAGCCTGTCAACAGGTTAGGTGCCGGGCTAAATCAGCGATCGTACTATGAGCCCTCGGGTAGACAGTCTCGCAGAACTTGCACTCGAAGATGCTCTGGAACACCAAAGAGACATTTGAAGCAGCATGTGACTAAATTGCAGTCCACCGTCATTTGACTTTTCCCTCCTGAATAAATGTTTTATCCCACCATCGGTCCTGTTGCCCATAGGCCATATCACATCAGCCCCTGACTCTACATTGCACCCCACCCCATACGAAACGCAGCTCAAACATGCCTGCACCACCCAAATAGCACAGCAATGATTAAAACATGACCACATCAACAGCCTCGCACTCCAATTCAGTCCACCGGATAGCACGGGCTTTTCCGGTGGCGCTCGATGCGATCAGCGCTCTCTGCTGACTGCTGAGCGCTGTCCTATGTCCGATTTCCGCTGTCTGGGCGGCCGATGACCACCTGTGACCCTGTCTGTCTGACCGCCACCATCCGGCGGTGCTCAGAGCCGTGTACCTGGCACGGATATGGTCGGCGCGTGCTGTGAGCTGATGACACTGCCGGACATGAGGGACAGGTGTCTGCTGAGATCGGCTGCACCATCGGTCCGGCCCGGCCCGGTACGGTACGGCACGACGCCGGAGCGGCCGCCGACTGCATGGTAGGACCGGGCGACGTGAGGAGGAACTGTTTTTCATGATCCTTAGCTATAGCGGACTTCTGATAATGGCGTCGGGACGTTCCAAACTCATATCGCCATTTACCTAGTTCAATCTCTAAATAACAAACTGAAATTTATATTTTAAGCTACCAATTTGATCAAACCCAAAAATTCAGCCTTCCAGCAAGCATTATTTATGCTAAAACACAGAGAAATTGACATCCGAAGACTTGCCATGCCCGCTGTCGGCCAGTGCAGTCAGCTGTGACCTCCCCAAGAACAGCTGGGGTATGATGACCGATGTCGCGTGCTCAACAGATAAAACAATGCTCCGAATCAATAGCACAGCAATGAATTGCAGGATTAGTGCCGCTTCAACAAACAGAAGGAAATACACACCGTTTCTCCCAGCTGTGCGCTGTCTATTCCCAGAAGCAGCAAGCCAAGCATGACGATACTAATAGCTATTTGCAAAGATCTCGACAAATTTCTCGTCAATCCGGACAAAAAGTCGGTCTAGCCTGTCGCGGAGAAGTTCGTTACAATAAACGTCTTCATTCGGTTGTATTTATGCTACCATTAGACCATATTTATGTCACCATTCGGCGTCATTAGGACGACAGAGGGGCCGGCGAAATTACCCGGCTCGGCCGCTCTGAGCTGCCTATTGTAGGGAGAGCGGCTCGGATCGGCCCGGCCCGTCCTCAGGTAGCGGCACCTCCAGAGGGTCGCGCTGCCGGCCACCTTTGTGGGGAGTCGCGGCGGGGCACTTCCGAGGGACGGGCGGCCGCGGCGCCTTGTTAAAACACGCCAAACACCCCGTCACAGACGGCAGAGGAGGCGGAGACGAGAGGAGGGGAAAGTAGCAACAGGAGAGGAAAGCAAAGAAGGATGTGAGCCGGGAGAGGAGTGCCGACTCAGGCGTAATCCGCCGCTCAAGGGAAGTGCCCGGCGGGATTATCCGCGCGGTATGCGACAAACATATCGAGCACATCCCACGCGGGAGCGCTCTCCGGCTGCGTTTGCACCTCTGTGCAGAGTCAGTGGGCGCCGGCACGCGCTGGTCACGCCGGCTCCATACAGCTCCTTTGGTCTGTTTACTGGCCGGTCACGGAGCCTCAAATGAGAGCCGGCTCTGCAGCGTCAGCTCGGCACGCACTCGTGAATCACGTCTGGCCGTCACGGCTGTCACGGACGTCACGTCGTCACGTCTTCATCTGCCGCGGCCTGTGCGTCACGATGGCTCCGGAGCGGCCGCTTTGCCGCCCGACGCCCCGTGTGGTCCGGGGCTGTGCGACCGGAACTAAACACACCTTTCGAATGGAAATGACGACCATGAGGCCGGCAAAGGGACTGACGGTTGACGACGTTATTGATCATGGGTTAACTACGGCACCGGGCCAGTCGTGCTGTATGGGCCTCTCCTGTAGTTCTGCTCTATCGGCTGTTGTATTGAATATCTGTGCTTACATAGGCATCACTATTTGATATTCTGGAATCGTTATCGAACCTGAGCCTTCCTATAAGGTATTCGATGTTACATCATACCCTATTGGTGCTCCTTATCAGGGAACATTATCCGGTGGCTTACAGCGGATGCATCTCTGGCCAGTGACACACCTTGCCATTCATTCAGTACTGCACCCTTGTAGGGACTAAGAGGGCTAACAAGTGCCGTTGCCCGGTAAAAGCCTTCTCCGTCTCAGTCAGGTAAGTCGATGCTGTGCCACCTTTTTGATCGGCTCGGAAGCTGTTGACAACTCAGTACGGTCTATCATTGCATTAGGGTGAACTGTAATTCATTTTTGGTAAAACAACGACCGGAAACGCTTCACAGAGCTGCCGTAACAATTTCGGTCGTGATTTATGACAAGGGAAAACTGGCCACCGCCGAATCTGCAGCGCTAATCTCATGCGCCACTGAGACACGGACATTGATCATGCAACCGAGCCGTCGCCCACTTCACACGGTTACACACGCTAGGTAAGGTAATTTGACAGATTGTACCGGTTTTAATGTCATTTACTGCGCAGCGGAACGGTTGCATTCTCTGCCATTTATCTTAAACGCGACCATTAGTGTCTGATGCAAAATGGGATGAGTCTAAAAGAAATGCATAATTGTGACAATTTTAGCAGTGTATCTTCCTCAGACTAATAACCGTGAGCAATCATATACCGAGGTGTTTAGTGCACGAAACATACCCTGCAGGCATGCAACCAATCAATCCGCGGTGGAAACCCATAGAAACTATGAAGAAAGCTGATCTGAACCGGACGTTGTTTGGAAGCCCTGCGACTGGCTCTCCTGTCGGCTCAGATATCTGATCATCCTGCGTGTCCGGTGGGCCCGGGTCCACCCCACCTCGACCCTCCGGTAGTCCATAACCCATCGGGTTCCCGGTTTACCATGGGCCTGTCCCCAGTGTGAGGTGAACACCGACAAACCGAAGCACCGCAGCTAACGCCGCCAGTGTTAGACGATACCACACACGAGGGTGGCTTTGAAACCGCGATAGTATGCACCACTGCAAACACATGGCTAATGCAGTCGGGGACATAAACAACGAAATTGAAATAGGTGTTTTAAATCACTCATTTTTAACGGTTTTTGGTGGCTCAGTGGTCTAGTATTTTGCCCCTTCTTTAGCTGACCGATTTCTCAGCAGCCCTTGGGAGAGAGGCATGGCCGATGAAATTACACAGCTCCCATCGTTCAGACACATTCGTCTTCCCCTCTCATCACAGCCCCTCAGCGCAGCGGCACGTTTATTGGAAACGCCTGATGATAGCTCGCAGACACCCTGTCGGCTCGGTCCCAGCAGAGTGCTGTCTGGGGGGCGCTGCACGCCTGTTCCTCTGGGGGTAGAGAGGACCGCCCGCCGCGCCCGCCGGAGAGGAGGACCCTGCTCACCGGTCGCTGGGCGCTGCCTGAATCGGTGGCCCTGGGCAGACACCGGCTGAGGGGCGGGCCGCGACGGCAGCCGGCCCGGCGCCCGCGTCCGCGCGGCCGTTTTCACCTCGTCCCGCGCCGCCTTGAAGTATGGCTCCTTTCATCGCGACAATGACCGAAACTCCATCCATTTAATGCTCATCTGTCATGCCGCGGCCTTAGTGGACGTCCCACAATACGCGCAGAGACTTAAACGCTAAAATTGGCAGCTCCTTGCTATTGGCGGGCCCACCGTGAAATATTGTTGGTGTATTGAACGGCCGGCCAGGTGACTGGAAGGCTTTGCCCGGCGCCTTTGTCGGATCGTCCGGCACCCCTCCGTTTTTCTTCTCAGCTCGCCGACGCACTGCGCTGTGCTCCCAGTGGGCGCTCGTCCACAAAGGCTCCTGGTGAGGTCTCACTGTTTATCCCCGGAGGAATGCGTCCTTCCCGGGCCCCGAGCCCTCGACCAGTGGTGGCGCCCCGCATCAATCATTCAATCAAACGTCCGATCAAACGCGCCCGGCGCCTCGACCAGCGCCTTTCACGCCACTCGCTCGTTTATTTATCATCATAAAGTATTCGTGTGCGAGTGGTTTTTATTGCTGGCTGTAAGAAAATGGCGGCGTGGTAGGTATGCGGTGGGCCGGCCCGGCCCGGCGGCCCAGTCTCATCGCCCGGTGACAATGGAGCGCGCCGGCCCGGCCCAGACGGCCACTGTTTGGTCGCGGCGGCCGTCAACCGCCGCCGGCCCTTCTCCAATCGTATCGCTAAGCGGTTTTGTTAGCGAGAGCGAACTCCGTGCTCGGGCAAAGAGACCGATGGATTTTCTTAATGCCACCAATTCTTCAGGCTAATCTGCCAGGTGTCAATTCCAGGACGCGCGTTATTGAACCCTAATGGACAGGGCCGGCTTAATCCCCCCGTCATTGGATGTATCCCGGAATTCCAGCGAGCCATTTCCATAATACGTGCTGGCCGACCGCCTCCACGCGCGCGAGAAAACGGTCGGCCGGTCGAACCACGTCAGTCATGTGTACCGCCGGGTGAGTGGCCGCCGGCCAACAACGGGCGATAGGGACAGCGTGGCAGCGACAGAGGAGCGTGCAGTGATCGCGTGGGGCGTGGCGCCGCCACAACGACCGATAACGCCTCGGCGCGCCAGAGGTCAGCGCGCAACCCCTGCCTACACCGGCGCCTGCCATCTGTCCGGCCGATAGGTGCGGCTGTGAGGGGCGCGGGACGGTGGGGAGGCCGAAGGGGCTGCGGTGAGGGCAGGGCTCCGTCCGCCGCCCGCCGCCCCGGGCAGCTGCGCCGGCCGTCCAGCCGGTGTAAAAACAGCCGGCCGCTGGGTGAGAGTCGCGCTGTGGAGTCACACCGTTCCTCCCAGCGGGGGCAGTCATATTAGGCCCCGGATCGCCGCTGCGTGCACCATAAACGCGTCGTAACCACGCCGAGACTATCAGGCCACAAGCTTTATGGCTCCTTTGTTTATCTAAGAGCGAGTGCTTTATCGGATTTTCAACAGCTGATCATCAAGACCCGTGATTATCCCCTAAGCGTTCCGTTTTAACAACGCTGCATGCCATCCAAACTGAACACAATCAAGCAGCCTTGAGCATTGGGTCAGACCCAGGTGCTGCTTTGCGCTTTGATCGGGTGTGCGTATCTGTTTGTCGACGGACGGAAGTCTGAGCGAATAGACCCGAACAGGGCCCGTGTAGGACGGTGTGTGAGGCGGCTGTGCGGCGGCCGAATTCCCCGCGCGCCGCGTCGGCAGCTGGTGTTGACCGACGGAAGGGCTGTTGACACCGCCGACCAGATGCATTGTGGCCCGTCGCGTGTCATTGTATGTTTACCGTCTTATCGGGGTGTCGGCGGGCGGCGCTCTCCCCGCTCCTATTAGCCGGAGCGGCCCGGCAGCTGTGTACCTGCAGGGGAGCACGGGCCGCCGCCGGCGCCGCCCGCCCAAAATAGACGGCCCCGGAGCGGCGCGACGGCCGCGCTGCGCCGCGCCACTCGGCGCAGTGATTCATTTTGACTCCTGAAAGTGTGGCGCCGCAGTACGGGGCCCGGCCCGCCTGTCCTTCATTACCCCCATTCAGAGCAGTGGGATTCCGGGCGGCCCGGCCGGCCGCCAGTTGTTCGCCGCACCAGTTTCGCCGCACCTTGTTTTTCTTCTGCCAACGCGGGAAATTAGACATATGGGTTTAAATGGCCGGAAGCTGAGAGGGGTCGCCAGGGTAAATAAAGCGCGGCTCACGTCGACAAAGTAGAGCGAACACAGGATGCGGCGCATCCCCTTGACGCGCCGGCACCACTCTACAGACAATCAGAGGGGGGGGGGGGGCGGAAAACAGGATCACCTGCACTCAGACTTATTCGCCATGTGTCAACCAAAGCCACCGGACGCACGAACAGGGTCGTTTAAAGGCCTTGCGGGATCTGAAAGAACACTTCTTGCTGAGAAGTCACGATTTATAAAGATCGCCGTAAATTTCAGTTGTCGTTGACAAAACAATAGGTGATTTTAATGACTGAGAGTTCACAGATGAATGATTGATAGCATCCGATCATCACCGATGATAAAACATGATCTTTATATAGCGGACTCGATCAATGCTAGACTTTTCTCACTGCTTACCACCCATTTATTATCTGCCTGGCTACAACTATACACTTGGGAAAGTCCGACTATTGTTGAATGGTACAGCAGCTTCCATTTTGCTGCATTGTTCGTTACGAAGCGATACTAATCAAGTGCAATTGCTACTTTTATTGCAAAAAATAACCTTAGTTCAAATAGAAAATATTTAAATAGACGACATCATGACATCACCCTCTAATCCTGGAGAAATTGTTTTTTATTTTGTTAATGAACGCATGATGATGATTTGGTGTTTTAGGGCGCACCAGCAACGAGGCTATATCGCACCCACATTTGTTAATGAACGCATGCTGAGCACAGACCGCTCTATACATTTAGCGGTATTTTGTGTATTGGTACCTATGTGGTGGTTTACCAATTCAGATATATCTACATTTTACAACATTCATCATACATCAAACAGGAATTAAGTTTTAGGCTGGACAGCTGATTAATTAATCAACATTAAACATTAATTACTTCTGTAACAAAATGATAGGTATATTCGTCCTATTTATGTGCCCTGTTACCCTTTAGTTCCCACGCGCCAGTGCCAGCGGTGGTTCTCAGGTAAAGTAATCTTGGTTCTGAGTGGGCCGATGTGTCGACCGCCGGCCGCCGGGCCGCTCCAGCAGCCATCTGCAATGTCAGCGTGGCTTGACGATGTGGGTCACATCGGACCGCGCATTGTGCTGGACCAGTCGCCAACAGTTGGTCAAGTAATGACGCACGGTGACTAGCTGATGTCGGATTATGAAGACGAGTGCGACGTGTAGAAGTCTAAGACAGTTCATGAAAACTTGACTGTCTTTGACATCGCAGACGTGCAAGCCTTGGAAAGTTTTGAAAGTGTTGACATTGGCGAGCTTGGATTGAAAGCATTTGAAGATGAAGTTCAGATTTTCCGAGAGCTGACCAGGATTCTGAGTTTTGACTGGGACACCTTTCAAACTAATCAAACCCCTGCAAACGTTGTGACCGTTTGCATAGCTCCCGGACAGCACTGTCACGATTTCACCACATGTCTAACCACGTGTTAGCCAGGCACGTCGTCCACGTGCCTGGCCCGGGGCCCGGCGCACAGTGATGCAAATGGGGTTCACGAGTGGCCATAAATACCGAAAAGGCCCAAATTTCAAGTTCACCTAATCGAATAAATCGTGATATGGCCAGTCAGACAAATGTTTGGGGTGTCTGAAAAAAAAACTATTTTCATGTTTTTGTCAAAACCGGCCTCGTGTATGATTGTCAGAAGTCGTGACATTTTCTATGTCGTAAAATAACTGTCAGATACTCGCAACTTCAAACGCCGCTAGCGTGCGTTCATTTCATACAAATGGCAAAAATTATACATGGCCATGATCCCCAGAGTCTCCTGCTTCTAATGCAGGGTCACAAAAAGTCGTATCTCTTTTGGTTTGGCGTTGACATAACTATTTGCCATCATGTTGCAATCGCAGTTTTTTATTTAAAAATATTTGCTTTCGTCTCACCTACAGCAGTTTACACAGTGTGTGCCCGTTAGTGCACCATACCATAGCATTCCCTAATCATTTCTGAGTCGCACTGTGAAAGAATGAAGGCGCTAGCACAGGGCTGAACGGCGCTACTAAAGTTTTCGTTCGTTGCGGTCGGGTGCCGCGGCGGGGTGGGCGGCCCGGGCGGCCGCGCCGCGGGCGGGCGGCCACAGCCGGGGTTCGTCGGTGCATCCCTCTGCTGGTCCTAAAAGGAAGTGTCCTAGCACCTCGCGACAAAAACCAACGGATTGCTCTTGACAAGATCTCGCGAGTGAGCATATTACTTTTGACTTAAGGTCAATATTTGACCTACTTATAGCAGTTCAAAGTTAAACGTCTGTCGAAATTGCAATCCGCGGTGAAAGCAATCCGCCCTGGCCGCGACACCCGACCGCGCCGGACAAAAACTTCAATAGCGCCGGTCTGCCCTGTGCTAGCGCCTTAATTCTTTCACGGTGTGACTCAGAAATGGTTAGGGAATGCTATGGTATGGTGCACTAACGGGCACACACCGTGTTAACTGCTGTAGGTGAAACGAAAGCAAATATTTATTAGTAAAAAACTGCGATTGCAACATGATGACAAATGATTAGATCACCGCCAAACCAAAAAAGATGCGGCTTTTTGTGACCCGGCATGAGAAGCAGCAGTCCTTAGGGATCATTGCCATATATAATTTTTGCAGTTTGTGTTAAATGAACGCACGCTAGCGGCGTTTGAACTTGCAAATATCTGGCAGTCATTTTACGACATAGAAAATGTCACGACTTCTGACAATCATACACGAAGCCGGTATTGACCAAAATATGAAAACTATATGATTTCAGATTCACCAAACATTTCTTTGTTTAGCCATATAGTGATTTACTCGGTTTGGTAAACTTGACTTTTTGGTATTTATGGCCACTCGTGAACCCCATTTGCATCACTGTGCGGCGCCGCTCTCAAATTTCGGATGATTCACTGAACGTTCAGCCACAGCTCGGCTGTGCGAGCGCCGGGCGTGGTCGGCCAGCTCCGGTTCAGCCGGAAATTCCGCCCGGTAGCAGTGTGTGGGTGTGCGGGGGTGGGGGGGTGGAAGGGGGGGGCGGGGTAATAGGACGGTGGGAACCCGTGAGTCGACACAGATTGACACGTCCAGTAACCTTGGCGCCAGAAGGTCGATTGATATGGAGCAATAATCAATTGGTTTGACGAGAGGCTGATTTGGAATGCGACGTTGCTCGCCGTTTTTATATGCACGTCGTTTTATCATACCAATGTTGTTTAAAATGACATAAAATTGCCATTTTTCAATGGTACTACACGGTTATATTTTGGTCACGAATATTTGCAACATAAAATGAGTACGCATAAACATTTGATCTTATTTCTAAAAATTAAGCAATATCAACGCAAGGGAAAAGGCAGACCGTAAAAAACTCAACACCGAGCAGCATCGGCTGTGTTTCCGGACTCCAGGCAGCTGTCGCCGCCCCGGTTCACATGATTCGTTACTGCCAAAGTCACCAGCTCTGAGAAGGCCACCGGTCGACCCTGGAAGTGGGTCAGCCATGCCCGCCGCCTGTCAGTTGCTGAAGATGACCGTTGGTCTGTCTGTCGGGAAACCTGCAGGGATTGAACAGTGGTCTGCCGCCGCTAACTAATACTCAACTTAACTTTTTTACATGGTAGACAAACTGGAAGTATGTACTAAGGTGATACAAATGAGAATAGTGCGAACGTCTGTTACCGGGTGTGCCGGGTCTTCCAGAACTGATCGCTGGTCTTCGGGCACACCTCTGTGTTTGACCGCTGGTCAAAGAGACTGACCGATAGCTTGCCGGTGCCTCAGAAACTGACCACTAATGGTCTGCAGGGGGTTGGACCATCGGAAACTGTCGTGAACTTTAACCCTCGCCGGACCTATTGGTTTTCTACATACGCGCCGGCCGAGGGGGGGGGGGGGCGGGTACGACCCCCCCCTCGCCGTTTCGCCCCTGGTGGAGCTAGCGCGTCGCGGAAAAAACGAGCGTGTGCGCCGTTACGAGACGCAGAGATTGGTACCCGATTTTAAGGTCCTAGGTCAACCGGTGACCTCTGAGGTCAGGTCAAGTGCCCCAAGGTACGGTTCAGTTTTTGGTGAATAACTTCGCAAAAAACGGCCGCAGAGCGCCGATTTTGGCAGCATCGTGTTCGTCTCGCTCAGGCGCGTCGAATGGTATACTTTTTGTCCGGGTCAGGTCAACTTGGGGTGTTGACCTCAGGTCAAGGTCAGGTCAGCACCCCCAGGTCACAAAGTTGGTCGAAAGGGGTCATGTTGCATGTCATTCGATTCGGCAGGTCTTCCTGAGTCCATTGGTGGCTTTTTCGTCTCGCTAGCTCAATTTGATCAAGAGTTATTGACGAAAAACTAATATGACCTTGATGACGTCATAAATGACGTCACGCAAGGTCAACATTGCAAAAGTGACGCATCTACCCTTGCAAGGAGTGCATAACATCACGATTCTGTGTGCTTGAGATAGTTGGAGATCGTTCCCGGCGCCAGAATAGCAGTTTTCATTTTTCCCCATTGACTTATAATGGTGAGGTCACGAAAATGACCTGACCTCATATGACCTTTAGGAAAAATCCGAGATATACAAGTTGTGGGACTCATAATGGATACTAGATCCTGCAAGTTTCATTTCCCTGTGACATCTCCTCTGGCAGTGAGGGCGTTGCGAAGTTGCGACATCTGAAGACCGTGCAGAGGTTCACTTATGACGTCATAGGTCAGTGACCTGACCTGACCAAAAAATGCGGTTGGTGTCAAAAGATGCGGCTTGGATCAAAGGTCAGGTATGCCAAGTTTCAGCTCTCTATCGCCAGCGTGTTCGGAGCTATCGCGAAAAAACCCTATGGGGGGGGGGGCGGCACCCGCCCCCCCTCGGCCGGCGAGGGTTAAAACCGTGCCACAGAGGTTTGGTCAGCGATAGCCTTGCCACTTTCCCCGCTTTAATAAAAAGTAGCTAGCAGCCTGATCAAAAAGTCGTATCTGAAATGATTTAACTGGATGATGTTGCTATCAAATGGGGTAAAATTGTGCAATACGCACCACAGGAGCCCGGAACATCCACTGACCGCAATATCGACCTTATGCTAATTGCTGCAAGGAAAAATAAAGCCAATGTTCCAATAAGTTTCGTTTGATTGGCTGTGACACTGGACACATGCGGTGCCACGAAGTTGTGTTTCAAGACTTTTGAACAGCTTTCACTTATTGAAGAAATAATGAAGGGATTTTAAATATATTATAGTTAACTAAAAAGGCAAGCTGACAAACCATGAAGCTCAAAGACAAGGACGTTCTGGTTTGAGCAGGCTAGCTGCATTAGTATCCCACCATCACGTAAGTGAACATACATCTAAGTGGATTTGGTCATGAACATCTCAATTCCGGCGATGACAGGCGCCGTTAATTCCTTTATCACAGAGCCAGATTAAATTACTCACCGAAAGCACATCCTGCTGCACACTGCATGTTCTCCGGGCTGAATAACTATGTCAAATTCGTGATAACGAGAACGTTTTACACGACGTGCAGCGGTCCGCGTCTAAACAGTTCTGATAAGTCTGCGCCAAGGTCGAGTGAAGAGCGCCAGCCACCCTCGCATCTGGAGATGGTGATCCACGACAATATCTCGACTTGTCTGTAACCTTCTGACGACCAGAACATAAATCCATCCGTGCAGCTTCACTCAAAATGCTCATGATAAAACGACCTCATACAACTGCAATGTGATTTGACACCCTCACGGGTGGTTGAAATCGCTCAAGCCGTCACCCAGCACACCTATCGATCACTGGGTAATTGGATGCGACAATCGGCCACGGCGGGGCGTTTATCTCGCGTCACGGATGGCACCCGGTCGTTTCTGATCACTGATCACTGCTGGGACGATGCGCTTCGTGACACAGGTCGCCGAGATGTTCCCACGGCGACTCCCAACAGCTCGGCCGGGTCCTCCCGTCTCCCACGACGCAGAATTTCCAGTGAACTGTCGCACGGCCCCTGGGGTTAGATGACCGAGGACAAAGAAAATGGACCGATTTTTTTCGATATTTGGGTGGTTTCCAGGGGCAGTGAACCGCTTCTGAACAGTTCGATGACCATGAAAATCGGTAATTAGCTGGGTGACATTGCCGTGTGATGCTGAGAACGCCAACGTGATTCGCAAACGAGCCCAAGCCAAATAGGTAAATAACCAATTACTTTTAGATGAAATTTAAGTGCCGCGGTTACTTATGGGTGCATATTAAACAAAATCAACGTTCAATTGTTTTAGTGGTCTTTTTCTGTCCCTCCCTTCCCTCCTTTCTTCCTTCCCTCTCTCTCTCTCTCTTCCACTCTTTCTCCCCCAAGTACAGATGAGTGCTGCCATGAGATTAATTGGCACTGATCCCTATATCAGCACGTCGTTCAGCTAACGACGAACTCTACATATGTATGTATAACTAGGCTGCTCCGTGACGATGAAGCGCTTGCTGCGATCATGCAGCTTATATGTGGACATGACTCATGGTACACGGACGTGCTCAGCGCTCAATGCTCAATCAACTGCAGATCAGGTGCCCTCGCAGCAGGCAGTCCATGCGTGACTCATCCCCGGGAAGCTGCCTATGGTAGCGCTGTTTCAGACGGAGGGATCCGCCCAGCGCGGGCGAGGGTCACCGTCCGACATCAGCCTCCGGTCTGTGCCGACCCGTGCTTCTCCTTGACGGCGTCACATCAGTCCCACTCGGGGAGCGTGCGTCAACATCAGAGACGCCTAATGGGAAACAGGGCGAGCCACTCGGGGGCACGTGGCCTCGGCGACATGCGGGTGACGTTTTTGGACCATTTTAGACGGTGCGGCGCGTTTTTGCGGCCGTCCAGGGAGGCAGTCTTTCAGAGGATCGCTCGCGACGCGTCGCAGGTGCCGCGCGACAAATGCGACTGTCACTGGTGGAGGTGGCGGGAGAATGCAGAATGCGACGCTCATAGCTTTTTGTGTGTCGCCCGATATTGTGAGGCGAGGGAGTGGCGCCTTTTGGCCGGCAAAATGAGCGTTCACGTGGTGTCTCGCTATAAGTAAACGTTCACTTCACGACACATTCTTGCCGTTGTTTAGAAGGTATCCATATCCATAATCGGCCTATCGTTTGAGGATGGGGAGGGTGCGAACCCCGGATGAAGCAGACGATGCACTGTCATCCATCGAACAGTTTTCATCACATGGCACTCCACCCAAGTCCTATTAAGTACCAGGATGCTGCACTATGTTTAGCATCGCCCCCCATTTGATTCATGACGCCTCCAGAAGCATCAGGATGACGCTTTCAGCTGCCCTGCACTCGGCATTCCTAGGGGGACCTATAATACTTATGTATAATACTTTGTTTTCGATAACGTATCCATCAGTCACACAGATGAGTACATTTATCTTGGAACACCAATCAGCAATGCAACTTTGCGTAATCAAGTCAAAGCCCACATATATTTTAAGCGCAGTCATTTAGTGAAATTTTCCGCGTTTTTAAAGAAAAACAAAGACGCGCCATTTCCTGTCAAGGAGATGGTATTTGTTGATGGCTCGCGATTTGTCCGGCAGCTGTTTAGGACCCGATTGTTGGCAGCTGTTTATGACCCGAGCCGACGCCGGGGCTGCGGCAATAATGAGCGTGCTTTTTGACTGACTGTGGCTGACTGGACGCACGTGGCTGCTCCGTGCATTGGGTTTCGCTTCTCACTTACTGTTGGTTCTGTGCCAGCCTGCTGATTGCGTTAGCCCTGCTTACGAGGTTGGTCTGTTCTTTTCTCATCCGTCGTACCTACCTGTGGCCTCTGTTTCTGCTCGAATATGGCCAATAGATTTATCCCGCAGTAACCTTGCTCTCTTCTCTGGATCAGAGTCACAGTGCAACACGACAAAATCAACATGGTGGCAGCTTTCTGAATCTGCATTAGGTCTGTGTTGCACGATTTTTTTCTTACTTGTTGCAATTTCTTTCACATCTTGCTTGCAGACATTTTTTATTCGTGATGGCATCTGATTTCCGTGCCCCGAAACCACTTGATATCCATGCTAAGGGTAATTTGGGGGAGGTATTTCGTCGCTGGGAGCAATCCTACCAGATTTACTTGAAAGCATCTGGTCTTGGTTCGAAGCCCAAAGCTCAGCGACTGGCTATTCTTCTTAACCTTGCTGGGGAGGATGCTATTGAGGTGTACAATCATTTTAAGTATTTGCCAGATGAGGATGCTGATGATCCCGAGGTTGTCTTGAGAAAATTTTCAGAGTTTTGCAGTCCAAAGAGCAATGTGGTGTATGAGCGTCATCGTTTCTGGTCTGTCGACATGACCCAGTATGACGGCATTGACTTTTTTGTGTCTGAACTGCGAACCCGTGCCAAAACATGCCATTTTGGTGATGGGGAGGATGATATGATCACGGATAAGATTGTTTTCTCTCTACAGGACACAAGGGTGAAGGAAAGGTTGCTTCGAGAGGACAGTCTCACTCTGTCCAGGTGTCTTGACATCATCCGTGCTGCGGAGGAGTGTCGGGCGCAGGCCCGCTCCATGGGTATGAGCTCTAACCCAAACGCTGTTCATGGTGTTCAGCGTCACTCTACTGCCAGTCAGCCAGCTAAGAACACTGACCAGTCAAGTAAGACCCGTGCTCCATCTCACAGACCCACTGCTGCGAGTTCTCAAACTCGACACACTACTACTGTCCCTACTAGAACTTGTTTGTTCTGTGGCCGCCAGCATGAGCTGAGGAAAGAGAAATGCCCTGCTTATGGCAAATACTGTGTTGTCTGTGGTGAACAGAACCATTTTGCATGTAGCTCAAAATGTCCTAGGCGTTCTAGAGCAGGAGCACGAGTAAGATCTGTGAACACTTTTGCTGTTGATACTGTTCAACATGAGCACAACCCTGACCCTGCTCCCTCTGACACTGACGATTGTGATGCTGGATGGGTTGGTGCTGTGAGCAAAGAGGGTGAAGGAGATGTCAGTGCACTCATGAATGTGGGGAATCACAGTGTTCGTTTTCAACTGGACTCTGGTGCCACTGTGAACCTTCTCCCACAGAGGTATATTGATGCTTGCCAGCCTACCTCAAGGACTCTTAAGATGTGGGACGGCTCCACATACTCGCCTCTAGGTGAGACAAGGGTTTCAGTGCTGAACCCAAAGACTGGGTCCAGGCACGATGTTCATTTCTTTGTCTGCCAGGATGACTTTCGACCCCTTCTTGGAGTAGATGCTGTTCAGGAGCTAGGATTGATTCTGGTACAGAGGGACAATTTTGTGTCTTCTGTCAGCTCTGTAGAGATGCAGTTTTCCACTGTGTTTGATGGATCGCTGGGAAAGCTGCCAGGCTCTGTGAAACTCCACGTGCGAGACGCTGTCCCAACTGTCTTACCAGCCAGGAAACTACCCCTAGCTATGCAGGAAAAGGTCAAGGCTGAACTTGACCGTCTGTGTGCGTTGGGTGTCTTGCGTCCCGTGACTGAGCCCACTGACTGGACTAGCCAGATGGCGATTGCTACCAAAAGTGATGGGTCTCTGCGCATCTGTATTGATCCACAGTCTCTGAACAAGGTGCTGTGTCGTGAGAGATACCAGCTACCCACACTAGAGGATGTTTTACCCAAGTTTACAGGAGCTAAAGTGTTTTCAAAGCTTGATGTGTCCAATGCTTTTTGGCATCTGGAGTTGACAGAGGAGTCGAGTCTGTTGACTACCATGACCACTCCTTTCGGGCGGTTCTGCTGGACACGCCTTCCTTTCGGTCTGTGTGTGTCGAGTGAAATCTTTCAGCGCCACTTACATGATGCACTGGAAGGTCTCGCTGGTGTAGTGTGTGTTGCAGATGATATTGTCGTGACTGGCAACACCAAGGCTGATCATGATGCGAACTTACATGCCCTCCTGAAGCGGTGTGCAGAGAAGGGTATCAGCCTGAATCACAAAAAGTGTTCTTTCTACTGTCCTCAGATCTCGTTTCTGGGTCACATCATCACTGCTGATGGGGTCTCCGCTGACCCTGCGAAGGTGGCGGCGATACTCGACATGCCAGAGCCCCAGAACGTCCACGATGTCCGCCGGTTTTGCGGCATGGTACAGTACCTGGCAAAGTACCTACCCTCTCTGTCTGAAGTCGCCAAGCCTCTTCGCGATCTGACACGTAAGGACGCCCCCTGGGTGTGGGGAGCGGCACAGGCGCGTGCGTTCAAACAGATCAAACACATGGTTTCGAGCACTCCAGTTCTTGCCCATTTTCGCGCTGACCTTCCTCTCGTGTTGCAAACGGACGCTTCTCAGAACGCTCTGGGAGCTGCTCTGTTACAGAATGGAAAGCCTATTGCCTATGCATCTAGGTCACTGACTGAGTGTGAAAAGCGTTATGCACAGATAGAGAAAGAGTGTTTATCTGTACTATTCGGTCTACAACGCTTCGACCAGTATACGTACGGGCGAGACGTGACAGTAGAAAATGACCACAAACCCCTACAGACCATTCTTGGGAAACCACTGAGCTGCGCCCCGAAACGGCTGCAGGCGATGATGATGGTTTTACACCGCTACTCCATTCATGTCGTTTACAAACCTGGTTCTGCTATGATACTTGCAGACACTCTCTCGAGGGCGCCCGCCCCGTCCTCTCAGTTGCCTCGCTCGTCTGATCCCGCGTCTGCTCGCTCGTCTGACAATGCGTTTTCCCAAAGTCGTCAGTTTGCTGACAACTCGTCCGCTGACGCAACATTTTCTAAAAGTCGTCAGTTTGCTGACAACTCGTCCGCTGACGCAACGTTTTCTTGCGCATTTGCTCAGTCGATTGACAGCAGTTCTCGCTATTTCGAGTGTGTGAACGCCCTGAAACACATGCCGATCTCAGACATGCGCCTTCAGGAGATTCGTGATGCCATTTCTGCTGACCCCACTCTTTGTGATTTGTTACATGTGATTAGGCAGGGATGGCCTGACAAACACGATTTGCCCACACATCTATTCCCCTTCTACGATGTGCGCGATACACTTTCTGTTGCCGACGGCGTTATTTTGAAGGGGGAGAGGATATTGATACCCCAGAGTATGCGCAGTATGCTACTGAGACGTTTACATGCGTCCCACCTCGGTGCAGACAGTATGCTCCGACGGGCCAGAGAGGTCGTTTTCTGGCCGGGATTGACGAGAGATGTGAGACAGATGGCTTTGTCATGTGATGTGTGTGCCGCATTCCAACCACGACAACAGAAGGAGCCACTCGTGGAACACGAACGAGGGAACAGTCCATGGGTGAAGGTGGGAGTTGACTTATTCGAGTGTGACAGCAGGACTTACTTGGTGACTGTCGACTATTACAGCGGATGGTTCGAGTTTGATTATTTGTCGTCCTCTGTCTCCCTGTCAGTGATTAACAAGCTCAAGGCTCATTTTGCGAGGTACGGCATTCCACAGATGATTATGTCTGACAATGGTCGTCAGTTTGTGTCGTCCGAATTTGAGACTTTCTGTAGGGAATGGGGCATTGAGCACCGCACATCCTCACCATACCACAGCAGGTCGAACGGGATGGCCGAATCTGCTGTGAAGGCCGCCAAGCGATTGGTTATGAAAACCAACCGTGACAGCAGCGATGTGTACGGCGCTTTGCTTGAGCTCCGTAATACGCCTCGCCAGGGTTCGGGGATGAGCCCTGCTCAAATGATGTTCGGCAGGCGTACTCGTTCGAATGTGCCATGTGCTGACCTCTGTATGCCCCCAGCATCATCGCTGTCTCGATGGCCTAATCAGAGGTCTCGACAGGTCGTCCGGCACCACGACCGGCGAGCACGGGAGCTGCCTGTGCTCCATCAGGGCCAGCGGGTCCGGATGGCTCCGTCACCAGCCACCGGGCCAACCTGGACGGAGGCCGTCGTCACGGCCACTCACGGCCGCTCCTACACAGTCGACAGGGACGGAGCCAAGCTAAGAAGAAACCGGGTCGACCTCCGCCCTGCCGCGGACTCCCGCGACCCGCGCGTGTGCCTGCCCGCGACGGACCGCGCGTGTGACTCTGGACCGTTGCGGAACGGACCTGGTGGTGACGCGAGGCAGGCGCCACCTACTCCGGCGCCGCCGGAGCAGCCTGTCGGTGAGGCGCGCAGTGAAGTGACTCTACCGCGGCGATCGCGGAGAATCGCAGAGCGGAACGCTAATGTCGACAAGGAAGGGTGTTGATGGCTCGCGATTTGTCCGGCAGCTGTTTAGGACCCGATTGTTGGCAGCTGTTTATGACCCGAGCCGACGCCGGGGCTGCGGCAATAATGAGCGTGCTTTTTGACTGACTGTGGCTGACTGGACGCACGTGGCTGCTCCGTGCATTGGGTTTCGCTTCTCACTTACTGTTGGTTCTGTGCCAGCCTGCTGATTGCGTTAGCCCTGCTTACGAGGTTGGTCTGTTCTTTTCTCATCCGTCGTACCTACCTGTGGCCTCTGTTTCTGCTCGAATATGGCCAATAGATTTATCCCGCAGTAACCTTGCTCTCTTCTCTGGATCAGAGTCACAGTGCAACACGACAAAATCAACAGTATTCAAAAGTGCTCTCTGTAGTGCAATACTGTATGGCTGTGAAAGCTGGCTTTGCAACGATTTTAAGCATGCCTCGACGGCGGTATTGTCCGCGGAAAAACAGCTATTGTCAGTCAGGAATCAGACAAGCAGTGACCTTGTTCACGCAGAGTTGGGATACCCAGACTTAAAGACAGTGATTAAAGAGAACCAAATTAAATTTCTAGGAAAGCTGACATCACGAGATGATTTCGAGGGCAGTCCCGCCCAGTTAGCCATGCATTTATCAGTGCAGTCGGGCTCACAAGCTGGCCGTTATGTCAACTCCCTACAAACGGAAGAAATCGGGTCACTTAGAGAAAGAAACATGGAAACCTTACGCTGTAAAATTTTAGAATCAACATCGACGCGAATGACAACATACCGTGAGTTTAATCAGAATGTCGCGCGACACCGTATGTATGAGGCAAATGTACCTGAAAACGAGCGCATCGCTTTTACAAGAATCCGTTTAGGTTCACACAGGTTAAAAATAGAAACGGGGAGGTGGTCGCGCATATCAGAGACAGAAAGGCTGTGCACGTGCGGGTCAGTGCAAACAGAGAAACATGTACTTTTAGACTGCCCAGAATCAAATTCACTTCGAGAACATTTCCCCAGATTAAATTTTTCCGGTCTAACTGTCCTTATGGATGCACACCCTTTAGATCTCGCAAGGCTATGTAAGAACATTCTTGAAAAGTATGATTCATAATATGTATTTAGATTGTGCTTCGCCATGTCCGCGGTGCTCATATTGTATTTTGTTATTTTAATGGACACGTTTTCACTCGAGTTTTATCCTTTTTATGTATATTTTTAGTGTATTGCATTATGTATAGAATTTTGTATTTTATGTACCTATTGTGTGTATTTTATCAAGAGTGCAGTGTCAATAAACTATCTATCTATCTATCTATCTAGGCCTGAATGCTCACATGTGAACGTCTGCATTGCGAAAAAAATGAAAACCATTTTAACGTTAAAAATCGCTCTTTTATATATCTATTCCCAAAAAGCAAAATGGTCTGTTTGTCGTCAGCAGTTTGCCGGGTGCCTTTTTGTGGGACCTCGCGCCGGCTCAGCTCGGGTCATGCGCCCAAGGCCGGGGCATCAGGGACCATGTGTGGTGCGGCCGCTCCAACTAGGTACGAGGGCCACCCGAGACACGCCGGAAGGTGGCCCGTGTCTTATGCCGAAATTAACGGTCACAATGACACGGCGACGCCGACCGGAGTCCCAATCAGGCGCACTACATTGGTGAATAATGACAGGATCGCCTCGTAATGACGGGGCCGTCTTCCTGCGAGGAGACGGCCCGCCAGCCGGCACGTGGACTGTGGCGTCACCCCCGCCCCCGCCCTAGAGTCTACGGAGGGGGGGGGGGAGGTGGCAGCTGTCGAAGTTAATGACACCGTGAATACCATCCGTCATGCGTACGGAGGTCAGAGCGGACACGCGTCCCGACTGCCGGCGGAAGATTTGCTAGTTCAAGGAGCATTAGCCGCGCCTAACGATGCGTTTTAGGGGCGCTGAAGGGCTGCTGAAGGGAGCTTGGAGAGAGGCGCCGAACTCATGAAGAGGCGAAGAGAACGAAGAGCCCCAACACCTTGCGACAAAGTCCCGTGTTGTGACTTGAGCTCAATTGATTGTAGACTATATAATTTTTTGCTTCGTTTAGATATGTGAATAATTTATCCGGAGTTTCAATAGCATCGCATCAGTAATGACACGCAGCTGCGGGTCAATCGAATTCCGATGGGCATAAATGCAAGAGAGAAAAAAGATAAAAAAGGAAACAAAGAGGGACAGAAAATTAAAAAGTGTGAGAAAGTGCTGGCTATCGTCGCGGTCGGTGATAAGTGTACCCTGGACAGAATTATTGAATTTTGGGATACTAGATGATACTTAGAACAATTTAATCGAAATTTTTGCTTAACCTCCAGGTGGTGGGGGACATTTTTTTGCCTCCCCATTTAGTTTTTTTGTATATATGTTACAGGGAGTATGCGATTTCAGTTAGTTTGCAACGACCCTAGGGTGGTTGTAACCTCCCTGAACGATCAGTTTGTTTGCAACGACCCTAGGGACGTTACAAAATAACTGCTCGTTCCGGGACGTTGTAACGAAACTAGGGTCGTTGCAACCTCCCTAGTTAGTATGCAACGAACCTAGGGTTGTTACAAAATAACTAGGGAGTTTAAGAATTCATCGAGTCTCGTTTCACAGGAGGGCCGTCAACAATCTTGACCAATGAAAATCTTGTTCAATCTAATCTAGTTCAGTCTAAAAGAAAAAGAGAACAAAATTTAAACATTCAGCTTAGGAGTATTTCACGACGGTCATCTAGTGCACATTTTGTGCAGATTAGGTGCACAATTGGTGCAGTTTTGTGCAAATTAGATGGACATTCGCCAGGAAGCCCTTCGTAAAAACGGCCATTATCCGCTCGTTTCCAGTCTTTTTGTGATTATAAACGTTCAAACATGTGAAATGATGGTGGTCCCATGCATTATGGTGGGTGTCAAGGTCACGTGAAGGTCAGGTCAATGTCATTGACCTTTGATGACCTTAGTTCACTTTTTCTGGGTTCGTATATTTTTAGGCTAGTTTTTGGAGCTGATTTCGAATTTAGCACCCATTTGAACATTAAAGAAGTAATTTTGGCGCCTTCGTACCATGTCACGAAGCTGCCAGTGATGGTTGACACCTACTATGGACAGCTAGCAAGACGCCTACTGGTCGACCTGACCTGACCTGACCCGACCTGGCCTAAAAACATCAAGACATCATCGGTGATCAAAGCTAATATGAAATTCGTGATTAGCGCCCCGAAAAAAAAACTCGTAACAACCTAACTCTCCAAAGTTTTAACAGGTCCCGATTTTCCCGACTTTTGAGTCACTGACCTGACCTGGAAGGTCAACCCATAACCTATCCCCGCCCTGTGCGTTTGCGGCTAACAAAACACCAATAAGGGCGAGAGTTAACACCGCAGGACCTGGTTTTCTACATACGCGCCGGCCGGGGGGAGGGTTGGTACGACCCTCTCGTCGTTTTTCACCCCTGATGGAGTTAGAGCGTCGCGGAAAAAACGAGCGTGTGTGCCGTTAGGAGACACAGCAACTAGTACCCGAGTTTAAGGTCTCAGGTCAACCAGTGACCGTCAGGTCAAGTGACCCAAGACACGGGTTCGGTTTTTTTATTAATAACTTCTTAAAAAACAGTCGCTGAGCGCGATTTTAGCATCAACGTGCTCGCCTTGCTTACGCACATCGAATGGTATACTTTTTGTTCGTGTGAGGTCAACTTGAGGTGTTGACCTCGGGTCAAGGTCAGGTCAAAGACCCCTAGGTCTCGAAATTGGTCAAAGGAGGTCATGTTGCATATTATTCGATTCGGCAGGTCTTCCTGTGTCCATCGGTGGCTTAACCGTCTCGCTAGCTCAGTTTGATCGGGAGTTATTGACGAAAAGCTCGTATGACCCTAGTGACGTCATAAATGACGTCATGCAACGTCAACAATGCAAAATTGAAGCATCTAACCTTACAAGGAGTGCAGTAAATCACGATCCGTGTGCTTGAGATAGTTTGAGATCGTTCCCGGCGCCAGAATAGCAGTTTTCATTTTTCTCAATGGACTTTTAGTGGTGAGGTCACGTGACCGACCTGACCTCATGTGATCTTTAGGAAAAATCCTAGAGGTACAATGTGAGACTTCTAGAAGATGCACGTACTGTAAGCTTCATCACCCTGTAAAAACTCCTCTGGGACTGAGGGCGTTGCGAAGTTGCGGCATCTGAGGACCGTCCACTTATGACGTCATAGGTCAGTAACCTGACCTGACCTGAAAATCTGGTTGATATCACGAGATCTGGCTTGAATCAAAGGTCAGGTATGCGTAGTTTCAGCTCTCTGTTGCTGGCGTGTTCGGAGCTATCGCGAAAAAAAAACTTGGAGGGGGGGGGGGCGAGGATAAAGCCAGGCTGGGTTGGGTAAGTTTGGGTCAAGTAGAAGCGTCCCACCCGCACAACCTGTTTATATTAGCAGGTGTACCTAAACCACCAGCGACAGCTTCGTAGCAAGTTGCATTGGCGTTACAACTATACCTACGTACTTCTCAAATGTCTCAACGAATGCTGGATTCAAAATAAGCTAAAAAAAAATCCCTTAAAATCGTAAAAATTGAAACAGTCACCCGAAGTCACCAAACTTCAATGACCTTGACCTGGCCGACAACTGACAATTCAACTTGAAACCCATCATGATGCATGGGACAACCATCAGTTCACATGTTGGCACGTTTATATGTAATCACAATAGAAGTCCGGAAACGCAATTATATGTGCGCTAACATATATGGCAAATAATTTCGGTCTGCCATGGTCTCAGAAATCAGATCAAAGATCAAATGCCATTGGTTTCAGGATCATGAACTGTATAGGGAATGTGTAACCAGTAACGTAGATAAGTTTGAGGACACTCAAAGTTTCGTCACGATCGGCCGCTTTTAGCGCGAGATAATTGCGAAATAAAACGAGGGGTTTTATCCGACCCGCACCCCTAAAAGTGTGAGGGATAACCCGCAAACGGATAGCGACGGATAATAGGATATCCATCACACATAGGGGAGAGTGGGGTGGGTTGTATCAGTTTTTACTCCGAGACCCATAACCTCGTAACTATCCGTGATAAACTCATTATTTCCATACTATCTCCCTCCTTGATTCTTCTGCTTTTTTGTGCAAAGCAACTTTTCCGCTACCTCTACTAGTTTTTCTTCTACGGTCTGCCGAACAGAACAATGTTTTTGATACAACTTGCCCCATGGCTTGGGTGAGTTGTATCACATGGTGGGGTAATTTGTATCACTATTTCACGTTTCAGGGAGTGTGCTTGCTACTGGTTTTGAACAGAACAACAACATGAAATGGGGTTAATACAATGTATATGCTCAAAGGTTTCACTTTTATTAGACCAAACTTAGGTCAATCCGAACGAAACATCGAAAGGAACGAAACATCAACAGACTAGACGCAAAAGTGACCCGTTAAGAGCAAAGCAGCCAACACATTGTGACGAAATGGAACGAGTATTGACTAGCTACCTGCAAACGCGAGCCAGGGCTTAGCTTTCGCGATCAAAAGCAACATACCCATACATACATACATACATACATGTTACAACATACCCCACCCGGCTCTGATACAACATGTACCTCGCCGCCATCTTGGAAAAAAACATCCTCGTGCTCAAAAACAGCGGACAGCTGGAGAAATCCATTTTCACTCACGCAGCCTTAGAACCTACCCTCACCACCGCTACGGAGATCTTTCAAATTCGTGCACATCTAAATGCCCAAAACACACATTTTCCTGCAACTTATTTTTTTAGAATGACATTAAAAAAACATAAAATCGGCTCTCACCTCGAGACGCGTCCACCCAGCCACACAACAGAACAGGGAAAGATGGCGCCCGGAAAACCTCGTCGGCTGGTCGTGTCACGAGCGCTATCTATTGGATAAGTTTGGCACAATTCGCCCTGATACAACTTGGACATGATACAACTCACCCCGCTCTCCCCTACCCATGGGTGGAGAATGTGGTATGGCAGGTATGGCATGCGCCACACCAACTTAAAAGATGGTATGGTAATGCCATACCAACTTTTCAGGTTAAAACTATGAAATTTAAGGATTTCAGATTCATAAAAATATAAAATATGAAATAAAAATGTTCGTTTCATGAACAAACATAAAAAGTTTCGTATGGGTGCCGCGCATTTTAGTGTCACTATTAGCTTTCGTATGTGTATTTTATCTTTGTATGTGCTTTGCCTTTGTCCCAAAAAGCCATTTACCATGGATGGACATAAGAATACCTAAATGATGATGATGATGATGAACAATGAGTTTCAGGAGAGAAGACAAGTAATCCACTGGATATTAATATGTTTATAAAATGTTATGGCAACTGCATTATAGCTGCGGTCATGACGTTTCTGCTATATAGCATTGTTCCAAGCAACTGGCGCCAGTCGCCACACCAACTTTGAAAACGATTCTCCACCCATCACTTACCCCAGTAACTATATTTTCTACATGTAAGCATATGCTGGCGATATAATGCAGCCAAAATTATCACAGTTACGTGCTTTGTCCCGGGCACCACATATACTCCTTGGCCGAATGTTCAAATTTTGTTCTCCTTTTCTTTTAAACTGAACTATGTAGATTGAACAAGATTTTCATTGGTCAAGATTGTTGACGGCCCTCCTGTGAAACAAGACTCGATGAATTCTTAAACTCCCTAGTTATTTTGTAACAACCCTAGGTTCGTTGCATACTAACTAGGGAGGTTGCAACGACCCTAGTTTCGTTACAACGTCCCGGAACGAGCAGTTATTTTGTAACGTCCCTAGGGTCGTTGCAAACAAACTGATCGTTCAGGGAGGTTACAACCACCCTAGGGTCGTTGCAAACTAACTGAAATCGCATACTCCCTGTAACATATATATATCTCCAGAAACGCTGTGCCGATCGTACCAAACTTTCAGTACCCTCCCGTGAAAAGCTTTTGCACATTGCGACCAAATTTTATTTTTCCAAAGGCTATTATGGGTTCGCCGCTAATGACGTCGGAGTGACGTCATTTCTGCCATTTTCGACACAAAAAAGTTTCGCGGGAAGAGCTGTCAGGCTCTTCCCGCGAAACAGCTTTAGAGATACAGAAAAAATATTTTAGACATAAAAGGTGTAAAAATTAACAGGGCTACAAAATTGTCGTCCCGGATTTTTGAAATTTTTGAATTTTGACCCCAAAAATAAAAAAAACATTTTTTTTTTCAAATATAATAGCCAAAAAATCCAAAACGTTTTTTGAATTTCGAAAAAAACAACGGGATATATGTGATAGTCCCTGCCGCCTTCTATACACATACCAAATTTGAGATCGATACCTCTTTTTTTGGCCAAGTTATAGCAAAAAAACTCAAAATTGATGGCGTAAAATTTTCGAACTCAATTTTTGGCAACTCGTAGGGCAAAACAAAGACCACCATTAGATTCCTCGTGACGAGCTGCGTCGAATCAATACCCATTTCATGCAAAACAATCAACTTTGAAATTTGAACTTTTTTGACCTGACCTTGCTCCAGAAAGTGGCCTAAACCGTACCTGATGGTCTTATAACCAACACCATTGAGTTGGAAATGAAAAATTGGCCATAAAACATGCATCGCACAACCTTAATACCTAAAGTTGGGTTCATGTGCTGACCCTTGGTGACCTGACCTGTGACCTGACCTGGTATTATCAGTGACCTCTGATAGCAACATATGTACTGGGCAACTGACGCTCTATCGCTGATTTTCGACAAAATGCGCTTTGCTCGGTGTTATAGCGCATTCCCTTGAAGACCCGTGAACGGTGAAACATTTCATCTTTGACCTGACCTGTGGGCTGTGACGCCATATCGGTGACTCCGAGGTCAATGAAATTTGGTTTCCTTCAACAAATTTGACAGGGATATCGAACGCCGTTTGAATTTTCCGGATCCGTTCAGTAGTTTTGGAGATGGGGGGGGGGGGGCAAAAATGCCCCCTTCCTCCCACCGCGCGGAAGGTGGCCGGGAGGCCCACACCCTGCCGGGTTAATAGGCAAAAAGCGATGTTTGTTAAAGTGTCACACTTAGTGGTTTGATTGGCACACTGTATGTATGCATACCCTAGCTAGCTACTTATTTGTTTGCCTTTATTAGTGCTGTAATTGTCTTCATTTCTTATGATAATTGCTCCCGGGAATAACCCAAAGTGACTGGTGAATTATCAAAGAGTGTGGGGAGGAGAAACGATATCTGTTGTTTGCGTGTGAGCAGCTTAGTGTCAATGATAAATGATTCGCTCGGCAGAACTCGGTTTCTACACCAACGCCACAACGCTGAGGGCGCGAGGAGGGACTAACTAAGGTCACTCGCCGACAACTAGGGCGTGAGGAATGGGCTTTACGAACATCGGTCCTCGTCACCAACATCCAACAGCGGCATTCGTGAAAAGGTAAGTGTCTTTTAGAAATTAATAGTAGTATAAACATGGAAATGACATTACAACACAGATAAGGACCCATTTGGGATTGTGTGTACGCTTGTGTTTGTGTATGTAAGTGCTCATTCACAGAACTTTGTCAGGAGATTGTTGCCAAATCATATGTATACACAATTGATGCATTAGATCGTATTCTTAAAATAAAATGTTAGCTTATCTGTGCAAGGTGACGGCTAATAAGGTTTCAGCTAATAATCTGTGACCGTATTCACAATCATGGGTTAAGGGCAGGGGTAGGAGTAACGGGTAGGTAATCGTTTTTTTTCCGTATTCACAATCGAAGTTTACCCCTGATGGTCGCCCGACGCCACGCAGACGGCACCACGCCGGCTAGTCGCCGTCTGCGTGGCGCCGGGCGACCATCAGTGGTAAACTTCGATTGCGCATACGGCGACAAAATAACCCGTTACCTGTTACTCCTACCACCTACCCTTATCCCGTGATTGTGAATACGGCCACTGAAGATTGTGGTAAAAATCTCTAAAAAAGAAAATCATCTCCAAAACATGCTACCATATTCTTATTGGCAAATAGCAGCATCAACGTCCCATGTCGAGAACAAAATGCTCTGTCTGTACCAAAACTGAAGGCATCACTGCGAATTCGTGTACTTATTCACACGCTAAACAAATTAGTCTAAATTGCTGTTAGCACTGTTTTGAGAGACATGCTTAACCATATAATTAAGTAAAGTAACCGTACTCTCATAGTTAATATCCAAAATCGTAAGAAAAAGACCTGTAATTCCGAGGAGCTTTCGGCTTATACGACTTCTTCAACTCGCTCAGAGCGAGCTAAACAATTTAGATTGATTACATAAGTTTTTCTTCATTTTTATTTAATTAGCAAAACCTCCTTCGTTATTATTCCTTTAATATAAGTGCACTAAGACACAATGTGCTCGACACATGTGACCCTGTCAGCCAATTGCATTGCTTGTTGTGATGTAGGTAGTCACATCGACAGTTACGAAGATAGGAAAACAAATAATCATAGTGTCATGCTAAAATGATAACGCAGCCAAAATAAGCGTAAATTCAGCTCCAACAAGATCAATCCGCCCACTAGTTCACGAGCATATTCTATCTCACTCACGTTTAATTTAAAGAACAACTGTAATGCCAATCCATGATACTAGAAAGTTAGAAACACTGGACAAGTTTATCTGTTCATGTTGGCTGTGATCGTTTCCGTGAGTTGTTCACGAACAGAGATAAAGTGACCAAACGTGCAACGGTACACATCGTATGACTCGGTCCTGCACATGCGAAGACCTTTCGGAGATTTGGTGGCGTTGGAAATCCCGGGTTTATAATAATGAAATCACGGGTAGGTCACGTGCCTCCAAGCCAAAGTATAGGCTTTTAACCCTATTCCTGGCGGGCTCCGCCGGGACAAGAAACTGGCGGGGGGGGGGGGGCCGATTCGGCCCCCCCCTGAGATCTCGAGAACGAAGCAAGATAGCGACAAGCGGTAAACGGCATCGGATACGCACGGCCAAGATCTACAATTTTTAATAAGGTCATTTTCAGGTCAGGTCAAAGATGACGTCACAGGGGTCGAAAAAGTCAAAATGGCGGCACTAGATATGGAGAGAGTTTTTCTCGAATAACTTTCGAATTAGTCAAGATAGGAACAAACTAAGGGCATCATCGTGATCCTCTCGTCAATCCGCATCGAATGATATATGTTGACCTCGAAAGGTCAAGGTCAAAGGTTGACCTCAGGTCACGTGACCTCGAGGTCATCATGTATATCATTCGATGCGTCTTGACGAGCTGAACACAATGAGACCATCCACGCGTCTGTATCTTGTTCCTGTACGGAGTTATTGGCCAAAAACCTTTGGTGACCTTTGATGACGTCACATGACCTCACAGCTGCCCAACAGCAAAACAGACCTCAAGGTAGTGAAGGTTGATCGTATATGAAGTCATGTATGGTATATGGGGCCATTCCGACCCGTTTTAGTGGTAAAAACAGGGAGTTGATTTTTCCCCCATTGACTTATAATGGGGAGGTCGCGAAATTGACCTGACCTTAGGTCACCGATATCAAAATTCCGAGATATACAAATTGCACATACTGGTACCCTAACTAAACCCTGAAGAGAAGAAATTGATCGGTCAAAAACTCTAGCTCTGGCGTGATTGCAAACTTTTCTGAGGTAGCGTCACCAAACCGCCTCTGGTGACCTGACCTGAGGTCATATCAACTCAAAATTTTCAGACATGTTGCGTAGAAGCCTTTTAGGAAAAGTCAGAAAATTTGAGCTTCCTAGCTCAACGCGTTTGGGAGATATAACCAAAAAACCTCAGGGGGGGGCTCCTGAGGCCCCCCCCGCCAGGAATAGGGTTAATTACTGAATGAATGTTCGATGAATCGAATGAGGTTGTCTTTCGCCACCTCAATTCCTTTAGATGTCTCTGTATTATATTGTGAACTAAGAGCGTGCATTTGATAATACCGAATGCGTATCACCTATCATGCCATGATCCTTACCTGCAGGTTGGTCACCGAGGTCCAGGGAAGGAGAGTAGCTGTTAGGAAACATTTGGGAACTGGTCTGTGAAAGTAACCACTCTAGAGCGGTCGGAACACAGGCGGTAATGTCTGGAACACGAGCGGCACCGCGCCATACAGCTTGTAACTCCCATAGAAGCGGCTTTCACATTCGTGGAGTCCGTTCGTAACCAGGCCGACAATTATACCTCCCATAAGATTCATCATCACCAGAATGGTGATGATGGGCACGAAAAGCGCATCGAGCTGGCACGGTAGCTTCACGTAAACGCGCTTGTTTGTAGTTTGCTCTCCCTGGTGGTTTTACTTTCCTTTGGCCCTGCCGTCACCGCGTCGGGAGTCTCCCAGCTTTGTCCCCCTTTCCCCGGACCAGACTAAGCGTTCCAGGTTTTCGCGGCCCCTGTTGTCGCAAACTGTGCCGGTAAGCCCGCCGTGGCGAAGTGGCGAATCATGCACGCGACAACTTAAGAAGCTTACAAAAACGTACTCATGTGTTTGTAGTAGAGCCTATGGATATCAGTTGGACGATCAGTCATGAAAATTTGGAGAAAACCATACAACTATTGTTGTACTCCATCTCCGGTTCAGTAACGCAGCCAGTGGTAAACGACATTAAGTGTAAAAGTTATTTTATCTGACTATTGTTCTAAGGAATGACTTTTGTCAGGCCAACCGCATGGCGGAAATTTTGTGTCAAAACACCATTGACATTGTATACTAGACGCATTTATATTAACATGACTCCTGAACGTCCACAGTCCCAGGGAAACCGGCTTCCGGTCCCCCTAGGAGAGAGGGCCGGCGTGGCGGCCGTCCGGCCGTGTTTAAAGGCCCGCGGACGGTGGCACGCCGGCCAATTTGACCAGTAATTGGTGGCGGTGGGAGGCTTTGTCGGAGAACCGGTGGCTCCATGTGTTTTACGCCCGGTTCTCACGGGTCGTCCATGGTCCAGTGCTCTTGGGTGCCGCTAGCAGTCCACTGGGAAGCCATGCTGAAGCACACGGGCACTCATTGCGTCAAGGCGAGCAGTGGCCGCCTTCGTCAAGGGCTGTTTGCGATTAGCTATGGGAATATCTTACTTAATCACGGCATGAAACAGCCACGGGATTCAACGCATTTTAGATCACTGCGATGGCACAAAATCAATATTATAAGTTTGCTTAGAAAAAGTTTTTTTTTCAAACACAAGAGCCAAAAACAAATGCAAAATGCCAAATGCAAAACAGATGCATGAAATGCAAATATTGAACAGCGGAGCACTTGTGATATTATGCGCACCCTTGAAGTCCCAGCAGGCGGCAGGCTTTCATAGCATTGTTTAGGCCCATCCTCAGATGGACTGTGGCAGTTGAGATCAACATCATACTGTCTGGAGCTGCAACTAGGTCCCGCTATACGGTTATACCGGGCTCGGGTTTCTCTGGTATGCTCATTCCCATGCTCTTTACCGGTGCTGGCAGCCGCTGAGCGTCGTGATTGTATCACAAACACTAACACATAACGAGACGCTAACGGCCAAAGAACCGCCGATTATTACGGCTGTTGGCACCCTGTGAACCGCACAGTGACGCTGTTTTTCATCCCGTCTCAGACTCCTTACTGACCGATGAATGCTCGCGCCAGAGAGATTAGCTTACTGACCTCTAAGCTGGACAGGCTCAGTGCTTTCCTTTCTCGCGGTGTGCTTGGGCATACCGTTTGACAACTGACGAGGCACCGATCAGCCCCTGGTGACACGGGGAGCAGGTCCGTCACTTACCGACCCAGCAGTCGGCAAAAAGTGCGCCACATTCCGACCTAACTGCTGCCGTCCGGTGTGTGTGTCTGTCTGTGTGTGTACCCACGGCCGGTGGCGGCTCGCCGCTCCGTAATTTGTCCCCAAATGATACGCCGGCCCGGCAGTCATGAGGGGTTCATCGAAACGTCTAACCCTTCCGACGCTAACCGTAAGAATTGGCGGAGGTTTGTCGGAGGTGGGATGTGTCAAAGCGTCTAAGAATCACCCCTCCTACATCCTGACCGGGCCGCACCTTCTAGCTCCTGACAACAAACATCTTGTCATCGCACAAGCGCTACCAAAGTCAGCGATGCTGTCACTGGCACGTCGCTCTCATGTCGCGGTTGAAGGATCCTTGTCTTTGTTTGAAAAGGATGCCACTCCTCCAATCTCCAGTCCACAGCACGTGACACGTATGAAGCCCACATGGACAGACTTTTCAGTAACTTACCGCGAAAGACGTCACCGACTCGCAAAACTACGTCAACGGTCGTGCCAGCTGCTTTGCTAACTACTTGATATGGAAGCCACAACTCACATTATCTGTCAACTGCTTGCTAAACACGTTTCAAACATGTTTCAATTACAGGCTACATCAGATTAACACAAAAATTTTATTGTTAACATAAGCAGTGTTGAAAATAAACTCATATTTTAGAAGAAAAAGGTGAAAAAATCTGAAAGCAAGTAACCAGATAGCAGAATATCGGACTTCTAGCGCCCGATGTTTCCGTCAAATCCCCGATAAGCTCTGCTACGGAGATGGCGACAGAACAAACCACACCACTGACGTCACGAGGTCAGACCAGTGACGTCACGCTTACCGTTCCACGTGCGCCGGATTCCCGATCATAAGTTAGCCTGGGGTGGCAATGATTCTGATCATTGAAGGTCAATGAACAGTCAGCCGTCCTGTCTGGAAAGACTGTGTCGGCACTCGGCACGGCTACTTAGTACTGGTGCAGTGGGCGGAGTGGGGGGGGGGGGACTGGGCGTGATCGTGACACCTGGAATATGCGCTGGAATGGCCGGATCGTCCATGGAGAGAATAGAGCTCTATGTAGATATAGAGGAAGATCATGTTAAAGAGGAAAGAAAGTTCAACTCGATTATAAACCGGCCTTCCTAACTATTTACAAAAGCACACAATACCTTGCCTTTAGCACGTATTATAGACATATGGACACTGCGTATTTTTGTTTTGTGTTTTACCAGCACCCATTCAAATGCTGCAATATAATGGGTCCAGGTTCTACGCTATGCTATAGAACCTGACCCCATGAACACAATGTCCGTGAAGTTAGCGTCAGCAACAGCAACGAATACAGCGTCGGATTCAGAATCGCTTAAAAAACTCATATTAGGGCAATTGGGGGACGGGGAGCAAGAATATGACCTTTATTTGGCCCTAGCTCTTACCCCTTACCCCTTAATCGGCCCTTAAAGGAAGGGGCGCGTCAAAAGTGCCTCAAGGGTTCGTCTGATCGCCAAAATAAGGGTCGCAATCGATTCCTCGGGTCAATATCTAGCCGCAGCCTTGGGTTCCAGATGTGTGCAACTTACCCCTTACCCCTTAATCGGCCCTTAAAGGAAGGGGCGCGTCAAAAGTGCCTCAAGGGTTCGTCTGATCGCCAAAATAAGGGTCGCAATCGATTCCTCGGGTCAATATCTAGCCGCAGCCTCGGGTTCCAGATGTGTGCAACTTACCCCTTACCCCTTAATCGGCCCTTAAAGGAAGGGGCGCGTCAAAAGTGCCTCAAGGGTTCCTCTGATCGCCAAAATAAGGGTCGCAATCGATTCCTCGGGTCATTATCTAGCCGCAGCCTCGGGTTCCAGATGTGTGCAACTTACCCCTTACCCCTTAATCGGCCCTTAAAGGAAGGGGCGCGTCAAAAGTGCCTCAAGGGTTCGTCTGATCGCCAAAATAAGGGTCGCAATCGATTCCTCGGGTCAATATCTAGCCGCAGCCTCGGGTTCCAGATGTGTGCAACTTACCCCTTACCCCTTAATCGGCCCTTAAAGGAAGGGGCGCGTCAAAAGTGCCTCAAGGGTTCGTCTGATCGCCAAAATAAGGGTCGCAATCGATTCCTCGGGTCAATATCTAGCCGCAGCCTCGGGTTCCAGATGTGTGCAACTTACCCCTTACCCCTTAATCGGCCCTTAAAGGAAGGGGCGCGTCAAAAGTGCCTCAAGGGTTCGTCTGATCGCCAAAATAAGGGTCGCAATCGATTCCTCGGGTCAATAACTAGCCGCAGCCTTGGGTTCCAGATGTGTGCAACTTACTCCTTACCCCTTAATCGGCCCTTAAAGGAAGGGGCGCGTCAAAAGTGCCTCAAGGGTTCGTCTGATCGCCAAAATAAGGGTCGCAATCGATTCCTCGGGTCAATATCTAGCCGCAGCCTCGGGTTCCAGATGTGTGCAACTTACCCCTTACCCCTTAGTCGGCCCTTAAAGGAAGGGGCGCGTCAAAAGTGCCTCAAGGGTTCGTCTGATCGCCAAAATAAGGGTCGCAATCGATTCCTCGGGTCAATATCTAGCCGCAGCCTCGGGTTCCAGATGTGTGCAACTTACCCCTTACCCCTTAATCGGCCCTTAAAGGAAGGGGCGCGTCAAAAGTGCCTCAAGGGTTCGTCTGATCGCCAAAATAAGGGTCGCAATCGATTCCTCGGGTCAATATCTAGCCGCAGCCTCGGGTTCCAGATGTGTGCAACTTACCCCTTACCCCTTAATCGGCCCTTAAAGGAAGGGGCGCGTCAAAAGTGCCTCAAGGGTTCGTCTGATCGCCAAAATAAGGGTCGCAATCGATTCCTCGGGTCAATATCTAGCCGCAGCCTCGGGTTCCAGATGTGTGCAACTTACCCCTTACCCCTTAATCAGCCCTTAAAGGAAGGGGCGCGTCAAAAGTGCCTCAAGGGTTCGTCTGATCGCCAAAATAAGGGTCGCAATCGATTCCTCGGGTCAATATCTAGCCGCAGCCTCGGGTTCCAGATGTGTGCAACTTACCCCTTACCCCTTAATCGGCCCTTAAAGGAAGGGGCGCGTCAAAAGTGCCTCAAGGGTTCGTCTGATCGCCAAAATAAGGGTCGCAATCGATTCCTCGGGTCAATATCTAGCCGCAGCCTCGGGTTCCAGATGTGTGCAACTTACCCCTTACCCCTTAATCGGCCCTTAAAGGAAGGGGCGCGTCAAAAGTGCCTCAAGGGTTCGTCTGATCGCCAAAATAAGGGTCGCAATCGATTCCTCGGGTCAATATCTAGCCGCAGCCTCGGGTTCCAGATGTGTGCAACTTACCCCTTACCCCTTAATCGGCCCTTAAAGGAAGGGGCGCGTCAAAAGTGCCTCAAGGGTTCGTCTGATCGCCAAAATAAGGGTCGCAATCGATTCCTCGGGTCAATATCTAGCCGCAGCCTCGGGTTCCAGATGTGTGCAACTTACCCCTTACCCCTTAATCGGCCCTTAAAGGAAGAGGCGCGTCAAAAGTGCCTCAAGGGTTCGTCTGATCGCCAAAATAAGGGTCGCAATCGATTCCCCGGGTCAATATCTAGCCGCAGCCTCGGGTTCCAGATGTGTGCAACTTACCCCTTACCCCTTAATCGGCCCTTAAAGGAAGGGGCGCGTCAAAAGTGCCTCAAGGGTTCGTCTGATCGCCAAAATAAGGGTCGCAATCGATTCCTCGGGTCAATATCTAGCCGCAGCCTCGGGTTCCAGATGTGTGCAACTTACCCCTTACCCCTTAATCGGCCCTTAAAGGAAGGGGCGCGTCAAAAGTGCCTCAAGGGTTCGTCTGATCGCCAAAATAAGGGTCCCAATCGATTCCTCGGGTCAATATCTAGCCGCAGCCTCGGGTTCCAGATGTGTGCAACTTACCCCTTACCCCTTAATCGGCCCTTAAAGGAAGGGGCGCGTCAAAAGTGCCTCAAGGGTTCGTCTGATCGCCAAAATAAGGGTCGCAATCGATTCCTCGGGTCAATATCTAAACGCAGCCTCGGGTTCCAGATGTGTGCAACTTACCCCTTACCCCTTAATCGGCCCTTAAAGGAAGGGGCGCGTCAAAAGTGCCTCAAGGGTTCGTCTGATCGCCAAAATAAGGGTCGCAATCGATTCCTCGGGTCAATATCTAGCCGCAGCCTCGGGTTCCAGATGTGTGCAACTTACCCCTTACCCCTTAATCGGCCCTTAAAGGAAGGGGCGCGTCAAAAGTGCCTCAAGGGTTCGTCTGATCGCCAAAATAAGGGTCGCAATCGATTCCTCGGGTCAATATCTAGCCGCAGCCTCGGGTTCCAGATGTGTGCAACTTACCCCTTACCCCTTAATCGGCCCTTAAAGGAAGGGGCGCGTCAAAAGTGCCTCAAGGGTTCGTCTGATCGCCAAAATAAGGGTCGCAATCGATTCCTCGGGTCAATATCTAGCCGCAGTCTTGGGTTCCAGATGTGTGCAACTTACCCCTTACCCCTTAATCGGCCCTTAAAGGAAGGGGCGCGTCAAAAGTGCCTCAAGGGTTCGTCTGATCGCCAAAATAAGGGTCGCATTCGACCCGAGGAATCGATTGCGACCCTTATTTTGGCGATCAGACGAACCCTTGAGGCACTTTTGACGCGCCCCTTCCTTTAAGGGCCGATTAAGGGGTAAGGGGTAAGTTGCACACATCTGGAACCCGAGGCTGCGGCTAGATATTGACCCGAGGAATCGATTGCGGTCCTTATTTTGGCGATCAGACGAACCCTTGAGCACTTTTGACGCGCCCCTTCCTTTAAGGGCCGATTAAGGGGTAAGGGGTAAGTTGCACACATCTGGAACCCAAGGCTGCGGCTAGATATTGACCCGAGGAATCGATTGCGACCCTTATTTTGGCGATCAGACGAGCCCTTGAGGCACTTTTGACGCGCCCCTTCCTTTAAGGGCCGATTAAGGGGTAAGGGTAAGTTGCACACATCTGGAACCCGAGGCTGCGGCTAGATATTGACCCAGGAATCGATTGCGACCCTTATTTTGGCGATCAGACGAACCCTTGAGGCACTTTTGACGCGCCC